>NW_028225452.1:0-420652 GCF_052327205.1 Somniosus microcephalus | reverse complement strand
TCCAAAGATTCACCGCCCTCTGAGTGAAGAAATTCCTCCTCACCTCAGTCTTAAATGGCCGACCCCTTATCCTGAGACTGTGACCCCTGGTTCTGGACACTCCAGAACTTCAGCCAGGCAAAGCCGCCATCGGTCACTGCAAGAACGGTTAAATGTTTAAAAATGAAACAACAACAACTTGTATTTCTATAGCGCCTTTAATGTAGTAAAACGTCCCAAGGTGCTGCACAGGAGTATTTTAAGACAAAAAAAATTTGACACCGAGCCACATAAGGAGAAATTAGGGCAGGTGACCAAAAGCTTGGTCAAAGAGGCAGGTTTTAAGGAGCATCTTAAAAGAGGAAAGAGAGGTAGCGAGGCGGAGAGGATTAGGGAGGGAATTCCAGAGCTTAGGGCCCAGGCGGCTGAAGGCACGGCCGCCAATGGTTGAGCGATTATAATCAGGGATGTTCAGGAGGGCAGAATTAGAGGAGCGCAGATATCTCGGGGGTTGTGGGGCTGGAGGAGATTACAGAGATAGGAAGGGGTGAGACCATGGAGGGATTTAAAAACAAGGATGAGAATTTTGAAATCGAGGCATTGCTTAACCAGGAGCCAATGTAGGTCAGCGAGCACAGGGGAGATGGGCGAACGGGACTTGGTGCGAGTTAGGACACGGGCAGCCGAGTTTTGGATGACCTCAAGTTTACGTAGGCTGGAATGTGGGAGGCCAGCCAGGAGTGCGTTGGAATAGTTCAGTCTCGAGGTAACAAAGGCCCAGGTGAGGGTTCCAGCAGCGGATGAGCTGAGGCAGGGGTGGAGACGGGCGATGTTACGGAGGTGGAAGTAGGCAGTCTTTGTTATGCTGCGGATATGCGGTCGGAAGCTCATTTCAGGGTCAAATATGACACCGAGGCTGCGAACAGTGTGGTTCAGCCTCAGACAGATGTTAGGGAGAGGGATGGAGTCAGTGGCTCGGGAACAGAGTTTGTGGGGTGTCTGTCCCTTTAACTACAATTCATAGAATCATAGATATTTACAGCACAGAAGGAGGCCATTCGGCCCATCATGTCTGTGTCGGCCGACAAAGAGCTATCCACATTAATCCCACTTTCCAGCACTTGGTCCGCAGCGTTGTAGGTTACGGCACTTCAAGTGCATATCCAAGTACTTTTTAAATGTGATGAGGGTCTCTGCCTCTACCACCCTTTCAGGCAGTGAGTTCCAGACCCCCACCACCCTCTGGGTGAAGAAAGATCCCCTCTAAACCTCCGACCAATTACTTTAAATCTATGCCCCCTGGTTATTGATCTGTCTGCTAAGGGAAATAGGTCCTTCCTATCCACTCTCTCTCTCTGCCCCTCATAATGTTATACACCTCAATTAAGTCTCCCCTCAGCCTCCTCTGTTCCAAAGAAAACAACCCCAGCCTATTCGATAAGGTCCCGCATAAGAGATTAGCGTGCAAAGTTAAGGCACATGGGATTGGGGGCAAGGTACTGACTTGGATAGAGATCTGGTTGGCAGACAGGAAGCAAAGAGTTGGAATAAACGGGTCTTTATCCGAGTGGCAGGCAGTGACTAGTGTGGTACTGCAGGAATCGGTCTTTGGACCCCAGCTATTCACAATATATATTAATGATCTAGATGAGGGAACTAGATGTAATAGCTCCAAGTTTGCAGACGACACAAAGCTGGGCGTGTGTGCTGTGAGGAGGATGCCGAGAAACTCCAGTATGATTTGGACAGGTTGCGTGATTGGGCAGGTGCAGTATAATGTGGATAAATGCGAGGTTATCCACTTTGATGGCAAAAACAGGAAGGCAGATTATTATCTGAACAGCAATAGATTGGGAGAAGGGGAAGTGCAACGAGACCTGGGTGTCCTTGTGCACCAGTCGCTGAAGGTAAGCATGCAGGTGCAGCAGGTGGTTCAGAAGGCAAATGGTATGTTGGCCTTCATGGCAAGAGGGTTTAAGTACAGGAACAAGGATGTCTTGCTGCAGTTGTACAGTGCCTTGGTGAGACCACATCTTGAGTATTGTGTGCAGTTTTGGTCATCTTATCTGAGGAAGGAGGTTCTTGCCATGGAAGGAGTGCGGCGAAGATTCACCAGGCTGATACCTGGGATGGCAGGAATGACGTATGAGGAGAGATTGGGTCGATTAGGCTTATATTTGCTGGAGTTTAGAAGAATGAGAGGGAATCTCATTGAAACTTATAAAATTCTAACAGGACTAGACAGTGGAGGCCTATTCATTAAATTCATAGAAGGAGTTAGATATATTTCTTAAGGCTAAAGGGATCAAGGGATATGGGGAGAAGGCAGGGACAGGGTACTGAGTTTGGATGATCAGCCATGATCTCATTGAATGGCGGAGCAGGCTCGAGGGGCCGAATGGCCTACTCCTGCTCCTATCTTCTATGTATTGAATCTTTCCTTGCAGCTGAAATTCTCTAGTCCTGGCAACATCCTCGTAAATCTCCCGTCTCGAGCAGTCACATCTTTCCTGCAATGGGGACGACCAGAACTGCACGCGGTGGCCTAACTGGCGTTTTTGTACAGATCAAGCAGAACCTCCCTGCTCTTACATGATACAGAAAGAGAGAGGCACTGCCCCTTTATATACCTGGGGACACATAGAAACATAGAAGATAGGAGCAGGAGTGGGCCATTCGGCCCCTCGAGCCTGCTCCGCCATTCAATGTGATCATGGCTGATCATCCAAACTCAGTACCCTGTCCCTGCCTTCTCCCCATATCCCTTGATCCCTTTAGCCTTAAGAAATATATCTAACTCCTTCTTGAATATATTTAATGAATTGGCCTCTACTGCCTTCTGTGGCAGAGAATTCCACAGGTTCACCACTCTCTGGGTGAAGAAATTCCTCCTCATCTCTGTCCTAAATGGCTTACCCCTTATTCTTAGACTGTGACCCCTGGTTCTGGACTCCCCGACCATCGGGAACATCCTTCCTGCATCTAGTCTGTGTAGTCCTGTTAGAATTTTATAAGTTTCAATGAGATCCCCTCTCATTCTTCTAAACTCCAGCAAGTACAAGCCCAATCGACCCAATCTCTCCTCGTACGTCAATCCTGCCATCCCAGGTATCAGTCTGGTGAATCTTCGCTGCACTCCTTCCATGGCAAGAACATCCTTCCTGAGATAAGGCGACCAAAACTGCACACAATACTCAAGATATTGTGAATAGCTGGGGTCCTGGGACCGATCCCTGCGGTACCCCACTAGTCACTGTCTGCCACTCGGAAAAAGACCCATTTATTTCAACTCTTGGCTTTCTGTCTGCCAACCAGTTCTCTATCCAAGTCAATACCTTGCCCCCAATCCCATGTGCCTTAACTTTACCCGCTGTCGAACGCCTTTTGGAAATCCATGTACACCACGTTAACCGCATTGCCCTCATCAACCCTCTCTGTTACCTCATCAAAAACCTCAATCAGAATCAGAGCGGCCGGGCCCGGCAGACGTGCGGCCAGGGCCCCGGCACCAGGAAACCCAGGGTGCAGCGCCTCCCCCATCCGAGCCGCCGCTTCCCGGTTTCTTCAGCCAGTTCCACCGAATCTGACTCGGGCCAAAGGACAGGAGCCAGGCTCCCAGAATGGCCCGCGGCCCCGGGGAGCATGCGCACTCTCAGCGGGGAAGTCAGCGCGTTGGATAGAGCAGTTTCTGGGGCGCGGGGAACTGTGGGTGCTGCGGCCGCCATTAGTCAGCGGCTGTCGGGAAGAGTTTTATTGCAGGTGACGGAAGTCGGTCCCTGGCCGCCTGTGTAGGTCTTTTTGTTGCAGCAGTTTGAGCTGGAGTGGAGATGGAGGAGAAGCTGCTGGGTTTTCGATGGAATCTGGAACAATACCCATGGATTGGAGGGTAGCTAATGTTACCCCACTATTCAAAAAAGGTGGTAGAGAGAAAACGGGGAATTACAGACCGGTAAGCCTGACATCGGTAGTGGGGAAAATGCTAGAGTCCATTATAAAAAATTAGAGAGTTAAATGCATGGCTCAAAGACTGGTGTGGGAGAAATGGGTTTTGCTTCCTGGGACACTGGCACCAGTACTGGGGCAGGAGGGAGCTGTTCCGTTGGGACGGGCTTCACTTGGCCAGTGCTGGGACTAGAGTCCTGGCGGATCATATAACTAGGGCTGTGGAGAGGGCTTTAAACTAACTAGTGGGGGGGGGGGGGGGAGGTTCCTCGGGAGCAAACAATAAAAATGACAACAGAGAAGGTCATAAACTTAGGTAGCAGTGGGGAAATTAAAAACCAGAGCATGTCAGGAAGGGGCAGAAGGTATGGAGTAAAAGGTAAAGTAATAAAAAGGGCAAAAGCAGGAACTAAGTGTCACAAAACATATTTGAAAGTTCTCTATCTGAATGCACGTAGCATTTGTAACAAAATAGACGAGTTAATGGCACAAATAACTACATATGGGTATGATCTTGTGGCCATTACAGAAACATGGCTGCAGGGTGACAATGCCTGGGAATTAAACATACCAGGTTATTTAACGATCAGGAAGGACAGGCAGGAAGGAAGGGGAGGTGGGGTGGCTATGTTAATAAAGGAAGGAATCACTGTAATACAGAGAAATGATATTGGGTCAAAAGATCAGGATAATGAAACAGTTTGGGTGGAGGTAAGGAATAATAAGGGGAAAAAAACACTAGTGGGCGTAGTCTATAGGCCTCCGAACAGTTGCAACTATGTTGGACGGAGTATCAATCAGGAAATAGTTGAGGCTTGTAATAAGGGAACATCTATAATTATGGGGGATTTTAACTATCATATTAACTGGACAAATCAAATTGGGCAGGGCTGCCTTGAGGATGAGTTCATTGAGTGTATTAGGGATGGGTTTCTTGAGCAGTATGTAACTGAACCGACCGGGGGCAAGCAACCTTAGATCTGGTCCTGTGTAACGAGACAGGATTAATTAAAAATGTCCTAGTAAAGGATCCCCTTGGAATGAGTGACCATAACATGGTTGAATTCCATATTCAATTAGAGGGTGAGAAGGTTGGATCTCAAACAAGCGTGCTAAGCTTGAATAAAGGAGACGATGAAGGTATGAGAGCGGAATTGAGTCGAGTGGATTGGGAAAATAGATTAAAGGGTAAGACGATACGTGATCAGTGGTGTACATTTAAGGAGTTATTTTACAACTTCCAAAAAATATATATTCCACTGAGAAGAAAAGGGTGTAAAAGAAAAGACAGCCATCCTTGGCTAAGTAAAGAAATTAAGGATAGTATTCCACTAAAAACAAGGGCATATAAGGTAGCCAAATCTCATGGGAGGATAGAGGATTGGGAAAACTTTAAAAGACAGCAAAAAATAACAAAAAGATTGATTAAGAAAGGGAAGATAGATTATGAAAGTAAATTAGCAAAAAATATAAAAACAGATACAGGTAGGCTATCCTTTATCCGAAAACCTCGGGACCAGCCGTGTTTCGGTTTACGGAAAATTTCGGATTTCAGAAGGTATTTTATAAGACTGGGAAATTTGTCGGGGGTGGGGGTCGGCGGGGGTCGGGGTCGTGCGCACGACTTACGCTGAACGAAACCTTTCAGTTTTCAGAGGATTTCGGTTTTCGGAAGTGTGGATAAAGGATACACTATCCCTTATCTGAAAGGGTGGGGGGTCGGCAGTGGGGGTCGGCAGGGGTCGGGGTCGTGCGCACGACTTACGCTGAACGAAAAAACCTTCGGTTTTTAGAGGGTTTCAGTTTTCGGAAGTTCGGATAAAGGGTAGTCTACCTGTAGTAAGAGTTTTTATAGTTATATAAAAAGAAAAAGGGTGGCTAAAGTAAATGTTGGTCCCTTAGAGGATGAGACCGGGAAATTAATGGTGGGAAATATGGAGATGGCAAAAACACTGAATGAATATTTTGTATCAGTCTTTACAGTAGAGGACACTAAGAATATCCCAACACTGGACAAACAGGGGGCGATAGGGGGGGAGGAGCTAAACACGATCAAAATCACTAAGGAAGTGGTGCTCAGTAAAATAAATGGGACTCAAGGCGGATAAATCACCTGGACCTGATGGCTTACATCCTAGGGTCTTGAGGGAAGTGGCGGTAGGGATTGTGGTTGCATTGGTAATAATTTTCCAAAACTCCCTGGACTCGGCAAAGGTCCCGGCAGACTGGAAAACTGCTAATGTAACACGCTTAGCCTAACATCTGTGGTAGGTAAAATTTTGAAGTCCATTATTAAGGAGACAGTAACAGGACATTTGGATAATCATAATTTAATAGGACAAAGTCAGCATGGTTTTATGAAGGGGAAGTCATGTTTGACAAATTTGCTGGAGTTCTTTGAGGAAGTAACATATAGGGTGGATAAAGGGGAACCAGTGGACGTAGTGTATTTAGACTTCCAAAAGGCATTTGACAAGGTGCCACACAAAAGATTATTGCTTAAGATAAAAAATCACGGGATTGGGGGTAATATTCTGGCATGGATAGAGGATTGGCTATCTAACAGAAGGCAGAGAGTTGGGATAAATGGTTCATTCTCAGACTGGCAATCAGTAACTAGTGGTGTTCCGCAGGGGTCAGTGCTGGGTCCCCAACTCTTTACAATCTATATTAACGATTTGGAGGAGGGGACCGAGTGTAACATATCAAAGTTTGCAGATGATACTAAGATGGGAGGGAAAGTAGTGAGTGAGGAGGACATAAAAAACCTGCAAGGGGACATAGACAGGCTAAGTAAGTTGGCAGAGATTTGGCAGATGGAATACAATACTGGAAAGTGTGAGGTTATGCACTTTGGCAGGAAAAATCATAGAGCAAGTTATTATCTTAATGGCAAGAAACTGGAAAGTACTGAAGTACAAAGGGGTCTGGGGGTCCTGGTGCACGAAACTCAAAAGGTTAGTATGCAGGTGCAGCAAGTGATTAAGAAGGCCAATGGAATGTTGGCTTTCATTGCTAGGGGGACAGAATATAAAAATAGGGAGGTATTGCTTCAGTTGTACAAGGTATTGGTGAGACCGCACCTGGAATACTGCGTACAGTTTTGGTGTCCATACTTAAGAAAAGACATACTTGCTCTCGAGTCAGTACAAAGAAGGTTCACTCGGTTAATCCCGGGGATAAGGGGATGGACATATGAGGAGAGGTTGAGTAGATTGGGACTCTACTCATTGGAGTTCAGAAGAATGAGAGGCGATCTTATTGAAACATATAAGATTGTGAAGGGGTTGGATCGGGTGGATGCGGGGAGGATGTTCCCGATGATGGGTGAAACTAGAACTAGGGGGCATAGTCTTAGAATAAGGGGCTGCTCTTTCAAAACTGAGATGAGGAGGAACTACTTCACTCAGGGTGGTGGGTCCATGGAATATGCTGCCCCAAAAAGCTGTAGAAGCTACATCATTACGTAAATTTAAAACAGAAAGACAGTTTCCTAGAATTAAAGGGAATTAAGGGTTACGGGGAGTGGGCAGGAATTTGGACATGAGTCTAGGTTCGGATCGGTCATGGCCCTGTGGGTAGCGGAGCGGGCCCAGGGGCCGTGTAGTCTGATCCTGCTCCTATTTCGTGTGTCTAATTCTGTTAGATTCAGGAGATGGTTCTGTGATAGTGGATTGGCGGTTAGGATCAGATCAGCCATGATCTTATTGAATGGCGGAGCAGGCTCGAGAGGCCGATTGGCCTACTCCTGCTCCTATTTCTTATGTGCTTATGTTCTTATGTAATAGCAGAGCACTTGGAAAACAGTGACAGGATCGGACAAAGTCAACATGGATTTACAAAAGGTAAATCGTGCTTGACTAATCTACCGGAATTTTTTGAGGATGTAACTGGTAAAATAGATAAGGGCGAACCAGTGGATGTGGTGTATTTGGACTTTCAGAAGGCTTTCGATAAGGTCCCACATAAGAGATTAGCGTGTAAAGTTAAGGCACATGGGATTGGGGTCAAGGTACTGACTTGGATAGAGAACTGGTTGGCAGATAGAAAGCAAAGAGTTGGAATAAATGGGTCTTTTTCCGAGTGGCAGGCAGTGACTAGTGGGGTACCGCAGGGATCGGTCCTTGGACCCCAGCTATTCACAATATATATTAATGATCTGGACGAGGGAACTAGATGTAATATCTCCAAATTTGCAGACGACACAAAGCTGGATGGGCGTGTGTGCTGTGAGGAGGATGCCGAGAAACTACAGGATGATTTGGACAGGTTGGGTGATTGGGCAGAAGCATGGCAGATGCAATATATTGTGGATAAATGTGAGGTTATTCACTTTGGTGTCAAAAACAGGAAGGCAGATTATTATCTGAATGGCAATAGATTGGGAGAAGGGGAAGTGCAACAAGACCTGGGTGTCCTTGTGCACCAGTCGCTGAAGGTAAGCATGCAGGTGCAGCAGGCGGTTAAGAAGGCAAATGGTATGTTGGTCTTCGTAGTGAGAGGGTTTGAGTACAGGAACAAGGATGTCTTGCTGCAGTTGTACAGGGCCTTGGTGAGACCACATCTTGAGTATTGTGTGCAGTTTTGGTCGCCTTATCTGAGGAAGGATATTCTTGCCATGGAAGGAGTCCAGCCAAGATTCACCAGACTGATACCTGGGATGACAGGAATGATGTATGAGGAGAGATTGGGTCGCTGGAGTTTAGAAGAATGAGAGGGGATCTCATTGAAACTTATAAAATTCTGGCAGGACTGGACACACTAGATGCAGGGAGGATGTTCCCAATGGTCGGGGAATCCAGAACCAGGGGTCACAGTCTAAGGATAAGTGGTAGGCCTTTTAGGACAGAGATGAGGAGAAATTTCTTCACCCAGAGAGTGGTGAACCTGTGGAATTCTCTACCACAGAAGGCAGTAGAGGCCAATTCATTAAATATATTCAAGAAGGAGTTAGATATATTTCTTAAGGCTAAAGGGATCAAGTGGTATGGGGAGAAAGCAGGGACTGGGTACTGAACTTGGATGATCAGCCATGATCACATTGAATGGCGCAGCAGGCTCGAGGGGCCGAATGGCCTACTCCTGCTCCTATCTTCTATGTTTCTATCTCTTGCGGGACCTTATCGAAAGCCTTTTGAAAGTCCAAATACACCACATCCACTGGTTCTCCCTTATCTATTTTACCATTTACATCCTCAAATAATTCCAGTAGATTAGTCAAGCACGATTTACCTTTTGTAAATCCATGTTGACTTTGTCCGATCCGGTCACTGTTTTCCAAGTGCTCTGCTATTAAGTCTTTTATAATGGACTCTAGCATTTCCCCCACTACCGATGTCAGGCTTACCAGTCTGTAATTCCCCGTTTTCTCTCTACCACCTTTTTTGAACAGTGGGGTAACATTAGCTACCCTCCAATCCATGGGTACTTTTCCAGAGTCTATCGAATTTTGGAAGATGACCAGCAAAGCATCTACTATTTCTCGGGCCACTTCCTTAAGTACCCTAGGATGTAGATTATCTTCTATGTTTCTATGTATTCAATCTTTCCTTGTAGCTGAAATTCTCTAGTCCTGGCAACATCCTCGTAAATCTCCCGTCTCGAGCAGTCACATCTTTCCTGCAATGGGGCGAGCAGAACTGCACGCAGCACTCTAGCCGGTGGCCTAACTGGTGTTTTGTGCAGTTCAAGCAGAACCTCCCTGCTCTTACATGATACAGAGAGAGGCACTGCCCCTTTAAGTACCTGGGGGACACCAATTCCCCTTTAAATGGCCAAGCAAATTTTTTTTGTTGAAAAGGGGCCGCAGTCCACCACCCCCCCTCCCCCCTCTCTCACCCCTCTCTCACCCACCACAAATACTCACGAGAGAGAGAGAGAGGAGAAAGAATGCTGGTCTTTGTCCCTTTAAAAGTGGCTGCCCACCAAAATGTTCACAGCACCAGGGCTCTTTGTTCTGGATCAAAGTCAAAAAGAGAAAAGGTTCACTTATTTTTAAATGAATGCAGTTGATGAACAGCCTTGCAATAAAGGTAATGTAAAGGAATAAACACTCACAAGCTGGGGTTTTTTCCACTCCCTCCTCCTCCTCTTCCCTTTAACAGCTCCTGCAGACAATGAAAGCAGGAAAGCGGCCTGCAGCCCACCGAGGTCCCTCCCGCGCCGCCATTGGTTGGAGGACCGTCAGCCCGCCCGGTCCTCCCAGCGTTTTCCGCGCTCCTGATTGGCGGGCGCCTCGCGTCAATCAACCCCCCCTCCGATTACGCGCTGACGCCAGCACGCAACGCCCAGGGGTCGGTTGGATCGGCGCACGCCACCGCAAGGTAAAAAAAAGACACCCCACACAAATGAGGAAAAACAAGAATAATAATAATCGCACTTTAGAGGGGAGGAGGTTGGGGGAATTAATGAGTGTTTTCAATTTGTTTCGCAAAAAACATTTGAAAAGCTTCCCAACGGTGCGAGGCGAGCTGCGCATGCGCTCCAGCCAGCCTTTGACTCCCCCACGTGGGCCCGGGGCCTGCGCCTGCGCAGGGTCTCCGGGAAACAAACGGAAGGCCGGGCCCGGGGAAGAGGCGGAATCAGCGGCCGGGGTAAAGTCAACTGTTGGGGAATCGATTTAAATCGAGGCGAGGGGGGAGCGGAGAGCGAGATTATAAAGTAAAATACGAGGAAAACCAAACCTGAGAGTCGGTCGGGCGGGACCTCCGCGGACGCCGAACTGAGCGGGTTAAGTCGCGCGGGGTGGCGGAGTGAGCCGGAGAAATGTGATTCTGACTGACGGGAGCGCTGACCAATAGGAAGAGGGCTGAGCTGGGAGGACTGAACTGGGCGGCCTGGTCCTCCAACCAATGGCGGCGCGGCAAGGGGGTGGGACCTTCCTCCCCGGCGCTGAGGCTGGGGCCTGATTGTGACGTCATCAGAGGAAGTGGCCATTCAGGGATGGAGGCCGGCCCAGTCTGTGACTGACGGCAGCTCTGACCAATAGGACGACGGCGGGCCTGTTCCGCCAACCAATGGCGGCGCGGCAAGGGGGCGAGGCCTCCTCTCCAGCTCAGGTGCGCTGGGGCCGATTGTGACGCGCTGTGCCCAGGTGAGAGCAGCTCAGTCAGCACAGAGCTGGGGCTGGAATCTGGGAGAGGGGCCGCAGGCAGCGGGCCTGGCAAAGGGGCACAAGCTTCACAATACAAGCTTCTTTCAAATGCACAATTGTTTCCTACACACAGCCTTGGTCACTCTGCAAAAAAAACTGTTTAACAATTCATCATAACTGCTCTGCTTTAGGAGAGGCGTAGAGTGCAAAAAGCAAGGAAGTTATGATGAAACTGTGTAAAAGACTGGAGTCAGCTGTGGCTCAGTGGATAGCAGAGTCAGAAGGTTGAGGTTTCAAATCCCGCTCCAGGGACTTGAGCATATAAAGCGAGGCTGACACTCCAGTGCGATGCTGAGGGAGTGCCGCACTGTCGGAGGGGCAGTACTGAGGGAGCACCGCACTGTCGGAGGGGCAGTACTGAGGGAGCGCTGCACTGTCGGAGGGGCAGTACTGAGGGAGCTCCGCACTGTCGGAGGGGCAGTACTGAGGGAGTGCTGCACTGTCGGAGGGGCAGTACTGAGGGAGCTCCGCACTGTTGGAGGGGCAGTACTGAGGGAGCGCCGCACTGTTGGAGGGGCAG
Organism: Somniosus microcephalus; assembly: GCF_052327205.1. Taxonomy (NCBI): domain Eukaryota; kingdom Metazoa; phylum Chordata; class Chondrichthyes; order Squaliformes; family Somniosidae; genus Somniosus; species Somniosus microcephalus. The sequence continues at coordinate 409,058 of NW_028225452.1, read as the reverse complement.
TACTGAGGGAGCGCCGCACTGTCGGAGGGGCAGTGGATGTGGTGTATTTGGATTTTCAAAAGGCTTTCGATTAGGTCCCGCATAAGAGATTAGCGTGTAAAGTTAAGGCAAATGGGATTGGGAGCAAGGTATTGGCTTGGATAGAGAACTGGTTGGCAGACAGGAAGCAAAGAGTTGGAATAAACGGCTCTTTTTCCGAGTGGCAGGCAGTGACGAGTGGGGTACCGCAGAGATCGGTCCTTGGACCCCAGCTATCACAATATATATTAATGATCTGGATGAGGGAACTAGATGTAATATCTCCAAGTTTGCAGACGACACAAAGATGGGTGGGCGTGTGTGTTGTGAGGAGGATGTTGAGAAACTCCAGTATGATTTGGACAGGTTGGGTGATTGGGCAGAAGCATGGCAGATGCAATATAACGTGGATAAATGCGAGGTTATCCACTTTGGTGGCAAAAACAGGAAGGCAGATTATTATCTGAATGGCAATAGATTGGGAGAAGGGGAAGTGCAACGTGACCTGGGTGTCCTTGTGCACCAGTCACTGAAGGTAAGCATGCAGGTGCAGCAGGCGGTTAAGAAGGCAAATGGTATGTTGGCCTTCATAGCGAGAGGATTCAAGTACAGGAACAAAGATGTCTTGTTGCAGTTGTACAGGGCCTTGGTGAGACCACATCTTGAGTATTGTGTACAGTTTTGGTTGCCTTATCTGAGGAAGGATGTTCTTGCCATGGAAGGAGTTCAGCGAAGATTCACCAGGCTGATACCTGGGATGGCAGGAATGATGTATGAGGAGAGATTGGATCGATTGGGCTTATACTCGCTGGAGTTTAGAAGAATGAGAGGGGATCTCATTGAAACTTATAACATTCTGACAGGACTGGACAGACTAGATGTAGGAAGGATGTTCCCGATGGTCTGGGAGTCCAGAACCAGGGGTCACAGTCTAAGGATAAGAGGTAAGCCATTTAGGACAGAGATAAGGAGGAATTTCTTCACCCAGAGAGTGGTGAACCTGTGGAATTCTCTACCACAGAAGACAGTTGAGGCCAATTCATTAAATATATTCAAGAAGGAGTTGGATATATTTCTTAAGGCTAAAGGGATCAAGGGATATGGGGAGAAGGCAGGGACGGGGTACTGAATTTGGATGATCAGCCATGATCGCATTGAATGGAGGAGCAGGCTCGAGGGGCTGAATGGCCTACTCCTGCTCCTATCTTCTATGTTTCAAGAGGGCAGAATTGGAGGAGCGTAGATATCTCAGGGAGGGGGGTTGTTTTCTTTGGAACCGGGGAGGCTGAGGGGAGACCTGATTGAGGTGTATAAAATTCTGAGGGGCCGAGATAGGAAGGACCTATTTCCCTTGGCAGAGGGGTCCACAACCAGGGGGCGTAGATTTAAAGTAATTGGTCGGAGGTTTCGAGGGGAGTTGAGGAGAAATGTTTTCACCCAGTGGGTGGTGGGGGTCTGGAACTCACTGCCTGACAGGGTGGTAGAGGCAGAAACTCTAATCACATTTTAAAGGTACTTGGATGTGCACTTGAAGTGCCGTAACCTACAAGGCTACGGACCAAGTGCTGGAAAGTGGGATTAGTGTGGATAGCACTTAATCGGCCGGCACAGACAAGATGGGCCGAATGGCCTCCTTCTGTGCCGTAATTTTTCTGTGATTCTATCGCGGGGGGCGGGTGGTTGTGAGGCTGAAGGGAATAACTAAGATAGGGAGGGGCGAGGCCATGGAGGGATTTGAAAACAAGGATGAGAATTTTGAAATCGAATCATTGCTTAACCGGGAGCCAATGTAGGTCAGCGAGCACAGGGGTGATGGGTGAACGGGACTTGGCGTTGAGTTACGACACGGGTAGTTTTGGATCACCTCAAGTTTACAGAGGGTAGAATGTGGGCGGCCAGCCAGGAGTGTGTTGGAATAGTCGAGTCTCGAGGTAACAAAGGGCTGGGGGAGGGTTTCAGCAGCGGATGAGCTGAGGCAAGGGTGGAGACGGGCGATGTTACTGAGGTGGAAGTAGGCGGTCTTTGTTATGCTGCGGATATGTGTTCGGAAGCTCATTTCAGGGTCAAATATGACACTAAGTTTGCAAATAGTGTGGTTCAGCCTCAGAGAGATGTTAGGGAGAGGGATGGAGCCAGTGGCTAGGGAACGGAGTTTGTGGCAGGGACTGAAAACAATTGCTTTAGTCTTCCCAATATTTAATTGGAGAAAATTTCTGCTCACCCAGAACCGGATTGGAGATCGTGGAGGGGTCGAGAGAAGTGGTGGTGAGGTAGAGCTGGGTGTTGTCAGCGTACATGTGGAAACTGACGCTGTGTTTTCAGATGATGTCGCCAAGGGGCAGCATTTAGATGAGAAATAGGAGGGGCCCAAGGATAGATCCTTGGGGGACACCAGAGGTAACGATGCGGGAGCGGGAAGAGAAGCCATTGCAGGTGATTCTGTGGCTACGATTAGATAGATAAGAATGGAACCAGGCGAGTGCAGTCCCGCCCAGCTGGATGACGGTGGAGAGGCGTTGAAGAAGGATGGAGTGGTCAACTGTGTCAAAGGCTGCAGACAAGTCAGGAAGGACGAGGAGAGATAGTTTACCTTTGTCACAGTCACAAAGGATGTCATTTGACGAGACTTTGATGAGACTTGATTTGACTTCAGGGCCAAGTCAGTGAGGTGTATTGGGCTGTTTCTGGCCCGCTGGTTATTGTGGGCACGGCTGGACACCAGTGGGACTGGCTCTACCCTGTTCCTTGAGGCAAAATTAGCCCAAAAAAACCCTGCTTCCCCCCTTACCCTTTCTACACTCCTTTTACAGGGTTTTAGAAGTGGAGCATTTACAGACAGGAAGCTCAAACCAAACATCACCTCAAATTCTGACAGAGTTACGTGATTCCTCAGGACCTGATTCAGTCGCTCCTTGAATCTGCTGGCACCCCTGTGAGTTCACACTGATGAGAGACCTTCTAAATGTTCTGACAGAGCTTCAAAATCTACAAGTACCTGAAGCGACACCAGTGGCCACACACTGGGGAGAAACCCGGGCCCCGTGTGTGGAAGGGATTCACTCAGCCATCCGCTCCAATGATACAACAGCAAATTCACATGAGGGAGAGACCTTTAACCCGCGCCATGTGTGGGACGGGATTAATTGCACCCTCCGTGCTGCTGAGACACCAGCTTGTCCACGCCGATGAGAGACCTTTGACCTGCTCTTGTGTTTTTGAAGCGATTCTCTCATTCTGCCACCCTCCTGAGACACCAGCTTGTTCACATTAAATGTTCTGACTGTGGAAAGAGATTTAAAAGGTCCCAGGATCTGAAGAGACACCAGCTGGAGAGAGCAGGAGAGATTCTGTTCACCTGCTCCGTGTGTGGGAAGAGATTCACTCGGTCCTCGAATCTGCTGGAACACCAGCGAGTACACACTGGGGAGAGGCCGGTGAAACATTCCGACTGTGGGAAAAGCTTTCAAATGTCCCAGGAGCTGAAGGGACACCAGCTGCAGAGAGCAGGAAAGAGGCCATTCATCTGCTCCGTGTGTGGGAAGGGATTCACTCAGTCATCCCACCTACTGACACACCAGCGATATCACACTGATGAGAGACCATTCAAATGTTCTGTTTGTGGGAAGAGCTTTAAAATCTCTGGGGATCTGAAGAGACACCAGCGAGTTCACTCCAATCAGAGACCATTTAAATGTTCTGACTGTGGGATGAGCTTTAAAACCTCTGGGGATCTGAAGCAACACCAGCGAGTTCACTCCGATCAGAGACCATTTACATGTTCTGTCTGTGAGATAAGCTTTAAAAGCTCCAGGAATCTGAACGGACACCAGCAAGTTCACACTGGGGAGAGACCATTCACCTGCTCTGTGTGTGGGAAGGGATTCACTCAGTCATCAAGCCTGGTGAGACACCAGCGAGTTCACACTGTTCTATAGTGCTGGACCCTGTAGACAGTTGGAGTGACATGAATGTGGAACGGATGAATGTTTTATAAATTCTTGTACTGCTGATTAATCTTTCAATCTGTTGTGCTGATGATTCCCTTCGATTGACTGTTCATGGTGTTACATAGAATGTACAGCACAGAAACAGGCCATTCGGCCCAACTGGTCCATGCTAGTGTTTATGCCCCACACCCACCCTACTTCAATTAACCCGATCAACATCTCCTCCCATTCCTTTCTCCCTTGTGTGGCTTCCCCATAAATGCATCTGTGCTGTTCGCCTCAACTACTCCCTGTGGTAGCGAGTTCCCCATTCTCACCATTCTCTGGGTAAAGACACTTCTCCTGAATTCATTACTGGATTTATTAGTGACTATTTTAAGTTTGTGGCCTCATAAATATGATGCGATTCTGTTAAGCTGACCAGTATGTTGTTGTACTTTGTCTTTTTCTGATGAATTAAACATTACTGAGCCCTTGTACACGTGTTATGGGATGAAGTTTTTTTTAATGCGTTCATGGGATGTGGGCGTCACTGGCAAGGCCAGCATTTATTGCCCATCCCTAATTGCCCTTGAGAAGGTGGTGGTGAGCCACCTTCTTGAACCGCTGCAGTCCGTGTGGTGAAGGTACTCCCACAGTGCTGTCAGGGAGGGAGTTCCAGGACTTTGACCCAGTGACGATGAAGGAATGGCAATATACTTCCAAGTCAGAATGGTGTTTGACTTGGAGTTGGTGGTCATAGAGTCATAGAGTTATACAGCACAGAAAGAGGCCCTTCGGCCCATCGTGTCCGTGCCGGCCATCAAGCCCTGTCTATTCTAATCCCATTTTACAGCACTTGGTCCATAGCCTTGTATGCAATGGCGGTTCAAGTACTCATCTAAATGCTTCTTGAATGTTGTGAGGGTTCCTGCCTCTACCACCCTTTCAGGCAGTGAGTTCCAGATTCCAACCACCCTCTGGGTGAAAAAGTTTTTCCTCAAATCTCCTCTAAACCTCCTGCCCCTACCTTGGAACTATGCCCCCTGGTTATTGACCCCTCTACTAAGGGGAAAAGTTCCTTTCTACCTACCCTATCTATGCCCCTCATAATTTTGTACACCCCAATCAGGTCCCCCCTCAGCCTTCTCTGCTCTAAGGAAAACAACCCCAGCCTGTCCAGTCTCTCTTCATAGCTGAAATGCTCCAGCCCAGGTAACATCCTGGTGAATCTCCTCTGCACCCTCTCCAATGCAATCACATCCCTCCTATAGTGTGGCGACCAGAACTGCACACAGTATTCCAGCTGTGGCCTAACTAGCGTTTTGTACAGCTCCATCATAACCTCCCTGCTCTTATATTCTATGCCTCGGCTAATGAAGGCAAGTATCCCATATGCCTTTTTAACCACCTTATCTACCTGTCCTGCTGCCTTCAGGGATCTATGTATTCTATCAGGTGTTCCCATGAGCCTGCTGTCCTTGTCCTTCTAGGTAGAAGAGGTCGCGGGAAGGGAGGTGCTGCCGAAGAAGCCTTGGCGAGTTGCTGCAGTGCATCTTGTTGAAGGTACACACTGCAGCCACGGTGCGCTGGTGCTGGAGGGAGTGAATGTTTAAGTTGGCGGATGGGGTGCCAATCAAGCGGGCTGCTTTGTCCTGGATGGTGTCGAGCTTCTTGAGTGTTGTTGGAGCTGCACTCATCCAGACCAGTGAAGAGTATTCCATCACACTCCTGACTTGTGCCTTGTAGATGGTGGAAAGTCTTTGGGGAGTCAGGAGGTGAGACATTCGCCGCAGAATTCCCGGCCTCTGACCTGCTCTTGTTGCCACAGTATTTATGTGGCTGGTCCAGTTAAGTTTCTGGTCAATGGTGACCCCCCAGGATGTTGATGGTGGGGGATTCGGTAATGGTGATGCCGTTGAATGTCAAGGGGAGGTGGTTAGATGCTCGCTTGTCGGAGATAGTCATTGCCTGGCACTTGTGTGGTGCAAATGTTACCTGCCACTTATCAGCCCAAGCCTGAATGTCGTCCAGGTCTTGTTACATGCGGGCATGGACGGTTTCATTATCTGAGGAGTTGCAAATGGAACTGAACACTGTGCAGTCATCAGCGAACATCCCCACTTCTGACCTTATGATGGAGGGAAGGTCACTGATGAAGCAGTTGAAGATGGTTGGGCCGAGGACACTGCCCTGAGGAACACCTGCAGCGATATCCTGGGGCTGTGATGATTGACCTCCAACCACCACAACCATCTTCCTTTGTGCTCGGTCTGACTCCAGCCAGTGGAGAGTTTCCCCCGATTGATTAGCATTGAGGTAGTAGTGAGAGTAATAAGGGAAGCGAAACAGGATGTTAGAAGTAAATGAGAGACAAGGAAAGAAAAACTAAAGATCAAAGTAAGAAAGAGACAAATGAAGGAGATGAGAAGAAAAGAATTTGAGGAGAAAGTGAGTGATGATCAGAAACATTGACATTTCAAAAATGAGACCGGAGAGGAGAAGATAAGTACGAAGAAAGAAAGATCTTGAATATGTACAGCACCTTTCACAATTTCAGGACATCTCCAAGCGCTGTGCAGCAATTGCAGGACTTCTGACGTGTGGTCATGTAGGAATGTAATGTAGCAGCCAATTAGAGAGAGATGTGGAGAGGAAAGGCAAGAAGAGAAAGAGCAGGAAAGGAAAATAAACGGACAAAATCAGGGAGGTCGTTTATTTCAATTTGTTCATGGGATCTGGGCGTCGCTGGTAATGCCAGCATTTATTGCCCATCCCTAATTGCCCTTGAGAAAGTGGTGGTGAGCCACCTTCTTGAACCGCTGCAGTCCGTGTGGTGAAGGTGCTCCCGCAGTGCTGTGCGGGAGGGAGTTCCAGGATTTTGACCCAGCGACGATGAAGGATCGGCCGATATACTTCCAAGTCAGGATGGTGTGTGACTTGGAGGGGAACTTGGAGGTGGTGGTGTTCCCATGCACCTGCTGCCCTTGTCCTTCTAGTTGGTAGAGAGTCATAGAGTCATAATGGCACAGAAGGAGGCCATTCGGCCCATCAAGTTTGTGCTGACTCTAGAGCAATCCAGTCAGTCCCACTCCCCCGCTCTATCCCCGTAGCCCTGCAAGTTTATTTCCCTCAAGTGCCTATCCAGTCTCCCCTTGAAAACATTGAGTGTCTCCGCTTCCACCACTTCCGTCGGCAGCGAGTTCCAGGTCCTCATCACTCGCTGCGTAAAAAAGTTGTTCCTCACGTCGCTCCTGTATCTGTTGCCCAAAACCTTAAAACTGTGTCCCCTAGTCCTTGTACCATCAACTAGTGGGAACAGCCTTTCCACATCCAGCCTATCCAAACCGGTCATAATCTTGTACACCTCTATCAAATCACCCCTCTGTGGAGGAGCCACAAGAGACTCAGAGTAACTTAGAATAATCCCCTTAATTGCATTGTAGTGCAGCCGGGGACTGCACCTTTAAACTGATTGTTACCTTTACTGTATGTACTTGCCTGTATCCTGCGTGGTGACATCATGACGCCGATCACGTGACCGCTACTGGCGCGAAGAGCGTGATGACATCATGACGTCAGCCGAGAGAACTTTCCAGCAGTCTTCGACTACCTGGCATCCTGAGCAGACATATATTGAGATCCTCCTTGTATCTTCCAGTTAACTTTGTTATTATTAAATTCCAGTCTTTTGATTCATCGATTTGAACTCAGTTATTTAGTTAGGAACCTCCGTTCCTACACCTCAACCTCCTTTGCTCTAATGAAAACAAATCCAGCTTCTCCAACCTGCCCTTGTAGCTAAGATCCCCCATCCCCGGAACCATTCTGGTAAATCTACTCTGCACCCTCTCAAGAGCCTTCACATCCTTCCTAAAGTGTGGTGACCAGAACTGGACGCAATACTCCAGTTGTGGCCTAACCAGTGCTTTATAAAGTTTCAGCCTAACTTCTCTACTTTTGTACTCAATACCTCTATTTATGAAGCCCAAGATCCCAAATGCTTTGTTAACCACTTTCTCAATATGTCCCACCACCTTCAGGGACCTATGCACATTAACTCCCAGGTCCCTCTGTCCCTGCACACTCTTTAAAACTGTGCCATTAAGTGTATATTGCCTCTCCCTGTTCCTTCTGCCAAAATGCATCACCTCACACTTCTCTGTATTAAATTCCATCTGCCACTTGTCTGCCCATTCTGCTAGCCTTTCTATGCCTGTTGCAGTCGATTGGTATCATCCTCACTGTTTGCCACACCCCCAAGTTTGGTGTCATCGGCAAATTTAGAAATTCTACTCTGTATTCCAATATCCAGGTCATTTATATATATCAAAAAAAGCAGTGGCCCCAGCACTGACCCTTGGGGAACACCACTGTCTACAATCCTCCAGTCTGAAAAACAGCCATTTACCACAACTCACTGTTTCTGTCCTTAAGCCAATTCCTTATCCAAGCTGCCGCTGACCCACCTATTCCATGAGCCTCAATTTTGATATCCAGCCTTCTATGTGGTACCATAGGAACTTTCAAAGGCAATTGGACATGTACTTGAAGAGGACTAGTTTGGAGGTTATGGGGATAATGCCGGGGAGTGGGACTAAATTCAACAGCTCTTTCAAAGAGCCGGCACATCACAATGGGCCCAAGAACCTTCTGTGCTGTAAGATTCTAGGAACAGTGTGAACTCGCTGGTGTCTCTTCAGGCTCTTCGAGCTTTTAAAGCTCTTCCCACAGTCAGAACATTTAAATGGTTTCTCATCACTGTGAACAAGCTGGTGTCTCAGCAGTTGGGATGGATAAACAATTCCCTTCGCACACACGGAGCAGGTGAACGGACTGTCCCTCGTGTGACTGCGCCGATGAACTTCTGATGGACGGGGAAATGAATCCCTTCCCACCAACCCCGCCTTTACTCGGTGTGACGGCGCACGTGTCTCACCAGGTCAGGCGATCGGCTGAAACCGAGTCCACACAAGGAACACAATTGCGGTTTGTCCGCGCTGTGATCACTGCTCTCTCCTTCCATGTACAAAGGCCGATGATATTCAGGTCCCGATGAATCGAGCGATCTGTCAGATCTTAACGTCAATTCTGCACCTGCCCTGGGAGTGTTTGATGGGACAGTGTAGAGGGAGCTTTGCTCTGTATCTAACCCATGCTGTACCTGCCCTGGGAGTATTTGATGGGACAGTTTAGAGGGAGCTTTACTCTGTATCTAACCCGTGCTGTACCTGCCCTGGGAGTGTTTGATGGGACAGTGTAGAGGGAGCTTTACTCTGTATCTAACCTGTGCTGTACCTGCCCTGGGAGTGTTTGATGGGACAGTGTAGAGGGAGCTTTCCTCTGTATCTAACCCGTGCTGTATCTACCCTGGGAGTGTTTGATGGGACAGTGTAGAGGGAGATTTACTCTGTATCTAACCTGTGCTGTACCTGTCCTGAGATTGTTTGATGGGACAGTGTAGAGGGGGCTTTACTCGGTGTCTAACCTGTGCTGTACCTGCCCTGGGAGTGTGTAATGGGACAGTGTAGAGGGAGCTTTACTCTATCTAACCCGTGCTGTACCTGCCCTGGGAGTGTTTAATGGGACAGTGTAGAGGGAGCTTTACTCTGTATCTAACACGTGCTGTACCTGCCCTGGGAGTGTTTAATCGGACAGTGTAGAGGGAGCTTTACTCTGTATCTAACCCGTGCTGTACCTGCCCTGGGAGAGTTTAATGGGACAGTGTAGAGGGAGCTTTACTCTGTATCTAACCCGTGCTGTACCTGCCCTCGGAGTGTTTGATGTTGACACCAGGTGCTGAGAATGTTAAAATGTTCCTTTCCCCATAAGGACATCCAGAACCTCGATGAGCACAAAAATTCACCCCACAAAAGTAGCAGAAGCCCCTCAGCTTCTCTCCTGGACACAGTTATTGAGGACAGGGAATGTCTGTAACAAGTCATCAATTGGCTCTCGACTTATCTTAGAAACAAGGACTCAATCGACTGTGTTTCTAACGAAACTGATTTATTGATACAGAATATAAAAATCCAGTCCAGTTATTGGGGTTTTAACATTAAGAAGCCCCAGTTGCCTAAATTAACATGGTTCACTCCTGGATGTGATTAAAGGCATCGGAAACAGTGGAATCGACCCACCGCAGTCACACTGTGGACACTCTGGTGTGTCAGCGGGTGGGATACACCAGGGAATCCCTTTCCACACACTGAGGTTGACTCTAATGATCGGGAGTCCCAGGGTTTCGGATACCAGATAATCAAGCTCACAAGAACACAAATTGTCTCTCCAGGCTTTATTAAGAGCGCTGCATAACACAGATCGGGTGATAATTCCCTCAATCTGGAGAATAGAAGTACAGTGGATTCACGTGCGACCTTCTCGAGTCTGTTCCAACTGACAACGGCTTAAGTGACCTGTTCTTATACACAAGCTTGGTTACCGCTCAGGAAATGGGATTGTTTGGACCCGTCTGTTGACCGCCTCCTGAACTCCTGTTAATTCAGGGAATTTAGTCCATCTGTGACCAGACTATAACCACAAGCCTGTCTGGTTATCACACCTACACGGTCCGTGAGGTTATTATTAGATTCACACCCAGAGGTTGTGCCTTCACTTGTCTGGCACTTCATCCCATAACACGGGTACAGGGGCTCAGTAATGTTTCATTCATCAGAAAAAGACAAAGTACAACAACATTCTGGTCAGCTTAACAGAATCTCATCATAGTTATGGGGCCATAAATATAAAACTGTTACTATTTAATCCAGTAGTGAATTCAGGAGAAACTCCTTTACCCAGAGAGTGGTAGAATGGGGAACTCACTACCACAGGGAGTAGTTGAGGTGAACAGCACAGATGCATTTAAGGGGAAGCCATATGAGGGATAAGGGAATGGGAGGATGTGTTGATCGGGTTAATTGAAGTAGGGTGGGTGTGGGGCATAAACACTGGCATGGACCAGTTGGGCCGAATGGCCTGTTTCTGTGCTGTACATTCTATGTAACACCATGAACAGTCAATCGAAGAGAATCATCAGCACAACAGTCTTAAAGATTAAACAGCAGTACAAGATTTATAAAACATTCATCCATTCCATGTTCATGTCACCCCAGCTTTCTACAGGGCCCTGAGCTACAGAACAGTGTGAACTCGCTGGTGTCTCAGCAGACTCGAGGACAGAGTGAATCCCTTCCCACACACAGAGCAGGTGAATGACCTCTCCCCAGTGTGAACTCGCTGGTGTCCCTTCAGATTCCCGGAGCTTTTAAAGCTCTTCCCACAGTCAGAACATGTAAATGGTCTCTGATCGGAGTGAACTCGCTGGTGTCCCTTCAGATCTGCAGAGGTTTTAAAGCTCTTCCCACAGTCAGAACAGTTAAATGGTCTCTGATCGGAGTGAACTCGCTGGTGTCCCTTCAGATCCCCAGAGGTTTTAAAGCTCTTCCCACAGACAGAACAGTTAAATGGTCTCTCATCAGTGTGAACTTGCTGGTGTTTCACCAGGTGGGCTGACTGAGTGAATCCCTTCCCACACACGGAGCAGGTGAACGGTCTCTCATCAGTGTGAACTTGCTGATGTTTCAACAGGTTGGATGACTGAGTGAATCCCTTCCCACACACTGAGCAGGTGAATGGCCTCTTCCCAGTGTGAACTCGCTGGTGTCCGTTCAGATTCCTGGAGCTTTTAAAGCTCTTCCCACAGACAGAACATGTAAATGGTCTCTGATCGGAGTGAACTCGCTGGTGTTGCTTCAGATCCCCAGAGGTTTTAAAGCTCTTCCCACAGTCCGAACATTTAAATGGTCTCTCATCAGTGTGAACTCGCTGGTGTAACTTCAGTTCCGCGGAGCTTTTAAAGCTCTTCCCACAGACAGGACATGTAAATGGTCTCTCATCAGTGTGAACTTGCTGGTGTGTCAGTAGGTTGGATGACTGAGTGAATCCCTTCCCACACACGGAGCAGGTTAATGGCTTCTTTCCTGCTCTCTCCAGCTGGTGTCCCTTCAGCTCCTGGGACCTTTTAAAGCTTTTCCCACAGTCGGAATGTTTCACTGGTTTCTCCCCAGTGTGAACTCGCTGGTGTGCCAGCAGATTCGAGGACCAAGTGAATGTCTTCCCACACACGGAGCAGGTGAACAGAATCTCTCCTGCTCTCTCCAGCTGGTGTCTCTTCAGATCCTGGGACCTTTTAAATCTCTTCCCACAGTCAGAACATTTAATCGGTCTCTCATCACTGTGAACAAGCTGGTGTCTCAGGAGGGTGGCAGAATGAGAGAATCGCTTCAAAAACACGGAGCAGGTCAAAGGTCTCACATCGGTGTGGACAAGCTGGTGTCTCAGCAGCATGGAGGGTGCAATTAATCCCTTCCCACACACGGAGTGGGTTAAAGGTCTCTCCCTCGTGTGATCTTGCTGGTGTATCATCGGAGCCGATGACTGAGTGAATCCCTTCTGGAACACAGGGCCGGTGAACGGGCTCTCCCCAATGTGTAGCCACTGGTGTCGCTTCAGGTGCTTGTAGATCTTGAAGCTCTTCCCACACTCAGAACATTTCAAAGGTCTCTCATCAGTGTGAACTCTCTGGTTCACTGATGTGCCAGCAGATTGGAGGACCGATTGCATCAGGTCCTGAGGAATCCTGTAACTCTGTCAGATCTTGAGTTGATGTTCGGTCTGAGCTTCCTGTCCGTAAAGGCTCAACTTCAAAACCCTGTGAAAGGAGTGTAGAAAGGGGTAAGAGGGAGAACGTGGTCTCAATTTTTTTTATATAATCATTCATAGAAACATAGAAGATAGGAGCAGGAGTCGGCCATTCTGCCCCTCGAGCCTGCTCCGCCATTCAATTGATCCCTTTAGCCTTCACGGGATGTGGGCGTCGCCGACAACACCAGCATTTATTGCCCATCTCTAGTTGCCCTTGAGAAGGTGGTGACGAGCCGCCGCCTTGAACCGCTGCAGTCCGTGTGGTGAAGGTGCTCCCACAGTGCGGTTACACTTCTTTACAGTGGTTTGGTACAACTGAGGGGCTTGTTAGGTCACTTCAGAGGGCAGTGAAGAGACAACCACATTGCTGTGAGTCTGAAGTCACATCGAAGCCAGTCAGATTAGTGAACCAGATGGGTTTTTAACGTCGGTTTCATGGTCACCATTACGAGCCTTTTAATTACAGATTTATTTAATTAACTGAATTTAAGTTCTGCAGCTGCCGTGCTGGGATTACATAGAAACTTAGAAGATAGGAGCTGGAGTAGGCCATTCGGCCCCTCGAGCCTGCTCCGCCATTCAATGAGATCATGGCTCATCATCCAAATTCAGTGCCCTGTCCCTGCCTTCTCCCCATATCCCTTGATCCCTTTAGCCTTAAGAAATATATCTAAGTCCTTCTTGAATATATTTAATGAATTGTTAAATATATTCAAGAAGGAGTTAGATATAGTTCTCACTTGAACTCACTTCTCCAGATCACTAGTCCAGGCCTCTGGAGAACTAGTCCAGTAACATAACCACTATGGTACGGTACCTGTACTCATGTCCCCCTTGTCCCAGCCCAGGGGCAGTGAAGCTGATTTTCAGGCCCCAGCTGCTGCACAGGTTGGTTGAAAGGATCAACAGTAATGGCGGCTGCAATCCCCACAAGCCCCCGCGCTCCAGAAAGCGCTCCGGCCGCCGCGCTGAGTTGTGGCTGACACCGCGCATGCGCCCCATGGCCCCGCCCTCTCCTGCTCCACAGGCGCCCGGCCCGCACCACGCATGCTCAGCACACACCCTGGGCCCCTGTCAATCATCCTCCCCCGCGCCTGTGCACTGGGCCCGAGCTCCAGGCTGCCGCGCGGGGCTTTCTTTGTAAAGTCGGTGTTGGTGAAGAGCTGCAATCAGTGAGGGAAAGTAAGTTTTCCCCCAGATCCGATTGAGATCAGAGTGGGGGAGAGAATAAAGGGGAATCCAAACCTGAGAGTCCGCGGATCCGGGCCCCGAGCGGAGCTTCTTCAATTTGGCAGAGCACACCCGTAAGACAAAGGTCCTCTACCAACCTGCCCCCGCCATGCAGTGCTGCCCCCCAATTATCAAAATCCACGACAAGGCCTTGGACAACGTGGACCACTTTCCATACCTCGGCAGCCTACTGTCAACAAGGGCACACGTCGATGACAAAGTCCAACACCGCCTTCAGTGTGCCAGTGCAGCCTTCGGTCGCCTGAGGAAGAGAGTGTTTGAAGACCAGGACCTCAAACCCGGCACCAAGCTCATGGTCTACAGAGCAGTCGTGATACCCGCCCTCCTGTATGCCTCAGAGACATGGACCATGTACAGCAGGCACCACAAAGCAAAAAATAAACCCTTTTCAATTTAATTTAAAATAAGACAATACTTTAGAAAATATGATTAAATATAAAATAAATATTCACAATCTCCGCCCTTTTTAGTTCAGACACACCCCTCCTCCAGCATTCATCTGTGTGAAAGGCTCAGAGGGTGCGGAATTCTTAAAGTGCATCCAGGAGAGCTTTTTGAGCCAGCATGTAGAAAGTCATACAAGAGAGGGGGCGGTACTGAACCTAATTCTAGGGAATGTAGCCGGGCAAGTGGTAGAAGTGTCAGTAGGAGAGCATTTTGGTGACAGTGACCATAATTCGGTGAGATTTAAGGTAGTCATGGAAAAGGACAGAGATGGACCAGAAATAAAGGTTCTAAATTGGGGGAAGGCCGATTTTAATATGATAAGGCAGGATCTGGCCAAAGTGGACTGGGATCAGCTACTTGTAGGAAAATCCACATCGGAGCAATGGGAATCTTTCAGAAAGGAAATTGAGAGAGTACAATGGCAACATGTTCCCGTAAAGGTCAAGGGTGGGACCAACAAGCCCAGGGAACCCTGGATGTCAAGGGATGTACGAGAATGGATTAGGGAAAAAAGGGAGGCTTTTGGCAGATACAAAGGACTAAAAACAGTGGAAGCCCTCGAGGAGTATAGAAAGTGCAGGGGGGGTACTTAAAAAAGAAATTCGGAGAGCAAAGAGGGGGCATGAAATAACACTGGTGGGCAAAATAAAGGAAAATCCCAAGGTGTTTTATAAGTATATTAAGGGCAAGAGGATAACCATGGAAAGAACAGGGCCCATTAGGGACCAAAGTGGCAATCTGTGCATAGAGCCAGAAGATATAGGTGGGGTTTTAAATGAATATTTTGCATCTGTGTTCACTATGGAGAACGACGATGTAGGCATAGAAATCAGGCAAGGGGATTGTGAAACACTTGAACAAATTATTATCAAGAGGGAGGAGGTACTAGTGGTTTTAGCAGGCTTAAAAGTGGATAAATCCCCAGGCCCAGACGAGATGTATTCCAGGCTGCTGTGTGAGGCAAGGGAGGAGATTGCAGGGGCTCTGACACAAATATTCAGAACCTCTCTGGCCACAGGGGAGGTGCCGGAGGACAGCTAACGTAGTACCATTATTCAACAAGGGTAGTAGGGATAAACCAGGAAATTACAGGCCAGTGAGCCGAACATCAGTGGTAGGGAAATTATTGGAAAAAATTCTGAGTGACAGAATTAGTCTCCACTTAGAGAGGCAAGGATTAATCAAGGATAGTCAGCATGGCTTTGTCAGGGGGAGATCATGTCTAACCAATTTGATTGAATTTTGAGAGGGGGTGACTAGGTGTGTGGATGAGGGTAGTGCAGTTGAAGTAGTCTACATGGACTTCAGTAAGGCTTTTGACAATGTCCCACATGGGAGATTGGTCAAGAAGGTAAGAACCCATGGGATCCATAGAAACATAGAAGATAGGAGCAGGAGTAGGCCATTCGGCCCTTCGAGCCTGCTCCGCCATTCAATGAGATCATGGCTGATCATTCAAATTCAGTACCCTGTCCCTGCCTTCTCCCCATATCCCTTGATCCCTTTAGCCTTAAGAAATATATCCAACTCTTTCTTGAATATATTTAATGAACTGGCCTCCACCGCCCTCTGTGGCAGAGAATTCCACAGGTTCACCACTCTCTGGGTGAAGAAATTCCTCCTCATTTCAGTCCTAAATGGCTTACCCCTTATCCTTAGACTATGACCCCTGGTTGTGGACTCCCCGGCCATCAGAAACAGCCTTCCTGCATCTAGTCTGTCCAGGCCTGACAGAATTTTATAGGTTTCGATGAGATCCCCTCTCAATCTTCTAAACTCCAGTGAGTATAAGCCCAATCGACACAATCTCTCCTCATACGTCATTCCTGCCATCCCAGGTATCAGCCTGGTGAATCTTCGCTGCACTCCTTCCATGGCAAGAATGTCCTTCCTCAGGTAAGGCGACCAAAACTGCACACAATACTCAAGGTGTGGTCTCACCAAGGCCCTGTACAACTGCAGCAAGACATCCTTGTTCTTGTACTCGAACCCTCTCGCTACGAAGGCCAACATACCAATTGCCTTCTTAACCGCCTGCTGCACCTGCATGCTTACCTTCAGCGACTGGTGCACAAGAACACCCAGGTCTCTTTGCACTTCCCCTTCTCCCAATCTCTTGCCATTCAAATAATAATCTGCCTTCCTGTTTTTGCCACCAAAGTGGATAACCTCACATTTATCCACATTATAGTGCATTTGCCATGTTTCTGCCCAATCACCCAACCTGTCCAAATTATACTGGAGTTTCACGCCAGGGCAATTTGGCACATTGGATCCAAAATTGGCTTAGTGGCAGGAGGTAGAGGGTGATGGTCGAAGGTTGTTTTTGTGACTGGAAGCCTGTGTCCAGTGGTGTACCGCAGGGATCGGTGCTGGGTCCTTTGCTGTTTGTAGTGTACATTAATGATTTAGATATCAATGTAGGAGGTATGATCAGTAAGTTCGCAGATGACACGAAAATTGGTGGAGTGATAAATAGCGAGGAGGGAAGCCTCAGGCTACAGGACGATATAGACGGATTAGTCAGATGGGCAGAACAGTGGCAAATGGAATTTAACCCTGAAAAGCGTGAGGTGATGCATTTTGGGAGGACTAACAAGGCAAGGGAATACACAATGAATGGTAGGACCCTAGGAAGGACAGAGGATCAGAGGGACCTTGGTGTGCATGTACATAGATCCCTGAAGGCAGCAGGACAGGTAGATAAGGGGGTTAAAAAGGCATATGGGATACTTGGTTTCAATAGCCGAGGCATAGAATATAAGAGCAGGGAGGTTATAATGGAGGTGTACAAAACGCTAGTTAGGCCTCAGCTGGAATACTGTGTGCAGTTCTGGTCGCCACACTATAGGAGGGATGTGATTGCATTGGAGAGGGTGCAGAGGAGATTCACCAGGATGTTACCTGGGCTGGAGCGCTTCAGCTATGAAGAGAGACTGGACAGGCTGGGGTTGTTTTCCTTAGAGCAGAGAAGGCCGAGGGGGACCTGATTGAGGTGTACAAAATTATGAGGGGCATAGATAGAGTAGATAGAAAGGAACTTTTCCCCTTAGTAGAGGGGTCAATAACCAGGGGGCATAGTTTCAAAGTAAGGGACAGGCGGCTTAGTGGGGATTTGAGGAAAAACTTTTTCACCCAGAGGGTGATTGGAATCTGGAAATCACTACCTGAAAGGGTGGTAGAGGCAGGAACCCTCACAACATTCAAGAAGCATTTAGATGAGCACTTGAAACGCCATAGCATACAAGGCTACGGACCAAGTGCTGGAAAATGGGATTAGAATAGAGAGGGCTTGATGGCCGGTGCGGACACGATGGGCCGAAGGGCCTCTTTCTGTGCTGTATAAATCAATGACTCTAACTCTGAGCCGAAGTTCCTCGAGTTGCAGACACTTCTGGTCACCACACTTTAGGAAGGATGTGAAGCCCCTTGAGAGGGTGCAGAGGAGGTTTACCAGAATGGTTCCGGGGATGGGGGATCTTAGCTACAAGGACAGGCTGGAGAAGCTGGATTTGTTTTCATTAGGGCAAAGGAGGTTGAGGGGTGATTTGACAGGTGTACAAGATTATGACGGGTTTGGATAGGCTAGACGGTGAAAGGCTGTTCCCACTAGTTGATGGTACAAGGACTAGGGGACACAGATTTAAGGTTTTGGGCAAGAGATACAGGTTGGACGTGAGGAAAAACTTTTTTACGCAGTGAGTGGTGAGGACCTGGAACTCGCTGCCGACGGAAGTGGTGGAAGCGGAGACACTCGATGTTTTCAAGGGGAGACTGGATAGGCACTTGGGGGAAATAAACTTGCAGGGCTACGGGGATAGAGCGGGGGAGTGGGACTGACTGGATTGTTCTACAGAGAGCTGGCACGGACTCGATGGGCCGAATGGCCTCCTTCTGTGCCTCTATGACTCTATGTGGTTGCTGTGGATCACACTGGGGTCCACCAGCTCCCACATGCTACAGCTGCAACACATCACCTGCCCCGCCATCTCTATTGTATTTTATTTAACTAATTAGGTTTTCAAGTTTTGAAATACCCAATTGTCTATTAATAGTTATTAATCTAAGTAATAACCTTGTTTAATTTATTACATTTAGCTATATGCTTTAGGTCTTTACTGTAACTTAGCCCACAGTCCTAATTAAACCCTAGTTGTTTATATTTTTTTACGTATCAAGCAGCAACTCTTACCCCCACCTCACCGAATTCGCTCACTCACCCAATTCCCGAGTTAAGTACTCTGTAGAAGCCGTACTCCGTAGAACTGGACTCCGTGCTACTTACCTCCCAAACATTTCCCCTTCCACACTCAAAAGGCCGATGAATTTCAGGTCCTGATGAATGGAGTGACTCTCTGAGCTCTTGATATGAAGTTTGGTTTGAGTTTCCCCGTCTGTCAATCCTGCCCTTCTCACAGCCGGTGAAAGGAGTTTCCAAAAGCCATCACTGAGAGTCCAGGACAGAAATTGACAACATTCTCCCCCAGCAACAATTCTCTTGTCCTCACCCAATCACGTTCCCTTAGCAACAAGGTATTGAAACTTCTTTTATACATTCTCACAAAATATTACACACAGGTGTCTTCAACCAATCTCGCTCCCCCAGCAACAACTCCCCGGTCCTCACAGGATACTAGTTTGGCAACATAAAATGACATGGAACCTTCCAGAACTTTGGGCACTTTTTAATGGTTAATTACAAAACGGGCAGTTTTGCAGCTACCAATTACTGTAACTCACCAATACTCACAATTCTGATTCATCGACTTTGCATCATAGAATAGTAGAATTACATTAATACATCCAAAGGGCTTCCAGCAAATAGTTTGCAGAAGGCTGCACCACTGAATAAATGTGAAATATTTAGTGTTTCCCACATTCAATAACTGTTCATTTTATTTTGCCTCATTTGAACACATTAATCTGACTGGCTGAAGGGCACTGATGTAATTTGATTGGAGGCCTTCTATCAATTATCTTGCCTACCCTCAATCTGGCAAGAAACTACTTAAAAATGTCGACTATTCCTCAATTCAATTAATGTCAAGCACAATGGTTTTAATGGGAACAGACACAAACAGTTAATTCCTGCCCCTTGCCCACCACAACAGCACTTAGACACACTATGGGGAATCCTCATGGGACAAAGATGGGAGCTTTGTGAATTTAACACAAAATGGGGGCAGCTAATGTTGTAAAGCCTAAGGGGGAATTACAGTTTGTGTCCCGAGCTGAGCCGCCCCCTCTTAAGCTGAGTTTGTTTTGTCTTGTTTCTTATTTACAAGTTCACTTCTTACAATACATTCTTTAATTCTTTATGTTGCTGCTTTCAGCTATATAATTTTCACCCTAACAGATATGCACTTGAAGTGCCGTAACCTACAAGGCTACGGACCAAGTGCTGGAAAGTGGGATTAGGGTGGATAGCTCTTTGTCGGCTGGCATGGACAAGATGGGCCGAATCGCCTCCTTCTGTGCTGTAAATTTCTATGATCCTATGATTCATTGATCATCCCATTCCCAAGCTGATTCTGTGTTAACACCTCAGACGAGCCGTCCCACGTAGGGTGACTCCCTCAACCTGTTCTCGCGGTTACAGAACCAGATTGTCTCTCTCAGGAATGCCCAAGGCTCTGTTGTCTGTACACCAACTCACTCATGACCTCACATGTTGCAACAAGTCTGCTGCCTGAGCAGTTTGCAGTGTTATTAGGTCTGTAGGTCTCTTAGCAACCACCTTCCTTATCTAGGCAAAGGGCTCATCTCCTGACTTTGGGTGTTATCATTCCAAACTTCAGCATTCTCTGTCTTTTAGCTTCAATCTGTCTGTGTCCACCCAGTGACAACACTGAGCTCCTCCCTCCAACCACTGACGCTCGCCCTCTTGCTGAGAAAGAAAGACTTGCATTTATATAGCGCCTTTCACAACATCAGGACGTCCCAGAGCGCTTTGCAGCCAATGAAGAACTTCTGAAGTGTAGTCACTGTTGTAATGTAGGAAATGCGGCAGCCAATTGGCGCACAGCAAGCTCCCACAAACAGCAATGTGACAATGACCAGATAATCTATTTCAGTGATGTTGATTGAGGGATAAATATTGGCCCCAGGACACCGGGGAGAACTCCCCTGCTCTTCTTCAATGTAGTGCCATGGGATCTTTTACATCCACCTGAAAGAGCAGACGGGGGCCTCGGTTTAACATCTCATCCGAAAGACGGCACCTCTGACAGCGCAGCACTCTCTCAGTACTGGAGTGTCAGCCTAGATTTTTATGCTCAAGTCTCTGGACTGGGACTTGAACCCACGACCTTCTGACTCCGAGGTGAGAGTGCTGCCCACTGAGCTAAAGTGTCTGGAGCTAAGCCAGCTGGGATACTTGACATAGGATTACATCGGATATACGGCACAGAAACAGGCCATTCGGCCGAACCAGTCCATGCCGGTGTTTATGCTCCACTCGAGCCTCCTCCTGTCTTTCCTCATCTAAATCTATCAGCATAACCCTCGATTCCCTTCTCCCCCATATGCCTGTCATGGCCTCCCCTTAAATGCATCGATACTATTCGCTTCAACCACTCCCTGTGGCAGCGAGTTCCACATTCTCACCACTCTCTGGGTAAAGAAGTTTCTTCTGAATTCCCGATTGGATTTCTTGGTGACTACCTTATATTGAGGCCTCTAGTTATGCTCTTCCCCACAAGTGGAAACATTCTCTCTGTATCCACTCTATCAACATTTTTCATAATTTTAAAGACCTCTATTAGGTCACCCCTCAGCCTTCTGTTTTCAAGAGAAAAGAGACCCAGCCTGTTCATCCTTTCCTGATATGTATATCCTCGCATTTCTGGTATCATCCTTGTAAATCTTCTCTGCACCCTCTCCAGTGCCTCTATATCCTTTTTATAATATGGCGACCAGAACTGTACGCAGTACTCTAAGTGTGGTCTAACCAAGGTTCGATACAGGTTTAGCATAACTTCACTACTTTTCAATTCTATCCCTCTAGAAATAAACCCTAGTGCTTGGTTTGCTTTTTTTTATGGCCTTGCTAACCTGTGTCGCAACTTTTAGTAATTTGTGTATTTGTACTCCGAGTACCTTTGTTCCTCTACCCCACCTAGACTCGCACCCTCCAAGTGATAAGTGACCTCCCCATTCTTCCTACCAAAATGTAATACCTCACATTTATCTGTCAGCCTTGGTCACTCTGCAAAAACTCTGAAATGTTTAATAATGAAATCAGGGAGTCAAAAAACTCAGGTGAGGCAGTTTAAAAAGACAGTCCCTGACCAGAGATTGCTGGATGCTGACACTCGGTGCTCACGAGGATAGAATGTCCCATTCCCCAGGCACGGACATCCAGCACCTCGATCACAGCAACAATTCACAAAACAATGGCAATATAACTTGGAGCAGAGACGGTTAAGTGGAGCTGTGATCGAGGTGCTCAAAATTATGAGGGGTTTTGATTGAACAAACAAGGAGAAGCTGTTGTCACTGGCAGGAGGGTCGGTAACGAGAGGACACAGATTTCAGATCATTGGCAAAAGAATCGAGAGAGGAAATGAGGAGACTTTTTTTACACAGCGAATTGTGATGATCTGGAATTCACTGCCTGAATGGGAGGTGGAGGCAGATTCAATAGTAACTTTCAAAAGGGAATTGGATATATACTAAAGGCAGAAATTTGCAGGGCTGTGGAGAAAGAGCAGGGCAGTGGGACTAATTGCATTGCTCTTTCAGAGAGCCAGCAGCAGCACGATGGGCTGAAAGGCATCCTACTGTGCTCTATGGTTCTATAACATCAGCTTCACTCTGCTCACTAGTACTGAGAGAACAGGGAATAATCTTTAAATCCAGCCCAGTTATTGGGGGCTGTGAACATTAACAAGCCCCAGTTGCCTGAATTAACATGGTTCAGTCCTGGATGTGATTAAAGGCATCGGAAACAGTGGAATCGACCCACCGCAGTCACACTGTGGACACTCTGGTGTGTCAGCGGGTGGGATACACCAGGGAATCCCTTTCCACACACTGAGGTTGACTCTAATGATCGGGAGTCCCAGGGTTTCGGATACCAGATAATCAAGCTCACAAGAACACAGATTGTCTCTCCAGGCTTTATTAAGAGCGCTGCCTAACACAGATCGGGTGATAATTCCCTCAATCTGGAGAATAGAAGTACAGTGGATTCACGCGCGATCTTCTCGAGTCTGTTCCAACTGACAACGGCTTAAGTGGCCTGTTCTTATACACAAGCTTGGTTACCGCTCAGGAAATGGGATTGTTTGGACCCGTCTGTTGACCGCCTCCTGAACTCCTGCTAATTCAGTGAATTTAGTCCATCTGTGACCAGACTATAACCACAAGCCGTCTGGTTATCACACCTATACGGTCCGTGAGGTTATTATCAGATTCACACCCAGACGTTGTGCCTTCACTTGTCTGGCACTTCATCCCATAACACGGGTACAGGGGCTCAGTAATGTTTCATTCATCAGAAAAAGACAAAGTACAACAACATACTGGTCAGCTTAACAGAATCTCATCATAGTTATGGGGCCATAAATATAAAAGTCACCAATAAATCCAGGAGGGAATTCAGGAGAAACTTTTTTACCCAGAGAATGGTGAGAATGGGGAACTCGCTACCACAGGGAGTAGTTGAGGCCAATGGCATAGATGTATTTAAGGAGAAGCCAGATAAACATAGGAGGATATGTCGGAGGATGCTAGTGTGGAGCATAAACCCCGGCATGGACCAGTTGGGCCGAATGGCCTGTTTCTGTGCTGTACATTCAATGTAATAACATGAACAGTCCACCGGCGCGCTCGAGGCCTCCCGTGACCGGTGGGTATCGGAGGGACTGGCGTGTATCATCACCACCGAAAATAGAATTTTAATTTAATTTAAGTTTCCTTTAAACTTTTTTTGTTATGTTGCAGGTTTTATTGGTTGAGATGGTTGACTTTTAATAGGCAATTGCCTGTGATAAGGAGAAAAACAAAAATAACATTAACAGTTAAATCAAGGGGATCATCAGCACAACAGATTGAAAGATTAAACAGCAGTACAAGAATTTATAAAACATTCATCCATTCCACGTTCATGTCACCCCAGCTGTCTACAGGGCCCTGCATTACAGAACAGTGTGAACTCGCTGGTGTCTCAGCAGGTCATTGGAGCTTTTAAAGCTCTTCCCACAGTCAGAACATATAAACGCTCTCTCATCAGTGTGAACAAGCTGGTGTGCCAGCAGGTTGGTGGACTGCAAGAATCCCTTCCCACACACAGAGCAGGTGAACTGCCTCTCCCCAGTGTGAACTTGCTGGTGTCTGGTCAGAGCCCCGGACCTTTTAAAACTCTTCCCACAGTCAGAACATGTAAATGGTCTCTCATCAGTGTGAACAAGCTGGTGTTGCTTCAGGACCCTGGAGCTTTTAAAGCTCTTTTGACACACAGAACATTTAAAGGCTCTCCCATCAGTGTGAACTTGCTGGTGTCTGGTCAGAGCACCGAAGCATGTAAAGCTCTTCCCACAGTCAGAACATGTAAACGGTCTCTCATCAGTATGAACAAGCTGGTGCTGCTTCAGGTCCCCGGAGCTTTTAAAGCTCTTTTGACACACAGAACATTTAAAGGCTCTCTCATCAGTGTGAACAAGCTGGTGTCTCAGCAAGGTAAATGAATCAGTGAATCCTTTCCCACACACAGAGCAGGGAAATGGCCTCGCCCCGGTGTGAACTCGCTGGTGTCTGGTCAGATCCCTAGAGCTTTTAAAACTCTTCCCACAGTCGGAACATGTAAACGGTCTCTCATCGGTGTGAACAAGCTGGTGTTCCTTCAGATCCCTGGAGTATTTGAAGCTCTTCCCGCAGTCAGAACATTTAAATGGTCTCTCATCAGTGTGAACAAGCTGGTGACTCAGCAGGTGGGATGTGCGAGTGAATCCCTTCCCACACACGGAGCAGCTGAACGGACTGTCCTTGGGGTGACTGCGCCAATGAACTTCTGGCGTAGACGGGGAACTGAATCCCTTCCAACCATCCCAACCTTTACCCGGTTTCTCCCCGGTGTGACGGTGCACGTGTCTTGCCAAGTCAGGCGATCGGCTGAATCCGAGTCCACACATGGAACACGTGAGCGGTTTGTCCGCGCTGTGATCGCTGCTCTCTCCTTCCATGTGCAAAGGCCGATGATATTCAGGTCCTGATGAATCACAGAATCACAGAAACCCCACAGTGCAGATAGAGCGACTCTGTCAGATCTTGACATGATGTTTGGTCTGAGCCTCCTGTCTGTAAATGCTCCACTTCTAAAACTCTGTAAAAGGAGTGTAGAAAGGGGTAAGAGGGAGAATGTTGTCTCATGTCGCCCTTTCCCAGCCCAGGGGCAGTGAAGCTGATTTTCAGACCCCAGCTGCTGCACAGGTTGGTTGAAAGGATCAACAGTAATGGCGGCTGCAATCCCCACAAGCCCCCGCGCTCCAGAAAGCGCTCCGGCCGCCGCACTGAGTTGTGGCTGACCCCGCGCATGCACCCCATGGCCCCACCCTCTCCTGCTCCACAGGCGCCCGGCCTGCACCGCGCATGCTCAGCACACACCCTGGGCCCCTGTCAATCATCCTCCCCCGCGCCTGCGCGCTGGGCCCGAGCTCCAGGCTGCCGCACGGGGCTTTCTTTGTAAAGTCGGTGTTGGTGAAGAGCCGCAATCAGTGAGGGAAACATAGAAACATAGAAGATAGGAGCAGGAGTAGGTCATTCAGCCCCTCGAGCCTGCTCCGCCATTCAATGTGATCATGGCTGATCATCCAAATTCAGTACCCTGTCCCTGCCTTCTCCCCATATCGCTTGATCCCTTTAGCCTTAAGAAATATATCGAACACCTTCTTGAAAATATTGAATGATTTGGCCTCAACTGCCTTCTGTGGTAGAGAATTCCACAGTTTCACCACTCTCTGGGTGAAGAAATTCCTCCTCATCTCAGTCCTAAATGGCTTACCCCTTATCCTTAGACTGTGACCCCTGGTTCTGGACTCCCCGACCATCGGTAACATCCTTCCTGCATCTAGTCTGTCTAGGCCTGTTAGAATTTTATAAGTTTCAATGAGATCCCCTCTCATTCTTCTAAACTCCAGTGAGTACAAGCCCAATCGACCCATTCTCTCCTCATATGTCATTCCTGCCATCCCAGGTATCAACCATTTGCCTTCTTAACCGCCTGCTACACCTGTATGCTTACCTTCAGCGACTGGTGCACAAGGACACCCAGGTCTCGTTGCACTTCCCCTTCTCCCAACCTATTGCCGGTCAGATAATAATCTGCCTTCCTGTTTTTGCCACCAAAGTGGATAACCTCGCATTTATCCAAATTATTCTGCATCTGCCATGCTTCTGCCCAATTACCCAACCTGTCCAAATCATACTGGAGTTTCTCGGCATCCTCCTCACAGCACACATGCCCAACCAGCTTTGTGTCGTCTGCAAACTTGGAGATATTACATCTAGTTCTCTCGTCTAGATCATTTATATATATTGTGAATAGCTGGGGTCCTAGGACGGATTCCTGCGGTACCCCACCAGTCACTGCCTGCCACTCGGAAAAAGAGCCGTTTATTCCAAGTCTTTGCTTCCTGTCTGCCAACCAGTTCTCTATCCAAGTCAATACCTTGCCCCCAATCCCATGTGCCTTAAATTTACACTCTAATCTCTTATGCGGGACCTTATCGAAGGCCTTCTGAAAGTCTAAATACACCACATCCACTGGTTCTCCCTTAGCTATTCTACCAGTTACATCCTCAAAAAATTCCAGTAGATTAGTCAAGCACGATTTACCTTTTGTAAATCCAAGTTGACTTTGTCCGATCCTGTCACTGTTTTCCAAGTGCTCTGCTATTACATCTTTTCTAATGGACTCTAGCATTTTCCCCACTACCGATGTCAGGCTTACCGGTCTATAATTCCCCATTTTCTCTCTACCACCTTTTTTGAATAGTGGGGTAACATTAGGTACCCTCCAATCCATGGGAACTGTTCCAGAGTCTATCGAATTTTGGAAGATGATCAGCAATGCATCTACTATTTCTAGGGCCACTTCCTTAAGTACCCTAGGATGTAGATTATCAGGCCCTGGGAATTTATCGGCCTTCAATCCCGTCAATTTCCCTAACACCATTTCCCGACAAATACTGATTTCTTTCGGTTCCTCCCTCTCATTAGCAGTAACATAGAAGATAGGAGCAGGAGTAGGTCATTCGGCCCCCTCAAGTCTGCTCCACCATTCAATGAGATCATGGCTGATCATCCAAACTCAGTACCCTGTCCCTGCCTTCTCCCCATATTCCTTGATCCCTTTAGCCTTAAGAAATATATCTAACTCCTTCTTGATGCACTGTCCCCGGGTGAGAGCAGCTCAGTCAGCACAGAGCTGGGGCTGGAATCTGGGAGAGGGGCCGCAGGCAGCGGGCCTGGCAAAGGGACAATCAGTGATTGAATAATAAACAGGGGTAAGGGCACACTAACCTAACATCAGATATATCTATAGCTTAAGTAGACAGATTTTAAGCCAAACGATGGGACCGAAGGCTGCAATTCCTGTGCCATGCGGGAACTCCGGGACGCTTCACATGTCCTGGTTAACCGCATGTGCAGGAAGCGCCTCCAGTGGCTGGAACTTGAGCTCAGGGTCTCTGAGCTTCGGGAACGGCTGGAGTCACTGCCGGGCAGACGGGAGGCTAAGAGTTAACTGGAGCGCACGTTCCAGGAGGTGGTCACCCCACAGCCACATAGAGTTCGTGGGAATTGTAACTGGGTGGCCGCCCAGCAGGGTTTGAGGAGGCAAGGCAGTGCAGGAATCCCCCGGGAGTGCGGCGCTCTCAAACCGGTTTTCAGTGGGGTGGGCCAATTTCAGTGGGATGAGAATGGATCTGGCCCGGGTAAATTGGAATCAAAGATTGGCAGGAAAAACTGTAGAGGAACAATGGGCTGCCTTTAAAGAGGAAATAATTCGGGTACAGTCGAGGTACATTCCCACTAAGGGGAAATGTAGGGCAACTAAAGTCAGAGCTCCCTGGATGATGAAAGAGATAGAGCAAGATGAAGCAGAAAAAGAGCGTGTATGACAGATGTCAGGTCGAGAATACATCCGAGAATCAGGCTAAATATAGAAAGTTCAGAGCAGAAGTGAAAAAGAAAATACGAGGGGCAAAGAGAGGGTATGAGAATAGAATGGCAGCTAACATAAAAGGTAATCCAAAAGTCTACTACAGGCATATAAATAGTAAACGGGTAGTAAGAGGAGGGGTGGGGCCGATTAGAGACCAAAAAGGAGACCTACGCACGGAGGCAGAGGGTAAGGCTGAGGTACTAAATCAGTACTTTGCATCTGTCTTCACCAAGGAAGAAGATGCTGCCATAGACATAGTGAAGGAGGAGGTAGAGGAGATACTGGATGGGATAAAATTGATAAAGACAAGGTACTAGAAAGGCTGGCTGTACTTAAAGTCGATAAGTCACCAGGACCGGATGGGAAGCATCCTAGTACGCTGAGGGACGTGAAGGAAGAAATTGCGGAGGTACTGGCCATAACCTTCCAAATCCTCATTAGAAACTGCGGTGGTGCCAGAGGACTGGAGAATTGCAAATGTCACACCCTTGTTCAAAAAAGGGTGTAAGGACAAACCCAGCAACCACGGGCCAGTCAGTTTGACCTCGGGAGTGGGGAAACTTTTAGAAACAAAAATCAGGGACAAAATTAACAGTGTGGATTAATTAAGGAAAGCCAGCACGGATTTGTTAAAGGCAAATCGTGTTTAACCAACTTGATGGAGTTTTTTGATGAGGTAACAGAGAGGGTTGATGAGGGCAATGCGGTTGACGTGGTGTGCATGGATTTCCAAAAGGCGTTCGACAAAGTGCCACATAATAGGCTTACCAGTAAAGTTGAAGCCCATGGAGTAAAAGGGACAGTGGCTGCATGGATAGGGAATTGGCTAAGTGACAGGAAACAGAGAGTAGTGGTGAATGGTTGTTTTTCAGACTGGAGGAAGGTACACAGTGGTGTTCCCCAGGGGTCGGTTCTAGGGCCATGGCTTTTCTTGATATATATTAAAGACTTGGATGTGGGTGTACAGGGCACAATTTCAAAATTTGCAGATGACACAGATCTTGGAAGTATAGTGAACAGTGAGGAGGATAGTGATAGACTTCAAGTGGACATAGACAGGCTGGTGGAATGGGCGGACATGTGACAGATTAAATTTAATGCAGAAAAATGTGAAGTGATACATTTTGGTAGAAAGAATGAGGAGAGGAAATCTAAACTAAAGGGTACAATCCTAAAGTGGGTGCATGAACAGAGAGAGCTGGGGGTATATGTGCACAAATCATTGAAGGTGGCAGGGCAGGTTGAGAAAGCAGTTAAAAAAGCTTACGGGAACCTGGGCTTCATGAATAGAGGTATAGAGTACAAAAGTGTGAAATTATGATGAACCTTTATAAAACACTAGTTCGGCCTCAACTGGAGTATTGTGTCCAATCCTGGGCGCTGCACTTTAGGAAGGATGTGAAGGCCTTAGAGAGGGTGCAGAAAAGATTTACGAGAATGATTCCAGGGATGAGGGACTTCAGTTACATGGATAGACTGGAGAAGCTGGTGTTGTTCTCCTTGGAGCAGAGAAGATTGAGAGGAGATTTGACAGAGGTGTTCAAAATCAAGAGGGGACTGGACAGAGTAGATAGAGAGAAACTCTTCCAATTGGCAGAGGGGTCGAGAACCAGAGGACACAGATTTAAGGGGATTGACAAAAGAACCAAAGGCGACATGAGGAAAAACTTTTTGACGCAGCGAGTGGTTAGGATCTGGAATGCACTGCCTGAAAGGGTGGTGGAGGCAGATTCAATCACCGCTTTCAAAAGGGAATTGGATAAGTACCTGAAAGAGAAATATTGCAGGACTTCAGATTCCTGGGGCAGGAGGGACCAGTTCTGGGGCAGGAGGGACCTGTCCAAGGTGGACGGGTTGCACCTCAACAGAGCTGGGACCAATGTCCTCATGGGACGGTTAACTAGTGCTGTGGGGGAGGGTTTAAATTAATTAGACAGGGGGATGGGCACCAGGATGAAACATTAGAGAGGAGAAACAAGGTGAAGAGAGGACTGGGAGAGACAAGTAGCACTAGAGGGACAGAATTGCTGGTCATCTTCCAAAATTCGATAGACTCTGGAACAGTTCCCATGGATTGGAGGGTAGCTAATCTTACCCCACTATTCAAAAAAGGTGGTAGAGAGAAAACGGGAAATTATAGACCGGTAAGCCTGACATCAGTAGTGGGGAAAATGCTAGAGTCCATTATAAAAGATGTAATAGCAGAGCACTTGGAAAACAGTGACAGGATCGGACAAAGTCAACATGGATTTACAAAAGGTAAATCGTGCTTGACTAATCTACTGGAATTTTTTGAGGATGTAACTGGTAGAATAGATAAGGGAGAACCAGTGGATGTGGTGTATTTGGAATTTCAGAAGGCTTTCAATAAGGTCACGCAGAAGAGATTAGCATGTAAAGTTAAGGCACATGGGATTGGGGGCAAAGTATTGACTTGGATAAAGAACTGGTTGGCAGACAGGAAGCCAAGAGTTGGAATAAACGGCTCTTTTTCCGAGCGGCAGGCAGTGACTAGTGGGGTACCGCAGGGATCGGTCCTAGGACCCCAGCTATTCACAATATATATAAATGATCTAGACGAGGGAACTAGATGTAATATCTCCAAGTTTGCAGACGACACAAAGCTGGGTGGGCGTGTGTGCTGTGAGGAGGATGCCGAGAAACTCCAGTATGATTTGGACAGGTTGGGTGATTGGGCAGAAGCATGGCAGATGCAGTATAATGTGGATAAATGCGAGGTTATCCACTTTGGTGGCAAAAACAGGAAGGCAGATTATTATCTGAATGGCAATAGATTGGGAGAAGGGGAAGTGCAACGAGACCGGAGTGTCCTTCTGCACCAGTCGCTGAAGGTAAGCATGCAGGTGCAGCAGGCGGTTGAGAAGGCAAATGGTATGTTGGCCTTCATAGCGAGAGTGTTCGAGTACAGGAACAAGGGTGTCTTGCTGCAGTTGTACAGGGCCTTGGTGAGACCACACCTTGAGTATTGAATATTGAAACTTATAAAATTCTGACAAGACTGGATAGACTAGATGCAGGAAGGATGTTCCCGATGGTCAGGGAGTCCAGAACCAGGGGTCACAGTCTAATGATAAGGGGTAGGCCATTTAGGAGAGAAATGAGGAGGAATTTCTTCACCCAGAGAGTGGTGAACCTGTGGAATTCTCTGCAACAGAAGGCAGTAGAGGCCAATACATTAAATATATTCAAGAAGGAGTTGGATATATTTCTTAAGGCTAAAGGTATCAAGGGATATGGGGAGAAGGCAGGGACCGGGTCCTGAATTTGGATGATGAGCCATGATCGCATTGAATGGCGGAGCAGGCTCGAGGGGCCGAATGGCCTACTCCTGCTCCTATCTTCTATGTTTCTATGAATCCCAGGACCAGGCCCCTATGGGGAATAGGTATGCAGATCTAGGCGCAAAACTAGCTGCGGAAGAAATGCAACCAGAGGACGCGTTCAAAAATGAAATAAATATGGTCATGATAGTCAGTGGGGTACAGGAAGTGAATATAATGGAGCGACAAGAAAATACTAGGAAAGAGCAAAAGGAGAAATGGAGACAAGCTGGCGCGCAATTACAAGATGGAATTTGGAAATGGGCCTCACGTAACCAGGTGGTGGCACCGGAATGTTGTAGACAACAACTGATGGTGCTATGCCATGGTGTAACACATGGTCCACCCCAGGACGAACGACCGGACTGACCCCCTATGAACTAATGACAGGACGAGCTATGAGACTACCAGAGGATTTGGCTGGAGGGGCGGGAGAACCAGGACCAGTGCAAGATAGATTAAGGAGATACTTAGTGCAACTAAATCAGGAGGTGCAAGCACTAAATAAAAAAGTAAGGAACCAACAACAGATTAAAGATCTAGAAAGGCAGAATGCTGGACTTAAACCAGACGAGTTGCCCAGAATAGGTCAACAAGTAATGACGCAAGTTATCGGAAGAAAGGGAATGGGGCCCGTTGGATGGGGCCATGTACTGTATTAATGACAAGTGATACGTGTGTTTGTCTACAGGAACCGATGGGTATGCGATGGAAGCAATGGACCCAGGTGAAACCATTTAACACTAAAGACCCCCATTCTACCCTCTCCTCTAGGGGAAAGAGCTCGGAAGACGACCAGACCTCTGTTTAAATTACAGATAAACATGGATCCAGTCGACCCTTTATATCAGAGGGTCCGTCTCGGGGAGAAGAAGCTCTCCCGGTTTACCCTTACACCTGAGAACTCATTTTTAATGTGGAAGCAAGTCATCCTCAGTTCCGAGGGACTGCCTAAGAAGAAGAAGAAGATATAATTGGAGTAAGACTTCTTTACTCCTGTATTCAAATCCTCTTGTAATGAAGGCCAGCATACCATTTGCCTTCTTAACTACCTTTCATGACCACCGGACGTCCCAAAGCGCTTTACAGCCAATGAAGTATTTTTGAAGTGTAGTCACTGTTGTAATGTGGGAAACGCGGCAGCCAATTTGTGCACAGCAAGCTCCCACAACCAGCAATGTGATAATGACCAGATAATGTTTTTTCGTCATGTTGATTGAGGGATAAATATTGGGCTCAAAACACCGGGGATAACTTCTTCGAAATAGCACCACGGGATCTTTTACGTCCACCTGAGGGGGCAGACGGGGGCCTCAGTTTAACGTCTCATCCGTAGGACGGCACCCCCGACACTGCAGCTCTCCCGCAGCACTGCCCCTCCGACAGTGCAGTGCTCACTCAGTTCTGCCCCTCCGACACTGCAGCGCTCCTTCATTACTGCTCCTCCGACAGTGCGGCGCTCCCTCACTTCTGCCCCTCCGACACTGCAGCGCTCCTTCATTACTGCCCCTCCGACAATGCGGCGCTCCCTCAGTACTGTCCCTCTGACAGTGCGGCGCTCCCTCAGAACTGCCCCTCCAACAGCGCGGAGCTCCCTCAGTACTGCCCCTCCGACAGTGCGGCGCTCCCTCAGCACTGCCCCTCCGACAGTGCGGCGCTCCCTCAGCACTGCCCCTCCGACAGTGCGGCGCTCCCTCAGCACCGCACTGGAGTGTCAGCCTCGCTTTATATGCTCAAGTCCCTGGAGCGGGATTTGAACCCACAACCTTCTGACTCTGCTGTCCACTGAGCCACAGCTGACTCCAGTCTTTTACACAGTTTCATCATAACTTCCTTGCTTTTTGCACTCTACGCCTCTCCTAAAGCAGGGGAGTTATGATGAATTGTTAAACAGTGTTTTTTGCAGAGTGACCAAGACTGTCTGGAGGAAACAATTGTGCATTTGAAAGCAGCTTGTATTGTGAAGCTTGTGCCCCTTTGCCAGGCCCGCTGCCTGCGGCCCCTCTCCCAGATTCCAGCCCCAGCTCTGTGCTGACTGAGCTGCTCTCACCTGGGGACAGCGCGTCACAATCGGCCCCAGCGCACCTGAGCTGGAGAGGAGGCCCCGCCCCCTTGCCGCGCCGCCATTGCTTGGAGGACCAGACTGCCGACTTCGGTCCTCCCAGCTCAGCCCTCTTCCTATTGGTCAGAGCCCCCGTCAGTCACAGGCCCGGGCCGGCCTCCATCCACCTGACAGGTCTCTTCGTGTGATGACGTCACAATCGGGCCCCAGCCTCAGCGCCGGGGAGGAAGGTCCCGCTCCCTATAGCCGCGCCGCCATTGGTTGGAGGACCCGGGCCCGCCCTCGTGCTATTAGTCAGTGCTCCCGTCAGTCAGAATCACACTGCTCCGGCTCACGCCGCCAGCCCTCACGTTTCAATTGGCTCCGTTCGGCGACCGCGGAGGTCCCGCCCGACTCTCAGGTTTGGTTTTTCTCGTATTTTACTTTATAATCTCGCTCTCCGCCTCACCTCGATTTCAATCGATTCCCCAACAGATTACTTTACCCCGGCCGCTGATTCCGCCACGTCCCCGGCCTTCTGTCTGCGCCCCGGAGATCCCGCGCAGGCGCACTGGCAGCCTCGTGTTGCGCCTGCCCGCGCTGTGATTGGTGCAGGGGAAGGCAAGTGGGCGTGTCCAACCCCCGGGCCCACGTGGGGGAGTCAAAGGCTGGCTGGAGCGCATGCGCAGCCCGCCTCGCACCGTTGGGAAGCTTTTCAAAAATTTTTTATTTCCGAAACAAATTCAAAACACTCATTAATTCCCCCAACCTCCTCCCCTCTAAATTGCGATTATTATTATTATTGTTTTTCCTCATTTGTGTGGGGTGTCTTTTTTTTACCTTGCGGTGGCGTGCGCCGATCCAACCGACCCCTGGGCGTTGCGTGCTGGCGTCAGCGCGTAAGCGGAGGGGGGGGTTGATTGACGCGAGGCGCCCGCCAATCAGGAGCGCGGAAAACGCTGGGAGGCCCGGGCGGGCTGACGGTCCTCCAACCAATAGCGGCGCGGGAGGAAGGGCGGGACCTCGGTGGGCTGCAGGCCGCTTTCCTGCTTTCATTGTCTGCAGGAGCTGTTAAAGGGAAGGGGAGGAGGAGGTGGAAAAAACCCAGCTTGTGAGTGTTTATTCCTTTGCATTACCTTTATTGCAAGGCTGTTCGTCAACTGCATTCATTTAAAAATAAGTGAACCTTTTCTCTTTTCGACTTTTATCCAGAACAAAGAGCCCTGGTGCTGTGAACATTTTGGTAGGCAGCCACTTTTAAAGGGACAAGGACCAGCATTCTTCCTCCTCTCGCTCTCTCTCTTGTGAGTATTTGTGGTGGGTGAGGGGGTGAGTCAAAGGGGATTGCGGCCCCTTTTCAACATAAACAAATTGCTTGGCCATTTAAAGGGGAATGGGTGCCCCCCAGGTATTTAAAGGGGCAGTGCCTCTCTCTGTATCATGGAAGAGCAGGGAGGTTCTGCTTGAACTGTACAAAACACCAGTTAGGCCACCGGCTAGAGTGCTGCGTGCAGTTCTGCTCGCCCCATTGCAGGAAAGATGTGACTGCTCGAGACGGGAGATTTACAAGGATGTTGCCAGGACTAGAGAATTTCAGCTGCAAGGAAAGATTGAATACATAGAAACATAGAAGATAATCTACATCCTAGGGTACTTAAGGAAGTGGCCCTAGAAATAGTAGATGCATTGCTGGTCATCTTCCAAAATTCGATAGACTCTGGAACAGTACCCATGGATTGGCGGGCAGCTAATGTTACCCCACTGTTCAAAAAAGGTGGTAGAGAGAAAACGGGGAATTACAGGCCGGTAAGCCTGACACCGGTAGTGGGGAAAATGCTAGAGTCCATTATAAATGACGTAATAGCAGAGCACTTGGAAAACAGTGATTGGATCGGACAAAGTCAACATGGATTTACAAAAGTTAAATCGTGCTTGACTAATCTACTGGAATTTTTTGAGGATGTAACTGGTAAAATAGATAAGGGAGAACCAGTGGATGTGGTGCATTTGGACTTTCAGAAGGCTTTCGATAAGGTCCCACATAAGAGATAGAAACATAGAAGATAGGAGCAGGAGTAGGCCATTCAGCCCCTTGAGCCTGCTCTGCCATTCAATGCAATCATGGCTGATCATCCAAGTTCAGTACTCGGTCCGTGCTTTCTCCCCATATCCCTTGATCCCTTTAGCCTTAAGAAATATATCCAACTTTTTCTTGAATATATTTAATGAATTGGCCTCTACTGCCTTCTGTGGTAGAGAATTCCACAGGTTCACCACTCTCTGGGTGAAGAAATTCCTCCTCATTTCTGTCCTAAAAGGCCTACCCCTTATCTTTAGACTGTGACTCCTGGTTCTGGATTCCCCGACCATCGGGACCATCCTTCCTGCATCTAGTGTGTGCAGCCCTGCCAGAATTTTATAAGTGTCAATGAGATCCCCTCTCATTCTTCTAAACTCCAGCGAGAACAAGTCAAATCGACCCAATCTCTCCTCATACGTCATTTCTGCCATCCCAGGTATCAGCCTGGTGAATCTTCGCTGGACGCCTTCCATGGCAAGAACATCCTTCCTCAGACAAGGTGACCAAAACTGCACGCAATACTCAAGGTGTGGTCTCACCAAGACCCTGTATAACTGCAGCAAGACATCCTTGTTCCTGTACTCAAACCCTCTCACTACGAAGGCCAACATACCATTTGCCTTCTTAACCGCCTGCTGCACCTGCATGCTTACCTTCAGCGACTGGTGCACAAGGACACCCAGGTCTCGTTGCACTTCCCCATCTCCCAATCTATTGCCATTCAGATAATTGCCTTCCTGTTTTTGACACCAAAGTGAATAACCTCACATTTATCCACATTATATTGCATCTGCCATGCTTCTGCTCAATCACCCAACCTGTCCAAATCATCCTGGAGTTTCTCGGCATCCTCCTCACAGCACACACGCCCATCCAGCTTTGTGTCGCCTGCAAATTTGGAGATATTACATCTAATTCCCTTGTCTAGATCATTAATATATATTGTGAATAAATGTAAGAAGTCGCACAACACCAGGTTATAGTCCAACAGCTTTATTTGAAATCACAAGCTTTCGGAGCGCTGCTCCTTCATCAGGTGAAGTGGAGAGATGCATAAAGACACAGCTTATATAGTCAGAGAATAATGTCAGATGTTTACAGGTAATCTTTCTAACTGCCATTTATCACACCTTGGCAGAGAGATAATCACAGCAATCAAAGGTGTGAATGGTGTCCAACAGGTCAGTCAGGAAAACATTACATCAAAGAACAATGAGGTGGGGTCACAAGGGGTCAAATGTTGCAGATGCTGGGGTCTGTGAAAAACAAAAAAACAGACAAAAGACATTTTTTTTGCTGGAAATCACAGCAGGTCCGGCCGCACCTGTGTAGAGAGAACAAGCCAACAACGACTCGAGTCTGGATGACCCTGCGTCAGGTGGGGTTACATGTAGCGTGACATGAACCCAAGATCCCGGTTCAGGCCGTCCGCATGGGTGCGGAACTTGGCTATCAGTTTCTGCTCGATGATTTTGCGTTGTCGTGTATCTCGAAGGCCGCCTTGGAGAATGCTTACCCGAAGATCGGAGGCTGAATGTCCTTGACTGCTGAAGTGTTCCCCGACTGGGAGGGAACACTCCTGCCTGGCGATTGTTGCACGGTGTCCGTTCATCCATTGTCACAGTGTCTGCATGGTCTCGCCGATGTACCATGCTCCGGGGCATCCTTTCCTGCAACGTATGAGGTAGACAATGTTGGCCGAGTCACATGAGTATGTACCATGTACCTGGTGGGTGGTGTCCTCACATGTGATGATGGTATCTGTTGATGATCTGGCATGTCTTGCAGAGGTTGCTGTGGCAGGGTTGTGTGGTGTCGTGGTCGCTGTTCTCCTGAAAGCTGGGTAATTTGCTGCGAACGATAGTCTGTTTGAGGTTAGGCGGCTGTTTGAAGGCGAGTAGTGGAGGCGTGGGGATGGCCTTAGCGAGGTGTTCGTCGTCATCGATGACATGTTGAAGGCTGCGAAGAACATGGCGTAGTTTCTCTGCTCCGGGGCAGTACTGGACGACGAAGGGTACTCTGTTGGTTGTGTCCCGTGTTTGTCTTCTGAGGAGGTCTATACGATTAGAAAGTTAGAAAGATTACCTGTAAACATCTGACATTATTCTCTGACTATATAAGCTGTGTCTTTATGCATCTCTCCACTTCACCTGATGAAGGAGCAGCGCTCCGAAAGCTTGTGACTTCAAATAAAGCTGTTGGACTATAACCTGGTGTTGTGCGGCTTCTTACATTTGTCCACCCCAGTCCAACTCCGGCATCTCCACACCATATAGTGTGAATAGCTGGGGTCCAAGGACCGATCCCTGCGGTACCCCACTAGTCACTTCCTGCCCCTCGGAAAAAGACCCGTTTATTCCAACTCTTTGCTTTCTATCTGCCAACCAGTTCTCTATCCAAGTCAATACCTTACCTCCCAATCCCATGTTCCTTAACTTTACATGCTAATCTCTTATGTGGGACCTTATTGAAAGCCTTCTGAAAGTCCAAATACACCACATCCACTGGTTCGCCCTTATCTATTTTACTAGTTACATCCTCAAAAAATTACAGTAGATTAGTCAAGCATGATTTACCTTTTGTAAATCCATGTTGACTTTGTCTGATCCTGTCACTGTTTTCCAAGTGCTCTGCTATTACATCTTTTATAATGGACTCTAGCATTTTCCCCACTGCTGATGTCAGGCTTACCGGTCTGTAATTCCCCATTTTCTCTCTACCACCTTCTTTGAATAATGGGGTAACATTAGCTACCCTCCAATCCATGGGTACTGTTCCAGATTCCATCAAAAACCCAGCAGCTTCTCCTCCATCTCCACTCCAGCTCAAACTGCTGCAACAAAAAGACCTACACAGGCGGCCAGGGACCGACTTCCGTCACCTGCAATAAAACTCTTCCCGACAGCCGCTGACTAATGGCGGCTGCAACACCCACAATTCCCCGCACCCCAGAAACTGCTCTATTCAACGCGCTCATTTCCCCGCTGCGAGTGCGCATGCTCCCCGGGGCCGCGGGCCATTCTGGGAGCCTGGCTCCTGTCCTCTGTCCCGAGTCGGACTTGGTGGACCCAGCTGAAGAAACTGGGAAGCGGCGGCTCGGATAGGGGAGGCGCTGCACCCTGGGTTTCCTGGTGCCGGGGCCCTGGCCGCGCATCCGCCGGGCCCGGCCGCTCTGATTCTGATTGAGGTTTTTGATGAGGTAACAGGGAGGGTTGATGAGGGCAATGCGGTTAACGTGGAGTACATGGAATTCCAAAAGGCGTTCGACAGCGTGTAAAGTTAAGGCACATGGGATTGGGGGCAAGGTATTGACTTGGATAGAGAACTGGTTGGCAGACAGAAAGCCAAGAGTTGGAAGAAACGGCTTTTTTTCCGAGTGGCAGGCAGTGACTAGTGGGGTACCGCAGGGATCGGTCCTTGGACCCCAGCTATTCACAATATATATTAATGATCTGGACGAGGGAGCTAGATGTAATATCTCCAAGTTTGCAGACGACACAAAGCTGGGTGGGCGTGTGTGCTGTGAGGAGGATGCCGAGAAACTCCAGTATGATTTGGACAGGTTGGGTGATTGGGCAGAAGCATGGCAGATGCAGTTTAATGTGGATAAATGTGAGGTTATCCACTTTGGTGTCAAAAACAGGAAGGCAGATTATTATCTGAACGGCAATAGATTGGGAGAAGGGGAAGTGCAACGAGACCTGGGTGTCCTTGTGCACCAGTCGCTGAAGGTAAGCATGCAGTTGCAGCAGGCGGTTAAGAAGGCAAATGGTATGTTGGCCTTCGTAGTGAGAGGGTTTGAGTACAGGAACAAGGATGTCTTGCTGCAGTTGTACAGGGCCTTGGTGAGACCACACCTTGAGTATTGTGTGCAGATTTGATCACCTTATCTGAGGAAGGATGTTCTTGCCATGGAGGGAGTGCAGCGAAGATTCACCAGGCTGATACCTGGGATGGCAGAAATGACATATGAGGAGAGATTGGGTCGATTGGGCTTGTACTTGCTGGAGTTTAGAAGAATGAGAGGGGATCTCATTGAAACTTATAAAATTCTAACAGGACTAGACAGACTAGATACAGGAAGGATGTTCCCGATGGTCATGGAGTCCAGAACCAGGGGTCACAGTCTAAAGATAAGGGGTAAGCCATTTAGGACAGAGATGAGGAGGAATTTCTTCACCCAGAGAGTGGTGAACCTGTGGAATTCTCTACCACAGAAGGCAGTGGAGGCCAATTCATTAAATATATTCAAGAAAGAGTTGGATATATTTCTTAAGGCTAAAGGGATCAAGGGATATGGGGAGAAGGCAGGGACAGGGTACTGAATTTGGATGATCAGCCATGATCTCATTGAATGGCGGAGCAGGCTCGAGGGGCCGAATGGCCGACTCCTGCTCCTATCTTCTATGTTTCTAAAATAGACTTTGCTGACTCAGCAAACCTCATTTGCTTTGCTGTTTTTTGGTTGACTAAATTTAAAAAAAATTTTGGCTGCATGCAGGTATTTAATTGAGTTAGTTCAGGCTTGCTGTCAGTCCTGGCCCTGGTCCCGCCCCTTCCTGCACCTCATTGGCTGACACCGCTGTCAATCGACACCACGAGGGGGAAGGGAAGGGAGGGTGATTGACAGGTGACGATTGATAGAAGCGCCTGCCCGCGCTGTGATTGGTGCAGGGGAAGGCAAGTGGGCGTGTCCGGCCCCCGGGCCCACGTGGGGGAGACAAAGGCTGGCTGGAGCGCATGCGCAGCCCGCCTCACACCGTTGGGAAGCTTTTCAAATATTTTTTTTTGCAAAACAAATTGAAAACACTCATTAATTCCCCCAACCTCCTCCCCTCTAAAGTGCGATTATTATTATTTTTGTTTTTCCTTATTTGTGTGGGGTGTCTTTTTTTTACTTCCAGTGGCGTGCGCCGATCCAACCGACCCCTGGGCGTTGCGTGCTGGCGTCAGCGCGTAATCGGAGGGGGGTGATTGATGCGAGGTGTGCGACAATCAGGAGCGTGGAAAACGCTGGGAGGACCGGGTGGGCTGACGGTCCTCCAACCAATAGCGGCGTGGGAGGGGAGCGAGACCTCGGTGGGCTGCGTGCGCCGATCTAACCGACCTCCTGGGCGTTGCGTGCATGCGTCAGTGCGTAAGCGGAGGGGGTGGTTGATTGATGCGACACGCCCGCCAATCAGGAACGAGGAAAACGCTGGGAGGACCGGGCGAGCTGATGGTCCTCCAACCAATGGCGGCGCGGGAGGGAGGGGGGCGGGACCTCGGTGGGCTGCAGAAACATAGAAACATAGAAGATAGGAGCAGGAGTCGGCCATTCGGCCCCTCGAGCCTGCTCCGCCATTCAATGAGATCATGGCTGATCATCCAAATTCACACCCGGTCCCTGCCTTCTCCCCATATCCCTTGATCCCTTTAGCCTGAAGAAATATATCCAACTCTTTCTTGAATATATTTAATGAACTGGCCTCCACCGCCCTCTGTGGCAGAGAATTCCACAGCTTCACCACTCTCTGGGTGAAGAAATTCCTCCTCATTTCAGTCCTAAATGTCCTACCCCTTATCCTTAGACTGTGACCCCTGGTTCTGGACTCCCCGGCCATCAGGAACATCCTTCCTGCATCTAGTCTGTCCAGTCCTGTCAGAATTTTATAGGTTTCGATGAGATCCCCTCTCAATCTTCTAAACTCCAGTGAGTATAACTCCAATCGATACAAACTCTCCTCATACGTCATTCCTGCCATCCCAGGTATCAGTCTGGTGAATCTTCGCTGCACTCCCTCCATGGCAAGAACATCCTTCCTCAGATAAGGCGACCAAAACTGCACACAATACTCAAGGTGTGGTCTCACCAAGGCCCGGTACAACTGCAGCAAGACGTTCTTGTACTCGAACCCTCTTGCTACGAAGCCCAACATACCATTTTCCTTCTTAACCGCCTGCTGCACCTGCATGCTTACCTTCAGCGACTGGTGCACAAGAACACCCAGGTCTCTTTGCACTTCCCCTTCTCCCAATCTATTGCCGTTCAAATAATAATCTGCCTTCCTGTTTTTGCCACCAAAGTAGATAACCTCACATTTATCCACATTATAGTGCATTTGCCATGTTTTTGCCCAATCACCCAACCTGTCCAAATCGTACTGGAGTTTCACGACATCCTCCTCACAGCATACCCTCCCACCCAGCTTTTTGCCATCTGCAAATTTGGAGATATTACATCCAATTCCCTCGTCCAGATCATTAATATATATTGTGAACAGCTGGGGTCCTAGGACCGATCCTTGCGGTACCCCACTAGTCACTGCCTGCCACTCGGAAAATGACCCGTTTATTCCAACTCTTTGCTTCCTGTCCGCCAACCAGTTCTCTATCCAAGTCAATACCTTGCCCCCAATCCCATGTGCCTTAACTTTACATGCTAATCTCTTATGTGGGACCTTATCAAAAGCCTTCTGAAAGTCCAAATACACCACATCCACTGGTTCTCCCTTATCTATTTTACCAGTTACATCCTCAAAAAATTCCAGTAGATTAGTCAAGCACGATTTACCTTTTGTAAATCCATGTTGACTTTGTCCAATCCTGTCACTGTTTTCCAAGTGCTCTGCTGTTACATCTTTTATAATGGACTCTAGCATTTTCCCCACTACCGATGTCAGGCTTACCGGTCTATAATTCCCCGCTTTTTCTCTACCACCTTTTTTGAATAGTGGGGTAACATTAGCTACCCTCCAAACCATGGGTACAGTTCCAGAGTCTATCGAGTTCTGGAAGATGACCAGCAATGCATCTACTGTTTCTAGGGCCACTTCCTTAAGTACCCTGGGATGTAGATTATCA
Source organism: Somniosus microcephalus (assembly GCF_052327205.1). Taxonomy (NCBI): domain Eukaryota; kingdom Metazoa; phylum Chordata; class Chondrichthyes; order Squaliformes; family Somniosidae; genus Somniosus; species Somniosus microcephalus. Next base: position 367,240 of record NW_028225452.1, on the reverse strand, counting down.
GGCCCTGGGGATTTATTGGCCTTCAGTCCCATCAAGTTTCCTAACACCATTTCCCTACAAATACTGATTTCTTTCAGTTCCACCCTTTCATCAGACCCGATGTTCCCCGGCATCTCTGGGAGGTTATTTGTGTCCTCCTTTGTGAAGACAGAACCAAAGTATGAATTTAGTTGCTGGAAATCCGAAATAACAACAAAAAATGCTGGAAAAACTCAGCAAGTCAGGCAACATCCGTGGAGAGAAATTTGAGTTGACGTTTCGGGTTTGACCCTTCTTCAAAACTGGAGAGAAAAGGAACTAGATCGAAGGCAGGGCTGCGATCGGACAAAAGAATAAAAGAACCAAAAGAAGTAAAAGAGATTAGAAGCTAGACGAGATGGTAATAGGCTGGGATTAGGTGTAAAGTGTACTGGCAGGGCAAAAGATAGCTGCCAGGTGTGGGAGAGAAACAAAAGGAAAGGGGGGGGGGGGAAAGGAAAGGAGTGGAAAAATATAAGTGAAAATGAAATAGGGGCCGAGGTTATGATCTGAAATTGTTGAACTCGATATTGAGACCGGAAGGCTGCAGACTGCCTAATCGGAAGATGAGGTGCTGTTCCTCGAGTTTACGTTGAGCTTCCGTGGAACAGTACAAGAGGCCAAGGACGGTGAGGTCCGAGTGGGAATGGAGCGGTGAATTGAAATGACAGGCGACCGGAAGCTCGGGGTCACCCTTACGGACTGAACGGAGGTGTTCCGCAAAGCGGTCACCCAATCTGCGTTTGGTCTCCCCAATGTAGAGGAGACCGCATCGTGAGCAGCGAATACAGTATACTAGATTGCGAGAAGTACAAGTAAATCGCTGTTTCACCTGGAAGGGGTGTTTGGGGCCCTGGACAGTGGGGAGGGGGGAGGTATAGGGGCAGGTGTTACATCTCCTGCGCTTGCACGGGAAGGTGCCAGGCGAAGGGGAAGGGCTGTTTGGGGTGATAGAGGAGTGGACTAGGGTGTCTCGGAGAGAGCGGTCCCTGCGGAATGCTGAAAGGGGAGGGGAGGGGAAGATACGTTTGGTGGTGAGATCACTTTGGAGGTAGCGGAAATGCCGGAGGATGATCCGTTGAATGTGGAGGCTGGTGGGGTGAAAGGTGAGGACAAGGGGAACCCTATCGTGGTTCCGGGAGGGAGGGGCAGGGGTGAGGGCAGAGGTGCGGGAGATAGAACTGACACGGTCGAGGGCGGTGTCAACCACGGTAGAGGGGAATCCTCGGTTGCGGAAAAAGGAAGACATGTCTGAAGCACTGGTGTGGAAGGTGGCATCGTCGGAGCAGATACGGCGGAGGCGGAGAAACTGGGAGAATGGAATAGAGTCCTTACAGGAAGCGGGGTGGGAGGAAGTGTAGTCCAGGTAGCTGTGGGAGTCAGTGGGCTTGTAGTAAATATTGGTCGATAACCTATCCCCAGAGATGGAGACGGAGAAGTCGAGGAAGGGAAGGGAAGAGTCAGAGATGGACCATGTGAAGGTGAGGGAAGGGTGGAAATTGGAGGCAAAGTGAATGAAATTGTCAAGTTCTGGGCGAGAGCAGGAAACGGCACCGATACAGTCATCAATGTATCGGAAAAAGAGGTGAGGGAGGGGACCCGAGTAGGACTGGAACAAAGATTGTTCCACATAGCCCACGAAAAGGCAGGCATAGCTAGGACCCATGCGGGTACCCATGGCAACACCTTTGATTTGGAGGAAATGAGTGGAGTTAAAGGAGAAGTTGTTCAATGTGAGAACAAGTTCAGCCAGGCGGAGGAGGGTCGTGGTGGATGGGGACTGGTCGGGCCTCTGTTCGAGGAAGAAGCGGAGTGCCCTCAGGCCATCCGGGTGGGGGATGGAGGTGTAGAGGGATTGTACGTCCATGGTGAAAAGGAAGCGGTTGGACACCTGCCCCTATACCTCCCCCCCTCCCCACTGTCCAGGGCCCCAAACATCCCTTCCAGGTGAAACAGCGATTTACTTGTACTTCTCGCAATCTAGTATACTGTATTCGCTGCTCACGATGCGGTCTCCTCTACATTGGGGAGACCAAACGCAGATTGGGTGACCGCTTTGCGGAACACCTCCGTTCAGTCCGTAAGGGTGACCCCGAGCTTCCGGTCGCCTGTCATTTCAATTCACCGCTCCATTCCCACTCGGACCTCACCGTCCTTGGCCTCTTGTACTGTTCCACGGAAGCTCAACGTAAACTCGAGGAACAGCACCTCATCTTCCGATTAGGCAGTCTGCAGCCTTCCGGTCTCAATATCGAGTTCAACAATTTCAGATCATAACCTCGGCCCCTATTTCATTTTCACTTATATTTTTCCACTCCTTTCCTTTCCCCCCCCCCCCCCCCTTTCCTTTTGTTTCTCTCTCACACCTGGCAGCTATCTTTTGCCCTGCCAGTACACTTTACACCTAATCACAGCCTATTACCATCTCGTCTAGCTTCTAATCTCTTTTACTTCTTTTGGTTCTTTTATTCTTTTGTCCGATCGCAGCCCTGCCTTCGATCTAGTTCCTTTTCTCTCCAGTTTTGAAGAAGGGTCAAACCCGAAACGTCAACTCAAATTTCTCTCCACGGATGTTGCCTGACTTGCTGAGTTTTTCCAGCATTTTCTGTTGTTATTATGAATTTAGTTGGTCTGCCATTTCTCTGTTTCCCATTATAAGTTCCCCTGATTCTGACTGCAAGGGACCTACGCTTGACTTCACCAATCTTTTTCTCTTCACGTATCTATAAAAGCTTTTACAGTCAGTTTTTATGTTCCCTGCTAGCTTACTCTCATATTCTATTTTCCCTTTCTTAATTAATCCCTTTGTCCTCCTTTGTTGAATCCTAAACTGCTCCCAATCCTCAGTATTATTGCTTTTTCTGGCCAATTTATATGTCCTCTCCTTGGATCTTATGCTATCCCTAATTTCCCTTGTTAGCCACGGTTGAGTCACCTTTTTTGTTTTATTTTTATGCCAAACTGGGATGAACAAATTCTGTAGCTCATCCATTTGGTCTTTGAATGTTTGCCATTGCCTATCCACTGTCAACCCTTTGAGTGCCATTCCCCAATCTATCCTACCCAACTCGCTCCTCAGACCTTCGTAGTTTCCTTTATTTAAATTGAGGACCCGAGTCTCTGAGTCAACTACTTCATTCTCCATCTTAATGAAGAATTCGATCATATTATGATCGCTCCGACCCAAGGGGCCTCGTACAACAAGATTGCTAATTAATCCTTTCTCGTTACATAATACCCAGTCTAAGATGGCCTGATCTCTGGTTGGTTCCTCGACATATTGGTCCAGGAAACCATCCTGTAAACACTCCAGGAATTCCTCCTCCACAGCATTGTTACTAATTTGGTTGGTCCAATCTATATGTAGATTAAAGTCACCCATGATGACTGCTGTGCCCTTATTGCACGCTTCTTTAATTTCCCTTTTAATGCCATCCCCAACCTCCGCCTTACTGTTTGGAGGTCTATATACACCACTCCCACTAATGTTTTTTTCCCCTTAGTATTTCTCAATTCTACCCATACAGATTCCACATCATCAGAGCTAATATCCTTCATTACAATTGTATTAATCCCTTCTTTAACCAGTAATGCTACCCCACCTCCCTTTCCTTTTTGCCTATCTTTCCTGAATATCGAATACCCCTGGATGTTGAGTTCCCAGTCTTGGCCATCCTTGAGCCACGTTTCCGTAATCCCAACCAAATCATATTTGTTTACCTCTATTTGCGCAGCCAATTCATCCACCTCATTACAAATGCTCCTCGCATTAAGACACAAAGCCTTCAGGCTTGTTTTTTTAACGCTCTTAGACCTATTAGAATTATTATTTACTGTGGCCATGTTTGATTTAAACCGTTGATTTCTCTGACTGCCACTTTTGTTTTTCTCCTTCCTATCTTTTGCTTTTATCCCTGTTTTCCATTCCTCTGTCTCCCTGCTCAGGTTCCCAAGCCCCTGCCATTTTAGTTTAAATCCCCCCGAACAGTGCTAGCAAACCTCCCCGCAAGGATATTCGTCCCGCTTTGGTTCAGGTGCAACCCGTCCGACTTGTACAAGTCCCACCTTCCCCAGAAGCAGGCCCAGTGATCCAGGAAACTAAAGCCCTCCCTCCTGCACCAACTCTTTAGCCACGCATTCATCTGGTCTATCCTCCTATTCCTATACTCACTAGCACGTGGCACCGGGAGTAATTCAGAGATTACAACCTTTGAGGTCCTAGGCCTAGAAATTGGGTATAGCCCCGCCAGCACGTTTGCGCCGAAAATTTTGCACCCGCCGCGGAGCCAGTTGTGCCCGCCCCATATTCACTTTCAGCGCCCCAAAGCGGAACCGGGCGCTGGTACAGGGTGTGTCCGCCCCATATTCACTTTCAGCACCCCAAAGCGGAACCGGGCGCTGGTACAGGGTGTGTCCGCCCCGCTTGGGGCGCTGAAAGTGAATTTCAGCGCTCCCGGTCCCGCTGCGCCACCCGATGCGGTGCGGCAGGCTGCTGTACTGCAGGCCTCCCCCTTCTCTTAAGGGGGAGGTGCCCGCAACGGCCGGAGCCCCGATTGCAAGTGCCGGCAAAAGAGCCCGGCACAACAGAGAAGTGCCGGGCTCCACGGAAACCAGCCGGCAATGCCGCGGGGGGGGGGTGGTGGAGGAGGCCGGGGAAGGAGGTGCGGGCAGGCGGCCGCCGAAAAAGCGGCCGCCCCGCACCTCCACCTTAACTTGCGCCGCTAAGGCTGCAGTAAGGACCCGGTCTCCCGATGTTGTTAGCGCCCGCCACGGAAGAGGCGGCCGCTACTGAAGATGGGGATCGGCGTGGTTTCGGGCGGTACCGGGGCACTGCGCACACCGATGACGTCATCGGTGCCGGCGCAGCGCTACCGGTTAACGCCGATGTTAGGGCCCACCTAATTTCGGGCGCGACGCAACTTCCGGCGCAACCCACTCTTTCGCCCCTAATTGGGCGCAAACGCAACTGAATTTCTAGGCCCTACTCTTTAATCTGCTACCTAGCTCCCTAAATTCTTGCTGGAGGACATCATCCCTCTTCCGACCTATGTCGTTGGTCCCAATGTGAACCATGACCTCTGCCTGTTCACCCTCCCCCTTCAGAATGCCCTGCAGCCGTTCAGTGACATCCTTGACCCTGGCACCAGGGAGCCAACAAACTATCCTGGAGTCACGTCTACGGCCACAGAAACGCCTATCTGTTCCCCTTACGATAGAATCCCCTACCACTATTGCTCTCCCACTCTTTTTCCTCCCTTCCTGAGCAGCAGAAGCAGCCCTGGTGCCAGGAAGTTGGCTGCTGCTGCCTTCCTCTGGTGAGTCATCCCCCTCAACAGTATCCAAATTGGGGGAGTGTTGCCCTGTCGGAGGGGCAGTACTGAGGAAGAACCGCACTGTCGGAGGGGCAGTACTGAGGGAGTGCTGCACTGTCGGAGGGGCAGTACTGAGGGAGCGGCGCACTGTCGGAGGGGCAGTACTGAGGGAGCGGCGCACTGTCGGAGGGCCGTCTTTCGCATGAGACGTTCAGGTGTACATAAACGATCCCAGTATTTTGAAAAGGGCAGGAGAGTTATCCCCGGTGTCCTGGCCATTATTTATCATGCAAATTGGCTGCAGTGTTTCCCACATTACAACGTAGAAACATAGAAGATAGGAGCAGGAGTCGGCCATTCGGCCCTTCGAGCCTGCTCCGCCATTCAATGAGATCATGGCTGATAATCCAAATTCAGTACCCTGTCCCTGCCTTCTCCCCATATCCCTTGATCCCTTTAGCCTTAAGAAATATATCCAACTCTTTCTTGAATATATTTAATGAACTGGCCTCCACTGCCCTCTGTGGCAGAGAATTCCACAGGTTCACCACTCTCTGGGTGAAGAAATTCCTCCTCATTTCAGTCCTAAATGGCTTACCCCTTATCCTTAGACTATGACCCCTGGTTCTGGACTCCCCGGCCATCATAAACATACTTCCTGCATCTAGTCTGTCCAGGTCTGATAGAATTTTATAGGTTTCGATGAGATCCCCTCTCAATCTTCTAAACTCCAGTGAGTATAAGCCCAATCGACACAATCTCTCCTCGTATGTCATTCCTGCCATCCCAGGTATCAGCCTGGTGAATCTTCGCTGCACTCCTTCCATGGCAAGAACGTCCTTCCTCAGGTAAGGCGACCAAAACTGCACACAATACTCAAGATGCGGTCTCACCAAGGCCCTGTACAACTGTAGCAAGACATCCTTGTTCCTGTACTCGAACCCTCTTGCTACGAAGGCCAACATACCATTTGCCTTCTTAACCGCCTGCTGCACCTGCATGCTTACCTTCAGCGACTGGTGCACAAGAACACCCAGGTCTCTTTGCACTTCCCCTTCTCCCAATCTATTGCCATTCAAATAATAATCTGCCTTCCTGTTTTTGCCACCAAAGTGGATAACCTCACATTTATCCACATTATAGTGCATTTGCCATGTTTCTGCCCAATCACCCAATCTGTCCAAATCGTACTGGAGTTTCTCGACATCCTCCTCACAGCTTACCCTCCCACCCAGCTTTGTGTCATCTGCAAATTTGGAGATATTACATCCAATTCCCTCGTCCAGATCATTAATATATATTGTGAACAGCTGGGATCCTAGGACCGATCCTTGCAGTACCCCACTAGTCACTGCCTGCCACTCGGAAAACGACCCATTTATTCCAACTCTTTGCTTTCTGTCCGCCAACCAGTTCTCTATCCAAGTCAATACCTTGCCCCCAATCCCATGTGCCTTAATTTTGCACGCTAATCTCTTATGTGGGACCTTATCGAAAGCCTTCTGAAAGTCCAAATACACCACATCCACTGGTTCTCCCTTATCTATTTTACCAGTTACATCCTCAAAAAATTCCAGTAGATTAGTCAAGCATGATTTACCTTTTGTAAATCCATGTTGACAACAGCGACTACACTTCAAAAAGTAATTCATTGGTTGTAAAACTGCTGGTCGTGAAAGGCGCTGTATAAAGGCCAGTCTTTCTTTTCTCTCCTGTATTTACATTAATTACTTATATAAACTCTTTTACTGTCTCTTGCAAGGGGAGGAATTGCAGACGGGCAGCTTAACGCAAGCTTCACACAAAGATCTGACAGTCACTCGATTCATCAGGACCTGAATATCATCGACATATGGAAGCGGAAAGCAGCAATCGGAGTGCGGGCAAACTGTACACGTGTCTTGTGTGTGGACGTGGATTCAACCGAAGGTGCAGCCTGGGGAGCCACAAGTGTAACCAAAGCGAGGAGAGTCCGTGCAAATGTCAGGAATGCGGGAAGGGATTCAGTTGCCTCTCCGAGCTGGAGACTCATCAACGCAGTCACTCCGTGAAATGGCCGTTCACCTGCTCCGTGTGTGGGAAGGGATTCACTCTCTCCTCCAACCTGCTGACACACCAGCGAGCTCACACTGGGGAGAGGGCGTTCACCTGCTCCGTGTGCGAGAAGGGATTCAGCCATTCTTACTCTCTGCGGATGCACCAGCGAGTTCACACTGATGAGAGACCCTGTAAGTGCCCTGACTCTGAGAAGAGCTTTAAAAGCGCCGAGGATCTGAATGAGCATCAACGCATTCACACCGGGGGGAGCCCGTTCAGCTGCTCTCACTGTGGAAAGAGGTTTGTTAAGTCATTGAACCTGGTGAGACACCAGCTGGTTCACACCGGGGAGAGGCCGTTCAGCTGCTCTCACTGTGAAAAGAGGTTTGCTAAGTCATCGAACCTGGTGAGACACCAGCGACTGCACACCGGGGAGAGGCCGTTCACCTGCTCCGTGTGCGGGAAAAGTTTCCCTCGTCCCTCCTCTCTGCGGGAACACCAGCTGGTTCACACTGACGAGAGGCCGTTCACCTGCTCCGTGTGCGGGAAAGGATTCACTCGTCCCTCCTCGCTGCGGAAACACCAGCTGGCTCACACTGATGAGAGGCCGTTCTCCTGCTCCGAGTGTGGGAAAAGATTCACTCGTCCCTCCTCTCTGCGGGAACACCAGCTGGTTCACACTGACGAGAGGCCGTTCTCCTGCTCCGAATGCGGGAAAAGATTCACTCGTCTCTCCTCTCTGCGGGAACACCAGCTGGTTCACACTGACGAGAGGCCATTCTCTTGCTCCGAGTGCGGGAAAGGATTCACTCGTCCCTCCTTTCTGCGGGAACACCAGCTGGTTCACACTGACGAGAGGCCGTTCTCCTGCTCCGAGTGCGGGAAAGGATTCACTCGTCTCGCCTCTCTGCGGGAACACCAGCTGGTTCACACTAACGAGAGGCCGTTTAAATGTTCCGACTGCGACAAGAGTTTCAAATGCTCCAAGGGCCTGAAGATGCATCGACGCATCCACACCGGGGAGAGGCCGTTCAGCTGCTCTCACTGTGGGAAGAGGTTTAAGCACTCATATTCTCTTCAGAATCACCAGTTCACCCACACCGGGAAGATGCCGTTCCCCTGCTCAGTGTGTGAAAAGGGATTCACCAGTTCATCTCACCTGCTGAGACACCAGCGAGTTCACACCTGAGCGCACTGGTCCCATTCTGCTGTTAATCACATGAAGGACTATTCTGTGTTAATAATGGCAATTACAGGGCTGTGGGGGGGGGGGGGACAGGGGGCGGTTTGAAGATGCTGATAACCCCAGTAACTAGGCTGGAGTTTAAGAGGGGTCAGCCTCGGCTCAGTGGGTGACACTCTCACCTCTAGAGTCAGAAGGTCGTGGGTTTGAGTCCCACTCTGGAGACTTGAGCAAGTAATCTAGGCTGACACAAAGAGTTGGAATAAACGGCTCTTTTTCCAAGTGGCAGGCAATGACTAGTGGGGTACCGCAGGGATCGGTCCTTGGACCCCATCTATTCACAATATATATAAATGATCTAGACGAGGGAACTAGATGTAATATCTCCAAGTTTGCAGACGACACAAAGCTGGGTGGGCATGTGTGCTGTGAGGAGGATGCTGAGAAACTACAGTATGATTTGGACAGGTTGGGTGATAGGGCAGAAGCATGGCAGATGCAGGATAATGTGGATAAATGCGAGGTTATCCACTTTGGTGGCAAAAACAGGAAGGCAGATTATTATCTGAACGGCAATAGATTGGGAGAAGGGAAAGTGCAACGAGACCTGGGTGTCCTTGTGCACCAGTCGCTGAAGGTAAGCATGCAGGTGCAGCAGGCGGTTAAGAAGGCAAATGGTATGTTGGCCTTCGTAGCGAGAGGGTTCAAGTACAAGAACAAGGATGTCTTGCTGCAGTTCTACAGGGCCTTGGTGAGACCACACCTTGAGTATTGTGTGCAGTTTTGGTCGCCTTATCTGAGGAAGGATGTTCTTGCCATGGAGGGAGTGCAGCGAAGATTCACCAGACTGATACCTGAGATGGCAGGAATGACGTATGTGGAGAGATTGGGTCGATTGGGCTTGTACTCGCTGGAGTTTAGAAGAATGAGAGGGGATCTCATTGAATCGTATAAAATTCTAACAGGACTAGACAGACTAGGTGCAGGAAGGATGTTCCTGATGGCCGGGGAGTCCAGAACCAGGGGTCACAGTCTTAGGATAAGGGGTAAGCCATTTAGGACTGAGATAAGGAGGAATTTCTTCACCCAGAGAGTGGTGAACCTGTGGAATTCTCTACCACAGAAGGCAGTGGAGGCCAATTCATTAAATATATTCAAGAAGGAGTTAGATATATTTCTTAAGGCTAAAGGGATCAAGGGATATGGGGAGAAGGCAGGAACAGGGTACTGAATTTGGATGATCAGCCATGATGTCATTAAATAGCGGAGCAGGCTCGAGGGACCGAATGGCCTACTCCTGCTCCTATCTTCTATGTTTCTAAAGCCGGTGGTCATGAAAGGCACTATATAAATGCAATCTTTTTCTCTCTCCTGTATTGAAAGTAATTACTTATATAAACTTGTTTTTTCCACCTCTTCACCAGGACGAGATCAGGCCTGGTGAAGAGCCTATATCTTTTTGTACCAGTCTCATGGTCACTGCGTGTAATGGGTTATGTCATTGATTTGTGAAATAAAGTGTATCAATCAGACGTCTCAATGTTTCCTGTTCCACGAGCTTGTTTCGGGGGTCTGGCTCAGCGACTATCCTGTAATCACACCAACAAGTCCCACTGAGCTGAACAATGGAGGAGAGGCGTTGGAGGAGGATGGTGTGATCAACCGTGGTGAAGCTCGCAGACAGGTCGAGAAGGATGAAGAGAGATAGTCCACCGGTTACAGCCACGGAGGATGTAATTCGTGACTTTTGTTGAGGGCCGTGTCACTGCTGGGGCAGAGGTGGAAACCAGGTTGGAGAGGTTCAAATTTGGAGTTCATTGAAGGATGGTTGCTGTTTTGAGAGGCGACAACACTTTCAAGAACTGGAGAGGAAAAGGAGGTTGGAGATGGGGCGATGGTTTGCAAGGACAGAGGTGTCAAGCGTAGGTTTTTTGAAGGGTGGGATCGGACGCAAAGGCCCGAGTGAGCCAGAGAAGGGAGAGCTGAAAATCGCTGTAATATCAGTGAAATTAATTTTGGGAAAGTGGGAAACTGCGGGTTAACTTTTATCAGTATTTTGTTTCCTGCCCGTCTCTTTGCCAATCAGCTTAAATCTGTGTCCTCTTGTTATCAATGCTCCAGCCAGTGGAAACAGTTTCTCTTTATTTACTCTATTGAAACACTTCTTGATTTTGAACACCACCATTAAATCTCCTCTTCACCTTCTCTGCTCAAAGGAGAACAACCCCAGCTTCTCCAGTCTCTCCGCATAACTGACGTCCCTCATCCCCGGTATCATTCTGGTCAATCTCCCCATAACCTTCTCTGCTCCAAGTAGAACAACCCCAGCTTCTCCAGTCTCTCCACGTTACTGAAGTCCCTCATCCCTGGTACCACTCTGGTCAATCTCCCCTTAACCTTCTCTGCTGTAAGGAGAACAATCCCAGCTTCTCCAGTCTCCACGTTACTGAAGTCCCTCATCCCTGGTACCACTCTGGTCAATCTCCCCTTAACCTTCTCTGCTCTAAGGAGAACAATCCCAGCTTCTCCAATCTCTCCACGTAACTGTAATTACTCAGCCCTGGAACCATTCTAGTAAATATCTCTGCACCCTCTCCAAAGACTTCATGTCCTTCCTAAAGTGTAGCGACCTAGAATTGGTCACAATACTCCAGCTGGGGCCGAACTCATTTTTATACAGGCGTAGCATAACTTCCTGGCCTGTGTACTCTGTGCCTCTATTGATAAAGCCCAGGATCCCATCTGCTTTGTTAACCTGTCCTGTCACTGAGAAATCTCTGCTCTGCTCAACTCTGTGGCAGGGTGGGGCTTTAATCCCAGAATCTCAAAGAGACAGTTTCTGAGTGTTAAGTCTGTGTGTTATATTGAGAATTACTACACAGACCACAAGAGTAAAATTTAACAGGTCTTTACTAGTCGAAGGTCAGGGCGGAACTGCCCAATAAATCATTACACAGCACTTATATACCGGTGTGGTCACCACCGGTATTACAGTATACAGCAGCCAAGATAAAGTAGTGCAACCCTTAAATAGTTCTCTTAAAGGTAGAACGGTTACATACACTACAATCCTCCCTTTTTAGCTTAACAGTATATATTCCCCATTAAACATAACATCATAACATATATACACAACTTCATGTAAAAACAGTTCACAGATTCAGTCTCTCTGGAGGCTTCCTGACTCGGTCCGGATAATGCCCCGGTGGTGTAGTAGTTTTCGGTGATGTAGTAGGTTCTTTTGGCAAGGTCGATTTGGCTTGAATGCCAGTGTCGGGTTCATCTGATTCCAGTATCACCGGATCGGAGGTAGATCCTATGGGTATCACTGCTTCATCATTAGGCGTATAGAGTTGTGGAGTAGGTTGTCCCTTTTCGGATGACTCTATGATCTGGTCAACATGGCGCCTTATTATGCTTTCACCAATGTCCACGGTATACATCAGCGGTCCTAGTCGTGTGCAAATAGTTCCAGGCTGCCATTTCTCGGTACGGTAGTCCCGGGCCAAAACTTGTTGACCTATCTGGAAGGTTCTAGTTGGCCTTTCATTCATGCCTTGAAATTGCCGGTTCTCTACGTCCCTTCTGATGTTTGGCTTGATCAAATCCAGCCGGCATCTTAGTCTTCTATTGAAAAACATCATGGCGGGAGTTTGGTTTGTAACCACATGCGTTGCATTCCTGTACGCAAACAAGAAGTTATCTACCTTATGTTGTAGATTTATGTCTTCCTTACCCATGGCCTTTATGGCCTTCTTGAAGGTCTGGACAAACCTTTCAGCTAATCCATTGGTGGCGGGATGGTATGGGGCGGACGTGTAGTGCTTAACCCCATTGTTTTTTAAGAACTTCTTGAATTCTTCGGACACAAATTGCGGTCCATTATCAGAACAGATCTGTTCCGGCAGCCCATTCCTTGCAAATATGGTCCTTAATACTGTGATGGTTTTTTCCGTGGTGGTGGAGGACATCTTTATTACCTCCGGCCACTTGGAGTGTGCATCCACCGCGATTAAGAACATTGAGTCCATAAATGCACCAGCAAAGTCGATATGTACCCTTTGCCATGGAGATGAGGGCCACTCCCATGGATGTAGAGGAGCTTGTGGTGGGGCGTTTTGGACCTTCTGGCATCCTAGACAGCTCTTGGTCATTTCTTCGATGTCTCCATCAATACCTGGCCACCACACAAACGCTCTGGCTAGGTTCTTCATTTTCACTCCACCCAGATGCCCCTCGTGAAGCTCCTTTAGCACTTTATGCTGGAGTTTGGGTGGAATCACCACTCTGGATCCACACATCAAAGTTCCTCGGCACACTGACAGCTGTTCTCTTCTTTGCGAGAATGCTGGCAACAGTGGTTCGCCATGTGCTGGCCATCCCTTCACCGTTAAATCGTAGACTCGTGAGAGAGTCGGGTCATTTCTTGTTTCCTTTTCAATCGTAGAATTTGTTACTGGTAGACATTCCACTATGGTTGAGTGGAACATCTCCACTGGGTCCACTGTAGGCGCCTCTTCTACCGTTGGCAACGGTAGGCACGATAAACCATCAGCATTCCCATGCTGTTTTGATCCTTTGTATTCTATGTCATATTGGTGTGCCCCTAGGAAAAGGGACCACCTCTGTAGCCTTTGCGCTGTCATATTGGAAACGCCCTTTTTAGGGTTGAATATGGATACCAACGGCTGGTGGTCTGTCAGCAGTGTAAACTTCTGGCCCTGCAGGTAATGATTAAACTTCTTTACTCCCCACACCAGGCTGAGAACTTCCCGATCTATCTGAGCATAGTTGCGCTCAGCGGAGGTCAATGATCTGGATGCAAATGCGACTGGTCTTTCCGAGCCATTTGGCAACTTGTGTGAGAGTACTGCTCCAATACCACAAGGAGAAGCATCACAAGCTAAACGAATAGGTAGCGTTGGGTTGAAGTGAGCCAACACTTCCTCTGAGGTGATCAATGCCTTGCTTTTGCAGAAGGCCTTCTTACAGTCCTCGCTCCACTTCCATGGTACTTCTTTCTGCAAAAGAGCATTCAGCGGGTGCAGCACCGTGGATAGATTTGGCAGAAACTTATGGTAATAGTTAATCAACCCTAGGAACGACCTCAACTGGGATACATTTTCCGGAGCGGGAGCCTTCACAACAGCTTCGATCTTGTCCGGTGACTTGTGCAGCCCCTCCTGGTCAATGACATGACCACAGTACGAGATCCGTTTCTGAAAGAACTCACATTTCTGGCGATTAACTCGAAGGCCATATTCCTTCAACCTGGTGAGCACCAGTTTCAAATTTGCAAGATGTTCCTCATCGTCATCTCCTGTAATCAGGATATCGTCCAAGTAACATTGAGTGCTTGGAATTCCCTGTAATACCTGCTCCATGGCCCTCTGCCAAATTGCTGGAGCCGAAGCCACTCCAAAAACCAGTCTATTATATCGATACAAGCCTCTGTGCGTGTTGATTGTGAGATACTGGCGCGACTCTTCCTCAACTTCCATCTGTAAGTACGCTTGCGCCAGGTCTATCTTGGTGAAGCATTTCCCGCCAGACAATGAAGCAAAGATATCCTCAATCCGTGGAAGCGGATATTGCACCGTGTGAAGCACCGGATTAACTGTGATCTTGAAGTCTCCACAGATGCGGACCTTCCCCGGTTCCCCTGGCTTGTTATAGAGTCATAGAGTTTTACAGCGCAGAAAGAGGCCCTTCGGCCCATCGTGTCTGCGCCGTCCATCAATCCCTGTCCAGTCTAATCCCATTTTCCAGCATTTGGTCCATAGCCTTGTATGCAATGGCATTTCAAGTGCCCATCCAAATGCTTCTTGAATGTTGTGAGGGTTCCTGCCTCTACCACCCTTTCAGGCAGTGAGTTCCAGCTTCCAACCACCCTCTGGGTGAAAAAGTTCCTCCTCAAATCCCCTCTAAATCTCCTGCCCCTTACCCTGAATCTATGCCCCCTTGTTATTGACCCCCCTACTAAGGGGAAAAGTTCCTCTTTATCTACCCTATCTATGCCCCTCATCATTTTGTATACCTCAATCAGGTCCCCCCTCAGCCTCCTTTGCTCCAAGGAAAACAACCCCAGCCTGTTTAGTCTTTCTTCATAGCTGAGGCGCTCCATCCCAGGTAACATCCTGGTGAATCTTCTCTGCACCCTCTCCAAAGCAATCACATCCTTCCTATAGTGAGGCGACCAGAACTGCACACAGTACTCCAGCTGTGGCCTCACCAGCGTTTTGTGCAGCTCCATCATAACATCTCTGCTCTTATATTCTATGCCTCTGCTAATGAAGGCAAGTATCCCATATGCCTTTTTAACCACCTTATCTACCTGTTCCGCTGCCTTCAGGGATCTATGTACATGTACACCAAGGTCCCTCTGACCCTCTGTACTTCCTAGGGTCCTATCACTCATTGTGTACTCCCTTGCCTTATTTGTCCGTCCAAAATGCATCACCTCACACTTTTCAGGGTTAAATTCCATTTGCCACTTTTCCGCCCATCTAACCAACCCGTTAATATCATCCTGTAGCCTGAGGCTTTCCTCCTCGCAATTTACCACCCCACCAATTTTTGTGTCATCCGCGAACTTACTAATCATACCCTTTACATTCTCATCCAAATCATTAATGTAGATCACAAACAGCAAGGGACCCAGCACCGATCCCTGAGGTACCCCACTGGACACAGGCTTCCAGTCACAAAAGCAACCTTCGACCATCACCCTCTGCCTCCTGCCACTCAGCCAGTTTAGGATCCAACGCGCCAAGGCCCCCTGGATCCCATGGGCTCTTACCTTCTTGACCAGTCTCCTATGCGGGACTTTGTCAAAAGCTTTACTGAAGTCCATGTAAACCACATCCACAGCATTTCCCTCATCCACACACCTAGTCACCCCCTCGAAAAATTCAATCAGATTGGTCAGGCATGATTTACCCTTGACAAAGCCATGCTGACTATCCCCGATTAATCCTTGCCTCTCCAAGTGGAGACTAATTTTGTCCCTCAGAATTTTTTCCAATAATTTCCCTACCACAGATGTTAGGCTCACAGGCCTGTAATTCCCTGGTTTATCCCTGCTACCCTTCTTGAATAATGGTACTACGTTAGCTGTTCTCCAGTCCTCTGGTACATCCCCTGTGGCCAGAGAGGTTCTGAAAACTTATGTCAGAGCCCCTGCAATCTCCTCCTTTGCCTCACACAACAGCCTGGGATACATCTCATCCGGGCCTGGGGATTTATCCACTTTTTGGCCTGCTAAAACCGTTAGTACCTCCCCCCTTTCGATGCTAATATGTTCAAGTATGTCACAGTCCCCTTGCCCGACTTCTATGTCTACATCGTCTTTCTCCATAGTGAACACAGAGGCAAAAAATTCATTTAAAACCCCACCTACTTCATCTGGCTCTACACACAGCTTGCCACTTTGATCCCTAATGGGCCCTACCCTTTCCCTCGTTATCCTCTTGCCCTTAATATACTTATAAAACATCTTAGGATTTTCCTTTATTTTGCTCGCCAGTGTTATTTCATGGCCCCTCCTCGCCCTCCTAATTTCCTTTTTAAGTATGCCCCTGCACCTTTTATACTCCTCTAGGGCTTCCTCCATCTTTTGTCTTTTGTAACTGCCAAAAGCCCCCCTTTTTTTCCTAATGCATTTTTGTATATCCCTTGTCATCCAAGGTTCCCTTTGCTTGTTGGTCCCACCCTTGACCTTTACAGGAACATGTTGGTGTTGTACTCTCTCTATTTCCCTTCTGAAAGCCTCCCACTGTTTTGATGTGGATTTTCCTATAAGTAGCTGCTCCCAGTCCACTTTGGCCAGATCCTGCCTTATCTTATTAAAATCGGCCTTCCCCCAATTTAGAACCCTTATTTCCGGGCCATCTTTGTCTTTTTCCATGACCACCTTAAATCTCACCGAATTATGGTCACTATCGCCAAAATGCTCTCCTACAGACACTTCCACCACCTGCCCGGCTACATTCCCGAGAATTAGGTCCAGTACCGCCCCCTCCCTTGTAGGACTTTCTACATGTTGGCTCAAAAGGCTCTCCTGGATGCACTTTAAGAATTCTGCACCCTCTAAGCCTTTCACACTCTGACTATCCCAATTTATATTGGGGAAGTTGAAATCCCCCACTATTATTACCCTATTATTTTCACACTTTTCTGAGATTTGCCTACATATCTGTTCCTCTATCTCCCCTGACTGTTTGGGGGCCTATAGTACACTCTCAGCAAAGTGCTTGACCCCTTTTTGTTTTTAAGTTCTACCCATATGGCCTCATTAGAGGAACCCGCTAATATGTCATCCCTCCTTACAGCAGTAATTGACTCCTTAATTAATATTGCAACACCCCCTCCCCTTTTACACCCCCCTCTGTCTCGCCTGAAGATCCTATACCCCGGAATATTCAGCTGCCAGTCCTGACCCTCCCTCAACCATGTCTCCGTGATAGCAACAATATCGTACTCCCATGTGTTCAACAACAACTTCAGTTCATCCACCTTATTTGCAAGACTCCTTGCATTAAAATAAATGCCTTCCAGCCCTGCCATATTCCCTTTTGCCTTCACATCTTTGCTCTGCCTTCCCTGCTGACTTGTTTTTTCCTCAGTATTTGGCTGTACATCACCCCCTACTATAGCTCCACTCTGTATCCCATCCCCCTGCCGAGTTAGTTTAAACCCCCCCCCCCCCCAGCAGTGCTAGCAAACCTCCCCGCAAGGATATTGGTTCCCCTCTGGTTCAGGTGTAAACCGTCCGCCTTGTACAAGTCCCACCTGTCCCAGAAGCAGACCCAGTGATCCAGGAAACTAAAGCCCTCCCTCCTGCACCATCCCTTTAGCCACGCATTCATCTGTTCTATCCTCCCATTCCTATACTCACTAGCACGTGGCACCGGGAGTAATCCAGAGATTACAACCTTTGAGGTCCTGCTCTTTAATCTTGCCCCTAGCTCCCTAAATTCTTGCTGCAGGACCTCATCCCTCTTTTTACCTATGTCGTTGGTACCAATGTGGACCACGGCCTCTGGCTGTTCACCCTCCCCCTCCAGAATGCCCTGCAGCCGCTCAGTGACATCCTTGACCCTGGCACCAGGGAGGCAACAAACCATCCTGGATTCACGTCTACAGCCACAGAAACGCCTATCTGTTCCCCTTACTATAGAATCCCCTACCACTATTGCTCTCCCACTCTTTTTCCTCCCTTCCTGGGCAGCAGGAGCACCCCCAGTGCCAGGAAGCTGGCTGCTGCTGCCTTCCCCTGGTGAGTCATCCCCCCCAACAGTATCCAAAGCGGTATACCTGTTTGAGAGGGGAATGGTCACAGGGGTTTTCTGCACTACCTGCCTACTTCTATTGCTCCGCCTGATGGTCACCCCTTTCCTTTCTTCCTGTGCAGCCCTTCCCTGTGGTGTGACCAACTCACTAAACATGCTATCCACGAACTTCTCAGCATCGTGAATGCTCCACAACCCATCCACCCGCAGCTCCAGCTCCTCAATGCGGTCTGCTAGTAGCTGCAGATGGATGCATTTCCTGCACACGTAGTCACCAGGGGCAGTGTCCCTGAGTTCCCACATGGAGCAGGAGGAGCACATCACGGGGCTGGGCTCTCCTGGCATGACTTACCCTTTAATTAATTTAAATTAATTTACTATCACCAATTAAAGATATCTCTAAGGCGCTTGTATAGTCTACCAACAGTACCTGCTACACCAGAAAAGACCCTAGTAACTATAAACTACCGAGTTAAAGTTTAAAAAAGAGAAATACTCACCAACCAATCACTTACCTGCTCCCTGATGACGTCACACACTGATTACTTTTTACCTCTCTCCTCTGCTGTTGATTTGGTATGCCTCGCCTCTCTCTGGTATTTGTACCCGGCTCCTCCTCGCTCCTCCTCGCTGCTCCGAGTGGTCTCGGGCCTCGCCTCTCTCTGGTATTTGTACCCGGCTCCTCCTCGCTCCTCCTCGCTGCTCCGAGTGGTCTCGGGCCTCGCCTCTCTCCGGTATTTGTACCCGGCTCCTCCTCGCTGCTCCGAGTGGTCTCGGGTCTCGCCTCTCTCCGGTATTTGTACCCGGCTCCTCCTCGCTGCTCCGAGTGGTCTCGGGCCTCGCCTCTCTCCGGTATTTGTACCCGGCTCCTTCTCGCTGCTCCGAGTGGTCTCGGGCCTCGCCTCTCTCCGGTATTTGTACCCGGCTCCTCCTCGCTGCTCCGAGTGGTCTCGGGCCTCGCCTCTCTCTGGTATTTGTACCCGGCTCCTCCTCGCTGCTCCGAGTGGTCTCGGGCCTCGCCTCTCTCCGGTATTTGTACCCGGCTCCTCCTCGCTGCTCCGAGTGGTCTCGGGCCTCGCCTCTCTCCGGTATTTGTACCCGGCTCCTCCTCGCTGCTCCGAGTGGTCTCGGGCCTCGCCTCTCTCCGGTATTTGTACCCGGCTCCTCCTCGCTGCTCCCGCTGCTCCGAGTGGTCTCGGGCCTTGCCTCTCTCCGGTATTTGTACCCGGCTCCTCCTCGCTGCTCCCGCTGCTCCGAGTGGTTACTCGGAGAACGCTTCATGACGGGAACAATGGGCGTGGCCCACTCACTCCAGTCCACCTTAGACAGTACTCCTGAACGTTCTAGCCCTTCCAGCTCAGCTTCCACAGCAGGTCGTATCGCGTAAGGTACCGGTCTGGCTTTGAAAAATTTTGGGGTTGCATGTTCTGCAATCTTGATTTTTGCCTTAATTCCTCTGTGTTCCCAGTCCCTGTTGGAACACCTCTTTAGCCTCATCCAATATTCTGGACAATCGTTCAGGTTTGACATCTTTTTTCCCGGAATCTACCGTTATTGCGTTTAGGGAGTGCCAGTCCATATTTATTTTCCTGATCCACTCCCGTCCCAGAAGTGGTGGACCTCCCTCAGGTAGTACATATATGTCCATTCCTTGGTGTTCTTTGCCCTTGTGTACCACCTTGACTTTTATCTTTCCGATGGGGTATACTCTTTGCCCCGTGTATGTCTGCAATACTATCTTTGTATCCCGTAGGGGAATATGTTTGAATAACCTTTTGTAATCTTGCTTATTCATGACCGTCAACGCCGATCCGGTGTCCAATTCCATCTTCACTTGGACGCCTGCTATCTGCAGTGTGACCCAGATAGTTTGTCGGTCAGCTTCCTTACTCACATTGTGAATTCTCAGACTACCCAGTTCCTTGCTGTTGGAGTCTGAATCCGAACTCTTCTCAGCCACCTTATGTACCTTTCTGCACTTTTCCTGCGGTGACTTTTTGTTGCTGGTCTTCTTTCCTGACCGGCATACTTTAGCTATGTGACCAAGCTTGCCACATTTTCTACATTCCTGGTTTTTAAACCAGCATTGGTTCTGATCGTGTGTTGTCTTTCCACAACGATAACATTTCGTTGTACCCAAAGCCATTTGATCTACGCTGAGTACCGCTGCCTTCAGCTGCATTTCTGCAGTGCCTCTCGCTGCGGCTTCGTGCGATGCTGCAATAGTGACAGCCTTATCAAGTGTAAGATCATTCTCTTCAAGCAGCCGCTTTTGTGTTCCTTCTTTCGACAATCCACACACGAATTTGTCTCTCAGTGCCTCTGTCAGACTTTCCCCAAACTGACAGTATTTCGCTAGCTTACGCAGTTCAATAAAATACTCCGCGTTGCTTTCCTCTTTCAGTTGCGTTCTCGCATAAAATTTAAATCGTTCTGCTAACATCAGCGGTGTGGGGTTCAAATGATTTTTCAGAACAGCAACAATTTTAGCGAAAGTCTGATCCGCCGGTTTAGCTGGTGATAGAAGATGCTTCAATAGCCCGTATGTCTTTGCACCCATTGAGTTTAGTAAGGTTAGTGCTTTATCTTCATCTGATATTTTATTTGCCTTACAATATATCTCTATGCGTTCTACATACGTGGCCCAATCTTCAACATCGGGATCGAAATCGTTGATGTTACCACGCTTAGGCATCCTCGCAATCTTCTTGAGAAACAAAAAGAAATTTTCCTTTTATTTTTTTTTGTTTTTCAAAATGGCGGTTTCCCGCGCTTGTCTTCTTCCCCCGCCTACGAAAATGGCGGCTTCCCACGTTTGCCTTTCTCCCCCGCTGGCTGTAATGGCGATTGCCGTATTGCTGCATTCGCCCTCCCCAGCGGTTCTCGAATCGTGCCTCCCAGCCCCTCTTGCAGTCCGGCCCTTTACCCCCCGGCTGCGGCTGAGTTCTCCGCGTTTTTTTAAATTTTCTCCCGTGTCTCGAATCGTGCCTCCCAGCCCCTCTTGCAGTCTGGTCCTTTCCCCCCGGCTGTGGCTGAGTTCTCCGCGTTTAAAAAAAAAAAAATTCTCCCGCGCCTTACGCTGACCCGGTCGCTGCGCCTCGCGGCCTCGGTAGCTGCCCGGCCTTTTTCACCGGTCGTGGTCGAGCTCTCTCTCGACACTGTTGCATCTCCCCAGCCCGCTTGCAGCCCGGTCTTTCACACCGGCTGCGTTTGTATTCACCGCGGCTCCCGTGCCTTCCGCTGCCCCAGTCTCAGCGCCTCTGGCCCCGACTTCTGTCCGGCTCTTTTCCCCGGCCGTGGTCGAGTTCTCCGCCCTTATACCCTCCGTTTTTTTTTTTTCCTCCCCTACTTCACAGATCGGCTTACCCACCACCGTGATAGAAGGGATGATCACTGCCTGTTGTTGATGGAAGGCTTCGTGTCAGAATTCTTCCTTTGCTCTGCAGACCCGAGTCTTCTCTCAGCAGAATGATGAGGGCGGATGCCTCCTCTCGACACCCGTTAAACTGCCTTGGATGTATCTCTGCCACAGGGTAAGATCGTACTCGTCGCCACTGTTAAGTCTGTGTGTTATATTGAGAATTACTACACAGACCACAAGAGTAACTTTTAACAGGTCTTTACTAGTCGAAGGTCAGGGCGGAACTGCCCAATAAATCATTACACAGCACTTATATACCGGTGTGGTCACCACCGGTATTACAGTATACAGCAGCCAAGATAAAGTAGTGCAACCCTTAAATAGTTCTCTTAAAGGTAGAACGGTTACATACACTACACTGAGAAATACCAGCCCCAGGATGGCCGAGTGGTTCAGGTGTTGGACTTAACATCCAATGGGTTTATACCCACGTGGGTGGGAACCCCACTCCTGGTAGCTCATTAATTGAAGACCCATTTCCTTTCATCCTGCTCAGTGACACTCACTTGTCATCTGCTGAATCTCCATCAAACAATCAATGAGATGTTTATAGATATGGAAAGAATGATTTCATATTTATATGTAATTCTTAAGATGGTATTTTGGCATCTGCTGAATCTGCATTTTTCTCTCTCTCTCTGTCGCTCTCAACTAACAAGGAGTTGGAATTGTGAAATGTATCTATACCTCTCAGTCTCCACCTCACTCTCTGTCTCACTGTGTGTCATTCTCTCTCTGTCACACATTTGTCCAAAGCCTACTTTTGCCTCTCTCTCTGTCTTCCGCTCTCAATCTCTCTGTCTGTCCCTCTCTCCTTTTTCTCAGTCTGTCCAGTTCTGTTCACAGCTCGACTGTTGCTCTGACAGATTTTGCACGTGTCAGTTCTGCATTAGTATAGTGGTGAGTGTCCCCGCCTGTCACGTGGGAGACCGGAGTTCAATTGCCCGACGGGGAAGATGGCTTTTAACATCTCGAATTTTAACATTTTGGGCAGCTCCTAAAAATACTCCTTGAAAAGTAGAACAGAAAACAATTTCACTTTGAGGATTTGATGGATTACAGACTATGGGATCCAGGGTGCCTTGGCACATTGGATCCAAAGCTGGCTTAGAGGCAGAAGGCAGAGGGTGATGGTGGAAGGTTGTTTTTGTGACTGGAAGCCTGTGTCCAGTGGGGTACCTCAGGGATCGGTGCTGGGTCCCTTGCTGTTTGTGGTCTACATTAATGACTTGGATGTGAATGTAAAAGGTATGATCAGTAAGTTCGCAGATGACACGAAAATTGGTGGGGTGGTAAATAGCGAGGAGGGAAGCCTAAGGCTACAGGACGATATAGATGGGTTGGTCAGATGGGCTGGTCAGATGGGCGGAACAGTGGCAAATGGAATTTAACCCTGAAAAGTGTGAGGTGATGCATTTTGGAGGGACTAACAAGACAAGGGAATACACAATGAATGGTAAGACCCTAGGAAAGACAGAGGATCAGAGGGACCTTGGTGTGCATGTACATAGATCCCTGACAGCAGCAGAACAGGTGGATAAGGTGGTTAAAAAGGCATATGGGATACTTGCCTTCATTAGCTGAGGCATAGAATATAAGAGCAGGGAGGTTATGATGGAGCTGTACAAAACGCTGGTAAGGCCACAGCTGGAGTACTGTGTGCAGTTCTGGTCGCCACACTATAGGAAGGATGTGATTGCTTTGGAGAGGGTGCAGAGGAGATTTACCAGAATGTTACCTGGGCTGGAGCGCCTCAGCTATGAAGAAAGACTGGACAGGCTGGGGTTGTTTTCCTTGGAGCAGAGAAGGCTGAGGGGGGACCTGATTGAGGTGTACAAAATTATGAGGGGCATAGATAGGGTAGATAGAAAGGAACTTTTCCCCTTAGTAGAGGGGTCAATAACAAGGGGGCATAGATTCAAGGTAAGGGGCAGGAGGTTTAGAGGGGATTTGAGGAAAAACTTTTTCACCCAGAGGGTGGTTGGAATCTGGAACTCACTGCCTGAAAGGGTGGTAGAGGCAGGAACCCTCACAACATTCAAGAAGCATTTAGATGAGCACTTGAAACACCATAGCATACAAGGCTACGGACCCAGTGCTGGAAAATGGGATTGGGATTAGAATAGACAGGGCTTGATGGCCGGCGCGGACGCGATGGATGTTCCCAATGGTCAGGGAGTCCAGAACCAGGGGTCACAGTCTAAGGATGAGGGGTAGGCCATTTAGGACAGAAATTAGGAGGAATTTCTTCACCCAGAGAGAAGAGAACCTGTGGAATTCTCTACCACAGAAGGCAGTAGAGGCCAATTCATTAAATATATTCAAGAAGGAGTTGGATATATTTCTTAAGGCTAAAGGGATCAAGGGGTATGGGGAGAAAGCAGGGACCGGGTACTGAAATTGGATGATCAGCCATGATTGCATTGAATGGTGGAGCAGGCTCAGGGAGCCGGATGGCCTACTCCTGCTCCTATCTTCTATGTCTCTATATTTCTATGTTTCTAACCCTGCTTCCCCCCCTTACCCTTTCTACACTCCTTTTACAGGGTTTTAGAAGTGGAGCATTTACAGACAGGAAGCTCAAACCAAACATCACGTCAAGATCGAACAGAGTTACGTGATTCCTCAGGACCTGATTCAGTCACTCCTCCAATCTGCTGGCACACCCGTGAGCTCACACTGGGGAGAGACCAGTTCTGGAAGAGCTTCAAAATCTACAAATACCTGAAGCAACACCAGTGGCCACACACTGGGGGAAACCCGGGCCCCGTGTGTGGGAAGGGATTCACTCAGCCATCCGCTCCAATGATACACCAGCAAGTTCACACTAGGGAGAGACCTTTAACCCGCTCCGTGTGTGGGAAGGGATTAATTGCACCCTCCGTGCTGAAGAGACACCATCTTGTCCACACCGATGTGAGACCATTGACCTGCTCCGTGTTTTTGAAGCGATTCTCTCATTCTTCCACCCTCCTGAGACACCAGCTTGTTCACAGTGATGAGAGACCAATTAAATGTTCTGACTGTGGGAAGAGATTTAAAAGGTCCCAGGATCTGAAGAGACACCAGCTGGAGAGAGCAGGAGAGATTCTGTTCACCTGCTCTGTGTGTGGGAAGAGATTCACTCGGTCCTCGAATCTGCTGGCACACCAGCAAGTTCACACTGGGGAGAGGCCGGTGAAACATTCCGACTGTGGGAAAAGCTTTCAAATGTCCCAGGAGCTGAAGGGACACCAGCTGGAGAGAGCAGGAAAGAGACCGTTCACCTGCTCCGAGTGTGGGAAGGGATTCACTCGGCCATCCCACCTCGTGAGACACCAGCGAGTTCACACTGGGGAGAGACCATTCACCTGCTCCGTGTGTGGGATGGGATTCACTCTGTCATCCCACTTGGTGAGACACCAGCAAGTTCACACTGATGAGAGACCATTTAAATGTTCGGACTGTGGGAAGAGCTTTAAAACCTCTGGGGATCTGAAGGTACACCAGCGAGTTCAAACTGATGAGAGACCATTTACATGTTCTGTTGTGGGAAGAGCTTTAAAAGCTCCGGGGAGCTGAAGAGACACCAGCGATTTCACACTGGGAAGAAGCCGTTCACCTGTTCCGTTTGTAGGAAGGGATTCACACAGTCCTCGACTCTGATCGAACACCAGCGAGTTCACACTGATGAGAGACCATTTACATGTTCTGTCTGTGGGAAGAGCTTTAAAAGCTCCGCGAACCTGAAGAGACACCATCGAGCTCACACTGGGGAGAGACCGTTCACCTGCTCCGTGTGTGGGAAGGGATTCGCTCTGTCCTCGACTCTGCTCGATCACCAGCAAGTGCACACTGATGAGAGACCTTTTCACTGTTATGACTGTGGTAACAGCTTTAAAAGCTCCGGGAACCTGAAGAGACACCAGCGAGCTCACATTGTTCTGTAGAGCAGGGCCCTGTAGACAGCTGGGGTGACATGAACATGGAATGGATGAATGTTTTGAAATTCTTGTACTGCTGTTTAATCTTTAAGACTGTTGTGCTGATGATTCCCTTCGATTGACTGTTCATGGTGTTCCATACAATGTACAGCACAGAAACAGGCCATTCGGCCCAACTGGTCCATGCCAGTGTTTATGCCCCACACCCACCCTACTTCAATTAACCCGATCAACACATCCTCCCATTCCTTTCTCCCTCATGTAGCTTCCTCATAAATCCATCTGTGCTGTTCACCTCAACTACTCCCTGTGGTAACGAGTTCCCCATTCTAGCACTCGCTGGGTAAAGAAGTTTCTCCTGAATTCACTGCTGGATTTATTAGTTACTTTTATAATAATGGCCACATAAATATGATGAGATTCTGTTAAGCTGACCAGTATGTTGTTGTACTTTTTTCTGATGAATGAAACATTACTGAGCCCCTGTACCCGTGTTATGGGATGAAGTGCCAGACAAGTGAAGGCACAACGTCTGGGTGTAAATCTGATAATAACCTCACGGACCGTATAGGTGTGATAACCAGACGGGCTTGTGGTTATAGTCTGGTCACAGATGGTCTAAATTCCCTGAGTTAGCAGGAGTTCAGGAGGCGATCAACAGACGGGTCCAAACAATCCCATTTCCTGAGCGGTAACCAAGCTTGTGTATAAGAACAGGCCACTTAAGCCGTTGTCAGTTGGAACAGACTCGAGAAGATCACGCGCGAATCCACTGTACTTCTATTCTCCAGATTGAGGGAATTATCACCCGATCTGTGTTATGCAACGCTCTTAATAAAACCTGGAGCGACAATTTGCGTCCTTGTGAGCTTGATTATCTGGTATCCGAAACCCTGGGACTCCCGCTCATTAGAGTCAACCTCAGTGTGTGGAAAGGGATTCCCTGGTGTATCCCACCCGCTGACACACCAGAGTGTCCACAGTGTGACGGCGGTGGGTCGATTCCACTGTTTCCGATGCCTTTAATCACATCCAGGACTGAACCATTCAGGCAACTGGGGCTTGTTAATGTTATGAGCTCCCAATAACTGGGCTGGATTTAAAGATTATTCTCTGTTCTCTCAGTACTAGTGTGCAGAGAGAAGCTGATATTATAGAATCATAGAGCACAGTAGGATGCCTTTCGGCCCATCGTGCTGGTGCTGGCTCTCTGAAAGAGCGATGCAATTAGTCCCACTGCCCTGCTCTTTCCCCACAGCCCTGCAAATTTCTGCTTTTAGTATATATCCAATTCCCTTTTGAAAGTTACTATTGAATCTGCTTCCACCTCCCATTCAGGCAGTGCATTCCAGATCATCACAATTCGCTGGGTAAAAAAAGTCTCCTCATTTCCTCTCTAGATTCTTTTGCCAATGATCTGAAATCTGTGTCCTCTCGTTACCGACCCTCCTGCCAGTGACAACAGCTTCTCATTGTTGCTCGATCAAAACCCCTCCTAATTTTGAGCACCTCGATCACAGCTCCACTTAACCGTCTCTGCTCCAAGTTATATTGCCGTTGTTTTGTGAATTGTTGCTGTGATCGAGGCGCTGGATGTCCATGCCTGGGGAATGGGACATTCTGTCCTCATGTGCACCGAGTGTCAGCATCCAGCAATCTCTGGTCAGGGACTGTCTTTTTAAACTGCCTCACCTGAGCTTTTTGACCCCCTGATTTCATTATTAAACATTTCAGAGTTTTTGCAGACTGACCAAGGCTAAGCGGATAAATGTGAGGTATTACATTTTGGTAGGAAGAATGGGGAGGTCACTTATCACTGGGAGGGTGCGAGTCTAGGTGGGGTAGAGGAACAAAGGGATCTCGGAGTACAAATACACAAATTACTAAAAGTTGCGACACAGGTTAGCAAGGCCATAAAAAAAGCAAACCAAGCACTAGGGGTTATTTCTAGAGGGATAGAATTGAAAAGTAGTGAAGTTATGCTAAACCTGTATCGAACCTTGGTTAGACCACACTTAGAGTACTGCGTACAGTTGTGGTCGCCATATTATAAAAAGGATATAGAGGCACTGGAGAGGGTGCAGAGAAGATTTACAAGGATGATACCAGAAATGCGAGGGTATACATATCAGGAAAGGATGAACAGGCTGGGTCTCTTTTCTCTTGAAAACAGAAGGCTGAGGGGTGACCTAATAGAGGTCTTTAAAATTATGAAAAATGTTGATAGAGTGGATACAGAGAGAATGTTTCCACTTGTGGGGAAGAGCGTAACTAGAGGCCTCAATATAAGATAGTCACCAAGAAATCCAATAGGGAATTCAGAAGAAACTTCTTTACCCAGAGAGTGGTGAGAATGTGGAACTCGCTGCCACAGGGAGTGGTTGAAGCGAATAGTATCGATGCATTTAAGGGGAGGCTAGACAAGCATATGAGGGAGAAGGGAATCGAGGGTTATGCTGATAGATTTAGATGAGGAAAGACGGGAGGAGGCTCGAGTGGAGCATAAACACCGGCATGGACTGGTTGGGCCGAATGGCCTGTTTCTGTGCCGTATATCCGATGTAATCCTATGTCAAGTATCCCAGCTGGCTTAGCTCCAGGCACTTTAGCTCAGTGGGCAGCACTCTCACCTCTGAGTCAGAAGGTCGTGGGTTCAAGTCCCAGTCCAGAGACTTGAGCATAAAAATCTAGGCTGACACTCCAGTACTGAGAGAGTGCTGCACTGTCAGAGGTGCCATCTTTCGGATGAGATGTTAAACCGAGGCCCCCGTCTGCTCTTTCAGGTGGATGTAAAAGGTCCCATGGCGCTACATTGAAGAAGAGCAGGGGAGTTCTCCCCGGTGTCCTGGGGCAATATTTATCCCTCAATCAACATCACTGAAATAGATTATCTGGTCATTGTCACATTGCTGTTTGTGGGAGCTTGCTGTGCACCAATTGGCTGCTGCGTTTCCTACATTACAACAGTGACTACACTTCAGAAGTTGTTCATTGGCTGTAAAGCGCTCTGGGACATCCTGAGGTTGTGAAAGGCGCTATATAAATGCAAGTCTTTCTTTCTCAGCAAGAGGGCGAGTGTCAGTGGTTGGAGGGAGGAGCTCAGTGTTGTCACTGGGTGGACACAGACAGATTGAAGCTAAAAGACAGAGAATGCTGAAGTTTGGAATGATAACACCCAAAGTCAGGAGATGAGCCCTTTGCCTAGATAAGGGAGGTGGTTGCTAAGAGACCCACAGACCTGATAACACTGCAAACTGCTCAGGCAGCAGACTTGTTGCAACATGTGAGGTCACTAGTGAGTTGGTGCCCAGACAACAGAGCCTTGTGCATTCCTGAGAGAGACAAACTGGTTCTGTAACCGGGAGAACAGGTTGAGGGATTCACTCCACGTGGGACGGCCCGTCTGAGGTGTTAACACAGAGTCAGCTTGGGAATGGGATGATCAATGAATCATAGAATCATAGAAATTTACAGCACAGAAGGAGGCCATTCGGCCCATCTTGTCCGTGCCGGCCGACAAAGAGCTATCCTCCCTAATCCCACTTTCCAGCACTTGGTCCGTAGCCTTGTAGGTTACGGCACTTCAAGTGCATATCCAAGTACTTTTTAAATGTGATGAGGGTCTCTGCCTCTACCACCCTTTCAGGCAGTGAGTTCCAGACCCCCACCACCCTCTGGGTGAAAGAATTTCTCCTCAATTCCCCTCTAAACTTCTGACCAATTACTTTAAATCTATGCCCTCTGGTTATTGACCTCTCTGCTAAGGGAAATACGTCCTTCCTATCCACTCTATCTAGGCCCCACATCATTTTATACACCTCATTTAGGTCTCCCCTCAGCCTCCTCTGTTCCAAAGAAAACAACCCCAGCCTATCCAATCTTTCCTCATAGCTAAAATTCCCCAGCCCAGGCAACATCCTCGTAAATCTCCTCTGCACCCCCTCTAGTGCAATGACATCCTTCCTGTAATGTGGTGACCAGAACTGCACGCAGTGTTCTAGCTGCGGCCTAACTAGTGTTTTATACAGTTCAAGCATAACCTCCCTGCTCTTATATTCTATGCCTCGGCTAATAAAGGCAAGTATCCCGTGCGCCTTCTTAACCACCTTGTCTACCTGTCCTGCTACCTTCAGGGATCTGTGGACAGGCACTCCAAGGTCCCTCTGATCCTCTGCACTTCTCAGTGTCCTACCATTTATAGTCTATTCTCTTGCCTTGTTAGCCCTCCCCAAATGCATCACCTCACAGTTCTCCAGATTGAATTCCATTTGCCACTGTTCTGCCCACCTGACCAGTCCATTGATTTCTTCCTGCAGTCTGCAGCTTTCTTCTTCATTATCAACCACACGGCCAACTTTTGCATCATCTGCAAACTTCTTAATCATACTTCCTACATCGAGTCCAAATCATTGATTTATACCACAAAAAGCAAAGGGCCCAGTACTGAGCCCTGCGGAACCCCACTGGAAACAGCCTTCCAGTCACAAACACCCTTCGACCTTTACCCTTTGTTTCCTGCCTCTGAGCCAATTTTGGATCCAACTTGTCCCTTTGCCTTGGATCCCATGGGCTTTTACTGTCGTGACCAGTCTGCCATGTGGGACCTTATCAAAAGCCTTGCTAAAATCCATATAGACTACATCAAACACACTACCCTCATCGACCCTCCTTCTTACCTCCTCAAAAATGCAATCAGGTTAGTCAGACACGACCTTCCCTTAACAAATCTATGCTGTCTGTCCCTGATTAATCTGCATCTTTCTAAATGAAGATTTATCCTGTCCCTCAGAATTTTTCCCAATAATTTTCCCACCACCGAGGTTAGGCTGACTGGCCTGTAATTACTCAGTCTATCCCTTTCTCCCTTTTTAAACAACGGTACCACGTTAGCAGTCCTCCAGTCCTCCGGCACCACCCCTGTAGCCAGAGAGGATTGGAAAATGATGGTCAGAGCCTCTGCTATTTCCTCTCTTACTTCTCTTAACAGTCTGGGATACATTTCATCCGGGCCTGGGGATTTATCGACTTTCCAAGATGCTAAACCCCTTAATACTTCCTCTTACACTATGTTTATTTCATCTAATATTTCACAGTCCTCCTCCCTGATTGCGATGTCTGCATCGTCCCTCTCTTTTGTGAAAACAGATGTAAAGTATTCATTAGTATATATATGATGTTAGGTTAGTGTCCCCTTACCCCTGTTTATTATTCAATCAGTGACTGTCCCTTTGCCAGGCCCGCTGCCTGCGGCCCCTCTCCCAGATTCCAGCCCCAGCTCTGTGCTGACTGAGCTGCTCTCACCTGGGGACAGCGCGTCACAATCGGCCCCAGCGCACCTGAGCTGGAGAGGAGGTCCCGCCCCCTTGCCGCACTGCCATTGGTTGGAGGACCCGCCACCAGTCGGCTCTGCCCGTGCTCTTCCTATTGGTCAGAGCTCCCGTCAGTCACAGGCCCTGCGATCACGTGCTGCGGTGTGCTGCTGTTCACTCCGCCCGCTTGCAAAACTCACTTTCCCTCACTGATTGCGGCTCTTCACCAACACCGACTTTACAAAGAAAGCCCCGTGCAGCAGCCTGGAGCTCAGGGGCCCAGCAGGCAGGCACGGGGGAGGATGATTGACAGGGGCCCAGGGTGTGTGCTGAGCATGCACGGTGCGGGCCGGGCGCCTGTGGAGCAGGGGAGGGTGGGGCCATGGGGCGCATGCGCGGGGTCAGCCACAACTCAGCGTGGCGGCCGGATCTGATGAGAGACACAAGAACATAAGATGTAGGAGCAGGAGTCGGTCATTTGGCCCCTCGAGCCTGCTCCGCCATTCAATAAGATCATGGCTGATGTGATCTTGGCCTCAACTCCACTTCCCTGCCTGCTCCCCATAACCCTCGACTCCCTTATCGTTCAAAAATCTGTCTATCTCCACCTTAAACACACTCAATGACCCAGCCTCCACAGCTCTCTGGGGAAGAGAATTCCAAAGGTCAGAGGCTGGGTATCCTGTGGCAAGTGTCTCACCTCCTGACTCCCCAAAGCATTTCTACCATTTACAAGGCACAAGTCAGGAGTGTGATGGAATACTCTCCACTTGCCTGGATGAGTGCAGCTCCAACAACACTCAAGAAGCTTGACACTGTGGAAACGTGAATAAAATGGGCAATGAATTGGCTTACAAAAATGGCTTCACACAAGGAAAGCCTAGATTAGATTAAAAAGCAGCCCCAGCTGTGCAAAGTGCAAAAGCTAGCAGAACAGAGAATCTGCCTCAGCCTGAGGCCAAGTGTTAACGAAGTGCTAACGACCAGATCAGGGCCACTGAAAGGGCCTAACTGCTGACTAGAGAATGATTGACTAGCCATTGTTCGGTGCCCACAGCAGTGAGACAAGTCAGGACCTGCTTGCCAGACTGAAGACCAGGTCATGGTCAAACCGAAAGGGCTTGAGTGATTCCCATTGGAGAACGCGTGTTGCCAGGGAAGTGATGTAACAAAACACTTGTTGCCAGGAAAGTGATGTAGTGACCCTTGTCCCACGGTATAATAGGGGCTTCCCCACCGGTATTCTCTCTCTCTTAGCCAGAAGGCGTGTGGAACATCAAGAGGGTCAGACATCTCCCGGGGACATAAATGCTGGCACCACGTGTCTAACCCGGTGTGACCCTCGGGACACGAATGTACTGTCGATATGCTGTATGACCACTCCGGACAGTAATGAATAAAATGATGTTGTTTTAACTCTCCGAACCCTCGAGCCTGGAATTCTTCGTACTACGGAACTCAAGAAGAGGACCAGAAAAACCCGGTTCTTACAACTTGGCGTAATCGGCAGGATCGCAAGACATCAAGAAAGGGGAAAAAGGTAAGCACTGGAATTTATTGTGCCCTTTTTGCACCCTGTCTCTGCGATCTTTATTGAATGAACCAACCGGGTAGCGTACCCTCTGGCTGGCGGTTAATGGACCACAGGTCCCATTGCTAGCTAGCACGCAGCAGAGTCCGGGG
This sequence comes from Somniosus microcephalus, assembly GCF_052327205.1. Lineage (NCBI taxonomy): Eukaryota > Metazoa > Chordata > Chondrichthyes > Squaliformes > Somniosidae > Somniosus > Somniosus microcephalus. The sequence goes on along the minus strand of NW_028225452.1, from coordinate 335,064 downwards.
TGACTCTAGTCTATTTTAAACTTATTCGTTAAGTCTACGACCTGTGGCAACATGACGGAACCAAGTAGAAAACCAATGACGGAAAAAGGAGGCAGAGCCCCTCCTGAGACCACGTTAGAAGAAATAGTAATCCAACTCAAACAGTATATAGAAAGTACATTCGATGTCCCACACATATCAGCACAGTGGCATAGTGGTTAGCACTGTTGCCTCACAGCGCCAGGGACCCGGGTTCGAATCCGGCCTCGGGTGACTGTCTGTGTGGAGTTTGCACATTCTCCCCGTGTTTGCGTGGGTTTCCTCCGGGTGCTCCGGTTTCCTCCCACAGTCCAAAGATGTGCGGGTTAGGTTGATTGGCTATGATAAATTGACCCTTAGTGTTAGGGGGATTAAATACGTGGGGTTACGGGGATAGGGTGGGATATGTGTTGGTGTAGTGGTTACGGGGATCGGGTGGGATATGTGTCGGTGCAGGCTCGATGGGCCGAAATGGCCTCTATCTGCACTGTGGGGTTTCTGTGATTCTGTGAACATGAATATAATATCGAACAAAAATTTGGTGCCTCAAAAGGACAATGGTCCCTTGATGATATAAAAAGAGCATGGGGCAAGACCACCCGTATGAAAGGAGGGAAAAGAAAAACGGGCTGGGTATTGGCCACCTTGAAACAGTGTAGGCAGAGAGGGGAAATAACTCGGAAGGCGGCAGAGGCCAAAGAAAAAGAACAAAAAACAGCTCTCCATGAACAGATAACAAAATACAGAACCGAGTTAGAGAAACACCAAAAATGCCTTGAAAAAGCAAACGAAAGAGCAGAAAAGTGGAAGGCAAAAACCAAGGAGGAAAGGGAAATACATAGGGAAAATCCCGGAGTGGTGACGATTACTCCGACGCCCTTGTATCCTACCTATCCTGCAGCACCCCCTACAGCCCCTCCGGCATATGAACAGCCCACGCCCCAACCCCGATCAAACGAAGCCCATATTGCTAAAATAAATACTCCTCTTACGGACTCATCAGACGAAGAAGATACAACCGAGAAACCACCCCCACGCCTTGCCCCCATCAGGTTACAAAAACACAAAGTAGGCGGCCGAAATCTCCGAATTTATACCTATTACCCGGCCAACCCAAAAGATATAGATCAATGGGCAACTGATATGCCGCACCCAAAGAAAAGCTGAGTAAAAGCCTGGCAGTTCTTGGAACGAAAAAGGACAATCTATAACCTGCACCCATTTGATGGATGCCAGGTTATAGCAGTAGTAGTTAGCGCAAGAGAGTCGGCCGCCCTGACGGCAATAGTAAATATGGCCGTCACCAGATGAGCAAATGCCCTACTTAACGCAGCCAGACAAGCACACCAAGTGGCCTTAGCGGCGCATCAAGCAGCCAACCCACCTCCAGCTGCCGGAGCCCAACCCCCTGCCGTACAACCTCCAGCACCACCAGTCCTAATAGTCCCCCCTGACCTAGCTCTGATAGAATCAGAAGCCGATAGGACAGAAGGGTGGACGGCCATTAGAAATTGGCTACAGGAAAGGGGCCTGACCAATCCAGACTGGTCCAAAATAGCCTCCTGTGTCCAAAAAGAAAAAGAAGACCCCAATGACTTCGCCGGTCGTTTCGCCAACCAGTGGTTAGAGTACTCTGGCATGGGACAGAATACCGAAGCAGAGGTGGATGCCTGCACCCATGAACCATTGAAAAACACCTTTATGAATGGTTTGAGACCTGACCTGGCAAAATTGGTAAAATTAACAATGGCAAACTGGAAAACAAACGCAGTTTCTTTTGCGGACCTGACCCAACAAGCCGTAACCCAGGATAGAGAACACTGTGCCAAGCTCCGAGTCATGGAGCTAAACCCCCGGAGCGAGTAAACTCTGCACCCCCCTGGGAAAACCCAGATAAGAAACCAGGCACTTGCCACAAATGTGGGAAAGAAGGACACTGGGCTAGAACATGCCGAGTGGGCAACAGGGGTAGAGGAAGAAGCAATAACGGAGGAAGAGGTGGGGGAGGACAATGGCAAGGACAGGCAGTCCCAGATAATCAACCCGGCACAAATCCGTGGCAGACCCTGGGCGCCGCCGGCCTGGATGACACCCAGGCAATTACCCCCTCCCCACCGACCCTTAGCCCTGGAGAGATGGCGATGGTAGAAATGTACCGGAACTCAAACTCCACCGGAAGGGAAACCTTCGACAGCATGGCCCGACAGCATTCAAAAAACCAATAGACCCCACCAACGAACCCCCGAAGGTAGAGATACCTTGGCAACTGAGAGCTTTAATCACCCAAGCCAGGGACGGCCTCTATATGACTTTGTTGGTGGGAAAAACAGATAACTCACCCCCACTGGAAGTCGACTGCCTATTGGATACAGGAGCAGAATTGACGGTCCTCCCCACACAATATGCCCAAGACTGCCCATTAGATGGAAAAACTAAGAAAGCCTTAGGGGCCAGCGGAGAAGACATCATCTTACATAGAACCCACAAAATGACCTTGTGTTTCGGCCCCTATGAAACAAGGGAACATATATGGATTGGGCCCGTCATCGCCCCCATCATAGGCTTGGACATATTGACAAAGCTAGACTTTAGCCTACACTTCACTGGGAATGGAGACATAGGCTGGATGATCCAAAACAGCCCCCGCAGGATAAGAGCTGTGAAAGAGAATAGTAAGGACGAGTGGGGCCTGAAGGACCATCCTATCTGGGCGCGAGATAAATATGAGTGCGGAACCCTACGAATGGACCCCGTAACGTTCACAGGGAAGCCGCCACCTTCCACAAAACAGTACCCTATAAGCCCCGCCGCCATCGCCGGCATTTTGCCTATAATCGAACAATTAGAAAAACGAGGGGTGTTAATTAAGACACACTCTGCCTCCAACAGTCCCGCATGGCCAGTGGAAAAATCCAATGGACAATGGCGACTGACCATTGATTATCGAAAGGCCAACGAGTGCATAGAACAAAAGACCCAATTGGTGGCGGACCCATCAGTTATCTTTAACTCCTTGGGATCTGAGGAAGAAATATTCTCAGTAATAGATATGGCCAATGGCTTTTGGCCCGTACCCTTAGCCAAAGAGGTGCAGCCATGGTTCGCCTTTACGGTAAACCAACAACAGTACACCTGGACAAGGATGCCACAGGGCTTCCACAGTAGTCCCACGGTGTACCACCGAGCGATACAGAAGGACCTACGAGCACTGCCCTCTCTGGAATCTACGGTGATCCAATATGTAGATGATATCCTTATAGCCTCAAAAACAAAAGAGCAACACCAAAAAGATCTTCTGATAATCCTAGGGCACCTAGAGTGGGCAGGACACAAAGCAACGTGGGATAAAGCACAGATTAATAGAACCACAGTCACATACCTAGGACAACAGATATCCAAGGGAAATAGGGGACTGACAGAGGATAGAAAAAAGGCAATTCAAATGGCCGCATGCCCACAAACTGTAAAAGCCCTGAGATCATTTCTAGGCCTGTGTAACTTCAGCCGCCTCTGGATAGAATCATACAGCCAAAAAGCGCAGCCTTTGACCAAACTGCTAAAGGACAATCCGGGTTCCAGGGATCAGATCGCATTAAACCCAGAGCAAATGCGGACGTTCAAAGAACTGAAGCGCGCTCTATGTAGCGCACCGGCTTTGGCCATTCCCGATGCGCGGATGCCATTCCGCCTCTATGTACACGAAAAGGACGGCTATATGACAGCAGTACTAACCCAGGCCCACGGAGATAGACACAGGCCCATAGGATACTATAGTACCCAGTTGGATTTGGTGGCCCAAGGATGGGGTAGCTGTCTGAGAGCTATGCAAGCAACCTGCCTAGCAATAGAAGTTACAGCCCCGGTAGTTTTAACACAAAAGCTGGTGGTCCAATGCCCGCACACCGCCAATGCCAAGTTAGGAATGAATAAGGTAGCTCAAGTGATCGCCTCTCGATGGACCCGATGGACCACGATTATGGAAACAGATAATTTGACCATTACTAAATCCGGGCCAGGCAATCCAGCAAGCATGATGCCCCTGACAAACCCCGGAGAACTAGAAAGTGATCACGACTGTGTAAACCTGTTAGACGCCATGCAGCAGAGGGCTGAGATGCAGGAACTACCCTTACACAATCCCGAAATGGTCCTTTACACGGATGGGTCATCCTTTGTGGAAAAAGGAACTCGATTGGCAGGGTGGGCGGTCACAACAGAATTCGCAGTAGTACGAGCAGGAAGTATGGGAGGAGGGGCCTCAGCACAACAGGCAGAACTAGTCGCCCTCACCCAAGCCTGTCTCTATGCTCGAGACAAGACGGCCAATATATATACCTATTCTAGATATGCCTTTGGCATCGCTCATGACTTTGGACAACTATGGAAACAGAGGTTTTCTAACAGCTGCAGGTACACCCATAAAAAATGGAAGAGAGGTAACAGCATTAATGGATGCCATCCAGTTACCCGAAGAAGTGGCCATACTAAAATGTAAGGGCCATAACAAAGAAGATACCCCTGAAGCTAGGGGCAACGCTAGGGCAGACGAAGCAGCAAAATACGCCGCCCGTACCATTACCCCCCCAACACCTCAGGTGCGATATATCACGACAAACAACGACCAAGGGGACATCCTACTAATGCAAAGAGAGACCCCAAAGGAGGAACAATGGACATGGTTAGAAAATGGGTTGCAACCCAATAAAGATGGCATATGGTAACATCTTAAAACGGGAGCAGTAGGATGCCCAAAGGAACTGATGCCGTTTTTGGCCCAACAAATACACTCATGTGGACACATAGCCGCACAGCAAATGACAGCCAGATTCCAGAGAAATTGGTGGGCAAAAGGGTTTCGAACTCAAGCTCAAAGAATAGTGGAGCAATGTGTGACATGCCAGAAAGTAAATCCTGGACAAAAAATTGAAGTACCAATGTTAAAAGCACCTGCTCCGGCAGGGCCCTTCCAACATTTACAGGTCGACTATATTTCCTTGCCAAAATGTCAGGGATATACAGATGTATTGGTGATAGTCCATCGCTTTTCACGATGGATTGAAGCCACCCCAGTTCGAAGCGCCACCGCTGCTGCAACCACGAAAGTCTTGTGTAAAGATTACATTCCTAGATGGGGCGTGCCCTTATGTATTGACTCAGACCAAGGCACACATTTTACGGGGGAAATAATTAAAGAACTTTGCAGACTACTACAAATACAATGGTCATTGCATTGCCCATACCACCCCCAATCATCGGGACAAGTGGAAAGAGCAAACAGGACAATTAAACAACGGCTCACTAAGTACCACTCTGAAGGAGTGCCATGGCCTCAGGCCCTACCCCTCGTCCTATGTAGTATTCGAGCCACCCCGAATAGGAGCACTGGACTCAGTCCCTATGAGGTCGTTACCGGTAGACCAATGTCGCTACCCGGAACAATAGATCTACGTAGGGCTGACATTCATCTTCTAAGTGACACAGTACTAAAGTATTGTAAAGATCTAACAGATGCTGTCAGTTTTGCTTCCCAACAGGTCAGCGCAGCGTGGCAAGAACCCCCACGGGGAGGACACAGCTTAGTCCCCGGGCTACAAGTTTGGGTAAAGAAAATAAAGCCAGCCCCCCTGGAAGACAAGTGGGAAGGTCCGTATGTCATCCTGTTGACCACAGGAGTAGCCGTGAAAGTACAAGGAAAGAAGGCTTGGATACACGCGACACACGTAAAAAGAGATACGACAGGAGCCCCAACAGAAGAATAAATTGGACTTATTGTGTACCATGATTCCCATCAGCATATTGCTAGCCATCTCCTTTACCCTTTTTCTAACATGGGTAGGAGGTATAGAGAATAACTTATTGTGGTAAACCACTTTTATCGTTACACTATAGTTATCACTGTTGTATTGTTATCACTGTTCTCACTGTTGTATCACGATACGAGGTCGCCTCTTGTCGCGCTGTTATACCTGGGCTGACCACCTCCGACTCCGCCCATGGCTCCACCTACCTGCCCAGGTATAAAGGTAGTCGACTGGCTGGTATTCCTCCTTGTTGGACCCGATCACCCACGAGGGTGGGCTCTGTTATTTAGTCAATAAAAACCTTTAGTTACGTTCCTAACTCGTCGCCTTTTATTGGACGAATTGATAGGTATATCAATTTTATTGACTAAATTTTAAAGATGTCTACTACTGGCCAGCCAGAAGCCCTCCCAGAAGCACAGCCACACCAGCCGGCTTGGCTGCAAGCCCTCAAACCACCGTACCTGGATCTAAACCCACAGGCAGCAAACGCAGCCCTCAACTTCAAACACTGGCTGGACTGCTTCGAATCCTACCTGGAAGAATCCGGCGCCCCGCAGAGATCCAAACTAAGACTTCTGAACGCCCAAGCGAGCCCGAGAGTATACGCACTCATCCAGGACACGACTACGTACGAGGCCGCTATCAACCTACTGAAACAGCAGTACCGCAGCCCGGTAAATTACATGTACACCAGGCACCTCCTAAGATCCCGCCCGCAACAGCCAGGAGAGTCTGTAGCTGAATTTTTACGGGCGCTAAGAGCGCTCGGCAGGAACTGTGACTTTAAAGCGGTGACGGCTGTTGAAAATATGGAAGATAATATCCGCGATGCCTTTGTGAAAGGCCTACGGTCCGACTACTCACGGCAAAGACTGCTTGAAGCTAAAGACCTCGACCTGGACAAAGCTGAAGCCCTCGCTCTCTCCCTGGAGGTGGCCCATCAGGACCAGGAGGCGTTTTCCAGGTACTGCTCGCGACCCTGGGACTCGGGCCCGACCCCTACCGCAATACCCTTCGCAGCGCCGCCCCCGGGATCTACCTCAGCGTCGGCATCCCGGACCCAACTGGGCCCGCCACCCCCGGTACCGGCTCCGACATCGGGCACCCGCGATCGGGCCGCCGGCTGCTTCTTTTGCGGCCAGGAGAAGCACCCGAGGTCGCGCTGCCCAGCCAGGAACTCTACCTGCACAACCTGCAGGAAGAAAGGCCACTTCTCTAAGGCCTGCAGGAGCGGATCTTCAGAGGCCAGCAGTGCCTCATGCGAACTGTGGGGGCGGCCATCTTCTTTCACGGCAACTGAGGCCAGTATCCCCACACGTGAGTCATGGGGGCGGCCATCTTTGATCAAGGCAACCGACCCCAATAGTGCCTCATGTGAGTTATGGGGGCAGCCATCTTCTCCGCCATTTTGTCCTACCTCGTGGGAGACGCCATTTTACCCACCACGCCCGACTGCCACCGGGCCCCCGGACCCGACGACCGCCTCGCCCGCAGACGACAACGACTCGCTTACCTACACGCTAGCCTCCGTCACTCTGGATCAAGCCCGCCCACACCACCTGTCCAAGTCGATGATGGACATCAAAGTAAACGGCCACGCCACGACCTGCCTGTTCGACAGCGGAAGCACGGAGAGCTTCATCCACCCAGACACGGTGAGCCACTACTCCCTCCCTGTCCTGCCAACGCGCAACCGAATCTCGATGGCATCGAGGTCCCACGCCACGGACATTAGCAGCTACTGTGCTGTGACCTTGTCGGTTAAGGGTACAGAGTATAAAAACTTTAAACTCCTCGTCCTCCCCCAGCTCTGCGCTGCCGTCCTACTAGGGCTGGACTTCCAATCCCACCTCCAAAGTGTAACCCTAGCATACGGTGGACCCCTCCCCCCACTCACAGTCGACAACCAGCGAAGGTTAAACCGCCCACCGCGTAACACCTGCAGCCTATCCACCCTCAAGGTGCCGCCACCTTCCCTGTTCGCTAACCTCACCCCCGACTGCAAACCCGTCGCTACCAAGAGCAGGCGGTACAGCGCTGGGGACAGAGCTTTCATTAGCTCTGAGGTGCAGCGTCTCCTGAAGGAGGGCATCATCGAGGGGAGCAACAGCCCCTGGCGTGCCCAGGTCGTGGTCGTTAAGACCGGCGATAAAAATCGCCTGGTCATCGACTACAGCCAGACCATAAACAGATACACCCAGCTGGACGCATACCCCCTTCCCCGCATATCTGACATGGTCAATCAGATTGCACAATACCGCGTATTCTCGACCATCGACCTTAAGTCGGCCTACCACCAACTCCCTATCCACCCCGAGGACCGCCAGTACACCGCCTTCGAGGCGAATGGGCGCCTATACCACTTCCTTAGGGTCCCCTTCGGTGTCACCAACGGGGTCTCGGTCTTCCAAAGGGAGATGGACCGGATGGTTGACCAGAACGGACTGCAGGCCACATTCCCCTACCTAGATAACGTCACCATCTGCGGCCGCGACCGGCAGGACCACGACGTGAATCTGGAGAAATTCCTCCGTACAGCCCAACGGCTGAACCTCACCTACAATAAGGAGAAATGTGTGTTTAACACCTCGCGCCTTGCCATCCTTGGCTGTGTAGTAGAGAACGGACTCATCGGCCCCGACCCCGAAAGAATGCGCCCCCTCATGGAGCTACCCCTCCCCCACTGCCCTAAGGCACTTAAGAGAACCCTGGGGCTCTTCGCCTACTATGCCCAATGGGTGCCCAATTATGCGGACAAAGCCAGACCCCTCATGAAGTCCACATCCTTCCCCCTTACGGAGGAAGCGTGCGCAGCCTTCTCCCTCATTAAGGGAGACATTGCCAAGGCCACTATGCACGCAGTGGATGAGTCCATCCCCTTCCAAGTCGAGAGCGATGCATCCGACTTCGCCCTAGCCGCCACCCTTAACCAGGAGGGGAGACCGGTGGCCTTCTTCTCAAGGACCCTACAGGGCCCTGAGATCCGACACTCGTCGGTCGAGAAGGAGGCCCAGGCGATTGTGGAGGCGATACGACGCTGGAGGCACTACCTGGCAGGCAAACGATTTACCCTCCTTACCGACCAACGTTCGGTCGCTTTTATGTTTAATAACAAGCTGAGGGGCAAAATCAAGAATGACAAGATCTTGAGGTGGAGAATCGAGCTCTCCACCTACGATTATGATATCTTGTACCGGCCAGGTAAGCTGAACGAACCCCCCGATGCTCTGTCACGAATTGCATGCGCCAGCGCGCAAAGTGATAGACTTCAGACCCTCCACAACGACCTCTGCCACCCCGGGGTCACCAGACTTTACCACTTCATTAAGGCCCGCAACCTGCCCTACTCCATCGAGGAGGTCAGGACCATAACCAGGAACTGCCAGACCTGCGCCGAGTGCAAACCGCACTTCTTTAGGCCGGACAGAGCAAGCCTGATCAAGGCCACCCGCCCCTTCGAGCGCCTGAGCATCGACTTTAAGGGGCCCCTCCCGTCCCCTGACCGTAATGTGTACTTCCTCAACATTGTTGATGAGTACTCCCGTTTCCCCTTTGCCTTCCCCTGCCCAGACATGACCAGTACCACGGTCATTAAATGCCTGAACGACCTCTTCGCCTTGTTCGGGTTCCCAAACTATATACATAGTGACCGGGGCTCCTGTTTCATGAGCGAGGAACTCCGTCAGTTCCTACTAGCGAGAGGTATTGCAGCAAGTAGGACCACCAGCTACAACCCCCGAGGGAACGGCCAGGTGGAAAGAGAGAATGCGACGGTATGGAAGGCCGTCCTCTTAGCCTTAAAGTCTAAGGGCCTCCCAACCTCCCGCTGGCAGGAAGTCCTCCCGACAGCGCTGCACTCCATCCGGTCACTACTTTGCACTGCCGTTAACGCCACCCCCCATGAACGAATGTTTGTTTTCCCCAGGAAGTCGACTACGGGAACCACTCTACCAACCTGGCTGACCTCTCCGGGGCCCGTCTTGCTGCGAAAGCACGTGAGGGCCCATAAAACAGACCCCCTGGTCGAGAGGGTGAACCTCCTGCACGCCAACCCCCAGTACGCCTACGTGGCTTACCCAGACGGGCGGGAGGACACTGTCTCCTTACGAGACCTCGCACCCTCGGGCACTCCGGAGACACCACCTTTACCCCCCCCACCACCCCCCCAATTCCAGCCCAGGTAGACGGCATGCCGGAACCCCACGAGCCTTCGCCGACCACGCAGACACCAGCACTAACACCGGATAATGCAGCACCGCCGCTGCGACGATCGGAGAGGCTTACGAGGCCTCCGGACAGACTGACATACCAGAACTGGTAGTACACTTCACCCCGCCGGACTCAAATCTAAACAAGGGGTGAATGTGGTAAACCACTTTTATCGTTACACTATAGTTATCACTGTTGTATTGTTATCACCGTTATCACTGTTGTATCACGATACGAGGTCGCCTCTTGTCGCGCTGTTATACCTGGGCCGACCACCTCCGACTCCGCCCATGGCTCCACCTACCTGCCCAGGTATAAAGGTAGTCGACTGGCTGGTATTCCTCCTTGTTGGACCCGATCACCCACGAGGGTGGGCTCTGTTATTTAGTCAATAAAAACCTTTAGTTACGTTCCTAACTCGTCGCCTTTTATTGGACGAATTGATAGGTATATCACTTATATTATTTTTGTAACTATTATCAAATGTTGTATAAGTTGTGCAGGAGCTACTATACTCCCTTGCCTCTCCCGAATTAGGGTAGAAGTAGACGCAGCAGAGGAGGGGAAACCCCCAGAGGAAGCCTGTTCGGTCCTACGCAGTTATCTGTAAACTCGAAATTAAAACCCTTTTGGTTGTGTTCATGGCCAGAACACAAACAAAACGGAGCCACGGGGTATGGTCTTGATAAAGTGCACTATCAGGAGGATACCTTGTATATAATGATTCTTGGAGATTGTACAAAGAATCAAAGGGAGGAATGTGGAAATGTGAATAAAATGGACGATGAATTGGCTTACAAAAATGGCTTTGCACAAGGAAAGTCTAGATTAAATTAAAGAGCAGCCCCAGCTTTGCAAAGTGCAAAGCTAGCAGAAAAGAGAGACACCTGCCCCAGCCTGCGGCCAAGTGTTAACGAGCAATAAAGGTCACTGAAAGGGCGTAACTGCTAGCTAGAAGATGATTGACTAGCTATTGTGCGGTGCCCAATCACGATCCGCTACTTCAGGAAGGCATATGCAGCAGTGAGACAAGTCAGGACTTGCCCGCCAGACTGAAGACCAGATCATGGCCAAACTGAAAGGGCTTAAGGGATCCCCATTGGAGAACGCTTGTTGCCAGGGAAGTGATGTAATGACCCTTGTCCCATTGTATAAAAGGGGCTTCCCTGCCGGTATTCGCTCTTAGCCAGAAGACGTGTGGATCATTAAGAGAGTCAGACACCTCCCGGGGACGTAAATGCTGGCAACACGTGCCGAACCCGGTGTGACTCTCGGGACACGAATGTACTGTAAAAGACCTCAATATACTGTGTGACCACTGCGAACAGTTGGAAGTAATAAAATGTTGTTTTAACTCTCCGAACCCTCGAGCCTGAAATCATTCTTCGTACTACGGAACTCAAGACGAGGACCAGGAAAACCCGGTTCTAACACCATTAAGATAATAACTTGCTCTACGATTTTTCCTGCCAAAGTGCATAACCTCACACTTTCCAGTATTGTATTCCATCTGCCAAATCTCTGCCCACTTACTTAGCCTGTCTATGTCCCCTTGCAGGTTTTTTATGTCCTCCTCACTCACCACTTTCCCTCCCATCTTAGTATCAACTGCAAACTTTGATATGTTACACTCGGTCCCCTCCTCCAAATCGTTAATATAGATTGTAAAGAGTTGGGGACCCAGCACTGACCCCTGCGGAACACCACTAGTTACGGATTGCCAGTCTGAGAATGAACCATTTATCCCCACTCTCTGCCTTCTGTTAGATAGCCAATCCTCTATCCATGCCAGAATATTACCCCCAATCCCATGATTTTTTATCTCAAGCAATAATCTTTTGTGTGGCACCTTGTCAAATGCCTTTTGGAAGTCTAAATACACTACGTCCACTGGTTCCCCTTTATCCACCCTATACGTTACTTCCTCAAAGAACTCCAGCAAATTTGTCAAACATGACTTCCCCTTCATAAAACCATGCTGACTTTGTCCTATTAAATTATGATTATCCAAATGTCCTGTTACTGTCTCCTTAATAATGGACTCCAAAATTTTACCTACCACAGATGTTAGGCTAACCGGTCTATAGTTTCCAGCCTTCTGTCTACTGCCCTTTTTAAATAAGGGTGTTACATTAGCAGTTTTCCAGTCTGCCGGGACCTTTGCTGAGTCCAGGGAGTTTTGGAAAATTATTACCAATGCATCCACAATCCCTACCGCCACTTCCCTCAAGACCCTTGGATGTAAGCCATCAGGTCCAGGTGATTTATCCGCCTTGAGTCCCATTATTTTACCGAGTACCACTTCCTTAGTGATTTTGATCGTGTTTAGCTCCTCCCCCCCCTATAGCCCCCTGTTTGTCCAGTGTTGGGATATTCTTAGTGTCCTCTACTGCAAAGACTGATACAAAATATTCATTCAGTGTTTTTGCCATCTCCATATTTCCCACCATTAATTTCCCGGTCTCATCCTCTAAGGGACCAAAACCCTTTTTCTTTTTATATATCTATAAAAACTCTTACTATCTGTTTTTATATTTTTTGCTAATTTACTTTCATAATCTATCTTCCCTTTCTTAATCAATATTTTTGTTATTTTTTGCTGTCTTTTAAAGTTTTCCCAATCCTCTATCCTCCCACTAGATTTGGCTACCTTATATGCCCTTGTTTTTAGTCGAATACTATCCTTAATTTCTTTACTTAGCCACAGATGGCTGTCTTTTCTTTTACACCCTTTTCTTCTCAGTGGAATATATATTTTTTTGAAGTTGTAAAATAACTCCTTAAATGTACACCACTGATCATGTATCGTCTTACCCTTTAATCTATTTTCCCAATCCACTCTACTCAATTCCGCTCTCATACCTTCATAGTCTCCTTTATTCAAGCTTAGCACGCTTGTTTGAGATCCAACCTTCTCACCCTCTAATTGAATATGGAATTCAACCATGTTATGGTCACTCGTTCCAAGGGGATCCTTTACTAGGACATTTTTAATTAATCCTGTCTCGTTACACAGGACCAGATCTAAGGTTGCTTGCCCCCTGGTCGGTTCAGTTACATACTGCTCAAGAAACCCATCCCTAATACACTCAATGAACTCATCCTCAAGGCAGCCCTGCCCAATTTGATTTGTCCAATTAATATGATAGTTAAAATCCCCCATAATTATAGATGTTCCCTTATTACAAGCCTCAACTATTTCCTGATTGATACTCCGTCCAACAGAGTTGCAACTGTTCGGAGGCCTATAGACTACGCCCACTAGTGTTTTTTTCCCCTTATTATTCCTTACCTCCACCCAAACTTTCATTATCCTGATCTTTTGACCCAATATCATTTCTCTGTATTACAGTGATTCCTTCCTTTATTAACATAGCCACCCCACCTCCCCTTCCTTCCTGCCTGTCCTTCCTGATCGTTAAATAACCTGGTATGTTTAATTCCCAGGCATTGTCACCCTGCAGCCATGTTTCTGTAATGGCCACAAGGGCAGCACGGTGGCATAGTGGTTAGCACTGTTGCCTCACAGCGCCAGAGACCCGGGTTCGAATCCGGCCTCGGGCAACTGTCTGTGTGGAGTTTGCACAGTCTCCCCGTGTTTGCGTGGGTTTACTCCGGGTGCTCCGGTTTCCTCCCACAGTCCAAAGATGTGCAGGTTAGGTTGATTGGCTATGATAAATTGACCCTTAGTGTTAGGGGGATTAAATACGTGGCGTTACAAGGATAGGGTGGGATATGTGTTGGTGTAGGGGTTACGGGGATCGGGTGGGATATGTGTCGGTGCAGGCTCGATGGGCCGAAATGGCCTCTATCTGCACTGTGGGGTTTCTGTGATTCTGTGATTCTGTGATCATACCCATATGTAGTTATTTGTACCATTAACTCGTCTATTTCGCTACGAATGCTACGTGCATTCAGATAGAGAACTTTCAAATATGTTTTGTGACACTTAGTTCCTGCTTTTGCCCTTTTTATTACTTTACCTTTTACTCCATACCTTCTGCCCCTTCCTGACACGCTCTGGTTTTTAATTTCCCCACTGCTACCTAAGTCTATGACCTTCTCTGTTGTCATTTTTATTATTTGCTCTCTAGGAACCTCCCTACCACTAGTTAGTTTAAAGCCCTCTCTACAGCCCTAGTTATATGGTCCGCCAGGACTCTAGTCCCAGCACTGGCCAAGTGAAGCCCGTCCCAACGGAACAGCTCCCTCCTGCCCCAGTACTGGTGCCAGTGTCCCAGGAAGCAAAACCCATTTCTCCCACACCAGTCTTTGAGCCACGCATTTAACTCTCTAATTTTATTTGTCCTAGCCAAATTCGCTCGTGGCTCAGGTAATAATCCATTATTACCCTTGAGGTTCTGTTTTTTAATTTGACCCCTAGCTGCTCATACTCCTTTAACAGAACCGGCTTCCTAGTCCTATCTACGTCATTTGTACCAACATGGACCACGACAACTGGATCCACCCCCTCCCACTGCAAGTTTCTTTCCAGCCCAGAGGAGATGTCCTTAACCCTGGCACCAGGTAGGCAACACAGCCTTCGGGACTCTCGCTCTCGGCTGCAGAGAACTCTATCTATCCCCCTAATAATACTATCCCCTACCACTACAACATTTCTATTTACTCCCCCCTCTTGAATGACCCCCCGTTCCACGGTGCTGTGGCCAGGTTGCTCATCCTCCCTGCAGTCCTGCTCCTGTCCCCACAGGGAGTAAGAACCCCGAACCTGTTGGACAAGAGCAAGGGCTGCGGCTCCTCCAGCTCTACCTCCTGGATCCCCGTACCTGCCTCACTCGTAGTCACACCGTCCTGTCCCTGACCATGGGCTACATCTGAATTAATTAACTTCATAGGTGTGACCACCTCCTGATACACAGAGTCCAGGTACTTCTCCCCCTCCCTGATGTGTCGCAGTGTCTGAAGCTCAGACTCCAGCTCATCAACACGGAGCTGGAGTTCCTGTAGCAGCAGACACTTGTCACAGATGTAATCACCGTGAGCCTCAATGGGGTCCACCGGCTCCCACATCTCGCAACAGTAACACATCACCTTCCCCATTCTATGTAATCAATTAAATTTTTTATTGTTAGTTATGGACACCCTCTGCCCGATTTTAGATGCTAGTATCCCCTTTAATTAATTGGATTTAAATTAAATCAATCCCTCTAATTACACCAGTTAAATGGTTTACCAACAGTCACTCTGCACCAGAAAGGCCTTATTAACTACAACCCAGAGTTAAAGTTTGAAAAGAGCACCAAACACCCCACTTACCCAAACTCACACTTACCCAAACTCACAGCACTCTCTGATGACTCGCACTCAGTGCTTGCTCGCACTAGGACTGGTCTTTTTATACTGTTTGTTTGTTTACAGCCAAATGAGTCACCCCTGCTGATTGGTTAGAAAACTGGTTTCCACTGCCTGCTGTTCCAATTTACTCCTACTGCAGTGTAACCTTGTTTTACTCTTCTTAAACCAACAGAATCCCAAATATTTAACTTTCCCCTTTACTTAAACTGCTTAAGTAATCTTATCAAGAATGATTTAAAGAGAAATAACAATTAAAGAACTCTCACACTTACCCAAACTCACAGCAGTCTCTGATGACTCGCATCTTAGAATAAGGGGCTGCCCTTTCAAAACTGAGATGAGGAGAAGCTTCTTCACTCAGAGGGTAGTAAATCTATGGAATTTGCTACCCCAGAGAGCTGTGGAAGCTGCAACATTAAATAAATTTAAAATGGAGATAGACATTTTCCTAGCAGATAAGGGAATTAGGGGTTACGGGGAGAGGGCAGGGAAGTGGATGTGAGTCTAGATTCAGATCAGCCATGATCCTATTGAATGGCGGAGCAGGCCCGAGGGGCCGTATGGCCTACTACTGCTCCTATTTCTTATGTTCTTATGATGGGACAGTGTAGAGGGAGCTTTACTCTGTATCTAACCTGTGCTGTACCTGCCCTGGGAGTGTTTGATGGAACAGTGTAGAGGGAGCTTTACTCTGTATCTAACCCGTGCTGTACCTGCCCTGGGGGTGTTTGATGGGACAGTGCAGAGGGAGCTTTACTCTGTATCTAACCTGTGCTGCACCTGCCCTGGGAGTGTTTGATGGGACAGTGTAGAGGGAGCTTTACTCTGTATCTAACCAGTGCTGCACCTGCCCTGGGAGTGTTTGATGGGACAGTGTAGAGGGAGCTTTACTCTGTATCTAACCCGTGCTGTACCTGCCCTGGGAGTGTTTGATGGGACAGTGTCGAGGGAGCTTTACTCTGTATCTAACCGTTACTATACCTGCCCTGGGAGTGTTTGATGGGACATTGTAGAGGGAGCTTTACTCTGTATCTATCCCGTGCTGTACCTGCCCTGGGAGTGTTTGATGGGACAGTGTAGAGGGAGCTTTACTCTGTATCTAACCGTTACCATACCTGCCCTGGGAGTGTTTGATGGGACATTGTAGAGGGAGCTTTACTCTGTATCTAACCCGTGCTGTACCTGCCCTGGGAGTGTTTAATGGGACAGTGTAGAGGGAGCTTTACTCTGAATCTAACCCGTACTGTACCTGCCCTGGGAGTGTTTGATGGGATAGTGTAGAGAGAGCTGTACTCTGTATCTAACCCGTGCTGTACCTGCCCCGGGAGTGTTTCATGAGACAGTGTAGAGGGAGCTTCACTCTGTATCTAACTCGTGCTGTACCTGCCCTGGGAGTGTTTGATGGAACAGTGTAGAGGGAGCTATACTCTGTATCTAACCCATGCTGTACCTGCCCTGTGAGTGTTTGATGGGACAGTGTAGAGGGAGCTTTACTCTGTATCTAACCCGTGCTGTACCTGCCCTTGGAGTGTTTGATGGGACAGTGTAGAGGGAGCTTCACTCTGTATCTAACCTGTGCTGTACCTGCCCTGGGAGTGTTTGATGGAACAGTGTAGAGGGAGCTATACTCTGTATCTAACCCGTGCTGTACCTGCCCTGAGAGTGTTTGATGGAACAGTGTAGAGGGAGCTTTACTCTGTATCTAACCCGTGCTGTACCTGCCCTGGGGGTGTTTGATGGGACAGTGTAGAGGGAGCTTTACTCTGTATCTAACCCCGTGCTGTACCTGCCCTGGGGGTGTTTGATGGGACAGTGTAGAGGGAGCTTTACTCTGTATCTAACCCCGTGCTGTACCTGCCCTGGGGGTGTTTGATGGGACAGTGTAGAGGGAGCTTTACTCTGTATCTAACCCCGTGCTGTACCTGCCCTGGGGGTGTTTGATGGGACAGTGTAGAGGGAGCTTTACTCTGTATCTAACCCCGTGCTGTACCTGCCCTGGGGGTGTTTGATGGGACAGTGTAGAGGGAGCTTTACTCTGTATCTAACCCCGTGCTGTACCTGCCCTGGGAGTGTTTGATGGGATAGTGTAGAGGGAGCTTTACTCTGTATCTAAACCGTGCTGTACCTGCCCTGGGAGTGTTTGATGGGACAGTGTAGAGGGAGCTTTACTCTGTATCTAACCCGTGCTGTACCTGCCCTGGGAGTGTTTGATGGGACAGTGTAGAGGGAGCTTTACTCTGTATCTAACCCGTGCTGTACCTGCCCTGGGAGTGTTTGATGAGACAGTGTAGAGGGAGCTTTACTCTGTATCTAACCCGTGCTGTACCTGCCCTGGGAGTGTTTGATGGAACAGTGTAGAGGGAGCTATACTCTGTATCTAACCCGTGCTGTACCTGCCCTGGGAGTGTTTGATGGAACAGTGTAGAGAAACATAGAAACATAGAAGATAGGAGCAGGAGTAGGCCATTCGGCCCTTCGAGCCTGCTCCGCCATTTAATGAGATCATGGCTGATCATCCAAATTCAGTACCCTGTCCCTGCCTTCTCCCCATATCCCTTGATCCCTTTAGCCTCAAGAAATATATCCAATTCTTTCTTGAATATATTTAATGAACTGGCCTCCACCGCCTTCTGTGGCAGAGAATTCCACAGGTTCACCACTCTCTGGGTGAAGAAATTCCTCCTTATTTCAGTCCTAAATGGCTTACCCCTTATCCTTAGACTATGACCCCTGGTTCTGGACTCCCCGGCCATCAGAAACATTCTTCCTGCATCTAGTCTGTCCAGACCTGACAGAATTTTATAGGTTTCGATGAGATCCCCTCTCAATCTTCTAAACTCCAGTGAGTATAAGCTCAATCGACACAATCTCTCCTCATACGTCATTCCTGCCATCCCAGGTATCAGCCTGGTGAATCTTCGCTGCACTCCCTCCACGGCAAGAACGTCCTTCCTCAGGTAAGGCGACCAAAACTGCACACAATACTCAAGGTGTGGTCTCACCAAGGCCCTGTACAACTGTAGCAAGACATCCTTGTTCCTGTATTCGAACCCTCTTGCTACGAAGGCCAACATACCATTTGCCTTCTTAACCGCCTGCTGCACCTGCATGCTTACCTTCAGCGACTGGTGCACAATAACACCCAGGTCTCTTTCCACTTCCCCTTCTCCCAATCTATTGCCATTCAAATAATAATCTTTGCTTTACTCTGTGTCTAACCCGTGCTGTACCTGCCCTGGGAGTGTTTGATGGGACAGTTTAGAGGGAGCTTTACTCCGTGTCTAACGTGTGCTGTACCTGCCCTGGGAGTGTTTGATGGGACAGTGTAGAGGGAGCTTTACTCCGTGTCTAACGTGTGCTGTACCTGCCCAGGGAGTGATTGATGGGACAGTGTAGAGGTAGCTTTACTCTTTATCTAACCCGTGCTGTACCTGCCCTGGGAGAGTTTGATGGGACAGTGTAGAGGGAGCTTTACTCTGTATCTAACCCGTGCTGTACCTGCCCTGGGAATGTTTCATGGGACAGTGTAGAGGGAGCTTTACTCTGTATCTAACCCGTGCTGTACCTGCCCTGGGAGTGTTTGATGGGATAGTGTAGAGTGAGCTTTACTCTGTATCTAACCCGTGCTGTATCTGCCCTGGGAGTGTTTGATGGGAAAGTGCAGAGGGAGAATTACTCTGTATCTAACCCGTGCTGTACCTGCCGTGGGGGTGTTTGATGGGACAGTGTACAGGAAGCTTAACTCTGTATCTAACCTGTGCTGTACCTGCCCTCACGAGCAAATTTGGCTAGGGTAAATAAAATCAGATAGTAAAATGCGTGGCTCAAAGACTGGTGTGGGAGAAATGGGTTTTGCTTCTTGGGACACTGGCAGCAGTACTGGGACAGGAGAGAGCTGTTCCGTTGGGACGGACTTCACTTGGCCAGTGCTGGGACTAGAATCCTGGCGAATCGAATAACTAGGGCTGTAGAGAGGGCTTTAAACTAATTAGTTGGGGGGAGGTTTCAAGAGAGCGAAAAATAAAAATGTCAGCGGAGAAGGCAACAGAGCAAGGTAGCAGTGGGGGAATTAAAAACCAGAGCGTGTCAGGAAGGAACAGAATATATAAAGATAAAGGTAAAGTAGTAAAGGGGGTAAAAGCAGGAATAAATTGTCGCAAAACATATTTTAAAGTTCTTTATCTGAATGCACGCAGCATTCATAACAAAATAGACGAGTTGATGGTACAAATAACTACACATGGGTATGATCTGGTGGCCACTACGGAGACATGGCTGCAGGGTGACTATGACTGGGAACTAAACATCCAGGGGTATTTGACTATGAGAAAGGACAGACAGGAAGGAAAAGGAGGTGGGGTCGCTGTGTTAATAAAGGATGGAATCACTGCAATAGTGAGAAATGATATTCAGTCAAAGGATCAGGATAGTGAAATGGTTTGGGTGGAAATAAGGAATAATAAGGGGGAAAAGTCACTAGTGGGCGTAGTCTATAGGCCTCCTAACAGTTGCAACTCTATTGGTCAGAGTATAAATCAGGAAATAGTTGGGGCTTGTAAGAAGGGAACAGCTGTAATCATGGGAGATTTTAACTTTCATATTGACTAGATAAATCAAATTGGGCAGGGCAGCCTTGAGGAAGAGTTCATAGAGTGCATTCGGGATGGGTTCCTTGAGCAGTATGTTACTGAACCAACCAGGGGGCAGGCAATCTCAGATCTGGTCCTGTGTAATGAGACACGATTAATAAAAAAATGTCCTAGTAAAGGATCCCCTTGGAATCAGTGACCATAACATGGTTGAATTCCAAATTCAGTTGGAGGGTGAGAGAGTTGGATCTCAAACCAGCGTACTAAGCTTAAATAAAGGAGACTATGAAGGTATGAGAGCAGAGTTGACTAAAGTGGACTGGGAAAATAGATTAAGGTGTAAGACGGTACATGAGCAGTGGTGTACATTCAAGGAGATATTTCACAACTTTCAAGAAAAATATATTCCACTGAGGAAAAAGGGGATTAAAAGAAGACAGCCATCCGTGGCTAAGTAAAGTAATAAAGGATAGTATTCGACTGAAAACAAGGGCATATAAAGTAGCCAAATCTAGTGGGAGGATAGAAGATTGGGAAGCATTTAAAAGCCAGCAAAGTATAACTAAAAGATTAATTAAGAAAGGGAAGATAGATTATGAAAGTAAACTAACAACAAATATAAAAACAGATAGCAAGAGTTTCCACAGTTATATAAAAAGAAAAAGGGTGGCTAAAGTGAATGTCGGTCCCTTAGAGGATGAGACCGGGAAATTAGTAGTGGGGAACATGGAGATGGCAAAACGCTGAACAAATATTTTGTATCAGTCTTTACAGTAGAGGACACTAAAAATATCCCAACACTGGACAAACAGGGGGCTATAGGGGGGGAGGAGTTAAACACGATTAAAATCACTAAGGAGATGGTACTCGGTAAGATAATGGGACTTAAGGCGGATAAATCCCCTGGACCTGATGGCTTATATCCCAGGGTCTTGAGAGAGGTAGCGGTGGGGATTGCAGATGCATTGGTGGTAATTTTCCAAAACTCCCTGGATTCAGAGAAGGTCCCAGCAGATTGGAAAACTGCTAATGTAACGCCCTTATTTAAAAAGGGAGGTAGACAAAAGGCTGGAAACTATAGACCAGTTAGCCTAACATCTGTGGTTGGTAAAATGTTGGAGTCCATTATTAAGGAAGCAGTAACAGGACATTTGGATAAGCATAATTTAATCTGACAGAGTCAGCATGGTTTTATAAAGGGGAAGTCATGTTTGACGAATTTGCTCGAATTCTTTGAGGATGTAACAAACAGGGTGGATAAAGGGGAACCAGTGGATGTGGTGTATTTGGACTTCCAAAAGTCATTTGACAAGGTGCCACACAAAAGATTACTGCACAAGATAAAAAATCACAGGATTGGGGGTAATATACTGGCATGGGTGGAAGATTGGCTATCTAACAGAAAACAGAGAGTTGGGATAAATGGTTCATTCTCGGGTTGGCAATCAGTAACTAGTGCTGTTCCGCAGGGGTCAGTGCTGGGACCCCAACTCTTTACAATCTATATTAACGATTTGGAGGAGGGGACCGAGTGCAACATATCCAAGTTTGCCGATGATACAAAGATGGGAGGGAAAGCAGTGAGTGAGGAGGACATAAAAAACCTGCAAAAGGACATAGACAGGCTAAGTGAGTGGGCAGAAATTTGGCAGATGGAATATAATGTTGGAAAGTGTGAGGTTATGCACTTTGGCAGAAAAAATCAAAGAGCAAGTTATTATCTAAATGGAGAGAAACTGCAAAGTGCTACAGTGCAAAGGGATCTGGGGGTCCTGGTGCATGAAACACAGAAGGTTAGTATGCAGGTACAGCAGGTGATCAGGAAGGCCAATGGAATCTTGGCTTTTATTGCAAGGGGGATGGAGTATGAAAGCTGGGAAGTCTTGCTTCAGTTTCCATATTTAAGAAAAGATATACTTGCTCTCGAGGCAGTTCAGAGAAGGTTCACTCGGTTGATTCTGGAGATGAGGGGGTTGACTTATGAGGAAAGGTTGAGTAGGTTGGGCCTCTACTCATTGGAATTCAGAAGAATGAGAGGCGATCTTATCGAAACATAGAAGATTGTGAGGGGGCTTGATCGGGTGGATGCGGGCCGGATGTTTCCACTGATGGGTGAGACTGGAACTAGGGGGCATAATCTTAGAATAAGGGGCTGCCGTTTCAAAACTGAGATGAGGAGAAACTTCTTCACTCAGAGTGTGGTACATCTATGGAATTTGCTACCTCAGATAGCTGTGGAAGCTGCGACATTAAATAAATTTAAAACGGAGATAGACAGTTTCCTAACTGATAAGGGAATTAGGGGTTACGGGGAGCGGGCAGGGAAGTGGACGTGAGTCTAGGTTCAGATCAGCCATGATCCTATTGAATGGCGGAGCAGGCCCGAGGGGCTGTATGGCCTACTCCTGTTCCTACTTCTTATGTTCTTTTTCTCTTCACATATCTATAAAAGCTTTTACAGTCAGTTTTTATGTTCCCTGAAAGCTTACTCTCATATTCTATTTTCCCCTTCTTAATTAATCCCTTTGTCCTCCTTTGTTGAATCCTAAACTGCTCCCAATCCTCAGGTTTACTGCTTTTTCTGGCCAATTTATATGTCCTCTCCTTGGATCTTATGCTATCCCTAATTTCCCTTGTTAGCCACGGTTGAGTCACCTTTTTTGTTTTATTTTTATGCCAAACTGGGATGAACAAATTCTGTAGTTCATCCATGCGGTCTTTGAATGTTTGCCATTGCCTATCCACCGTCAACCCTTTGAGTGACATTCCCCAATCAATCCTACCCAACTCGCTCCTCAGACCATCGTAGTTTCCTTTATTTAAATTTAGGACCCTAGTCTCTGAGTCAACCTGTATCTGCAGGTTGCATCCTGCAACCCCAGCATCTGCAATATTTGGCCCCTTGTGACCCCACCTCATTGTTCTTTGATGTAATGTAACCCTGACTGACCTGTTTGGACACCATTCACACCTTTGACTGCTGTGATTATCTCTCTGCCGAGGTGTGACAAATGGCAGTTGGAAAGGTTACCTGTAAACATCTGACATGATTCTCTGACTATATAAGCTGTGTCTTTATGCATTTCTCCACTTCACCTGAAGAAGGAGCAGCGCTCCGAAAGCTTGTGATTTCAAATAAAGCTGTTGGACTATAACCTGGTGTTGTGTGACTTCTTACGTCTGAGTCAACAACTTCATTCTCCATCTTAATGAAGAATTCGATCATATTATGATCACTCCGACCCAAGGGGCCTCGTAGAACAAGATTGCTAATTAATCCTTTCTCGTTACATAATACCCGTCTAAGATGGCCTGATCTCTGGTTGGTTCCTCGACATATTGGTCCAGGAATCCACCCCGTAAACACTCCAGGAATTCCTCCGCCACAGTAGAGGACATGAGAGGGGGGGAGGGTGTCCCTTTAAATGTGGAGGAGTTGGGTGTCCCTTTAAATGTGGAGGGGTGGGTGTGCCTTTAAATGTGCAGGGGGTGGTTGTCCCTTTAAATGTGCAGGGGGTGGGTGTCCCTTTAAATGTGGAGGGAGTGGGTGTCCCCTTAAATGTGGAGGGGGCGGGTGTCCCTTTAAATGTGGAGGGGGTGGGTGTCCCTTTAAATGTGCAGAGGCAGGGCCGCGCATACTCATTCGGTCCACCACAAAACGAGGCTACCAGTGCGCCTGTGTGGGGCCTCCGGGGAGAAGACGGAAGGCCGGGCCCGGGAAGAGGCAGATTCAGCGGCCGGGGTAAAGTGTTGGGGAATCGATTTAAATCGAGGTTGCGGGGGGGGGGAAGCGGAGAGCGAAATTATAAAGTAAAATACGAGAAAAACCAAACCTGAGAGTCGGGCGGGACCTCCGCGGACGCCGAACGGAGTGGATTGAGCCGCGTGGGGTGGCGGAGTGAGACGGAGGAATGTGATTCTGACTGACGGGAGCGCTGACCAATAGGAAGAGGGCTGAGCTGGGAGGACTGAACTGGGCGGCCTGCTCCTCCAACCAATGGCGGCGCGGCAAGGGGGCGGGACCTTTCACCCCGGCGCTGGTGGGCTGGGACCCGTTTGTGACGTCATCAGAGGAAGAGGCCATTCAGGTGGATGGAGGCCGGCCCGGCCTGTGACTGGCGGGAGCTCTGACCAATAGGGCGAGGGCTGAGGTGGGAGGACTGAACTGGGCGGTCTGGTCCTCCAACCAATGGCGGCGCGGCAAGGGGGCGGGACCTTTTACCCCGGCGCTGGTGGGCTGGGACCCGTTTGTGACGTCATCAGAGGAAGAGGCCATTCAGGTGGATGGAGGCCGGCCCGGCCTGTGACTGGCGGGAGCTCTGACCAATAGGGCGAGGGCTGAGGTGGGAGGACTGAACTGGGCGGTCTGGTCCTCCAACCAATGGCGGCGCGGCAAGGGGGCGGGGCCTCCTCTCCAGCTCAGGTGCGCTGGGGCCGATTGTGACGCGCTGTCCCCAGGTGAGAGCAGCTCAGTCAGCACAGAGCTGGGGCTGGAATCTGGGAGAGGGGCCGCAGGCAGCGGGCCTGGCAAAGGGGCACAAGCTTCACAATACAAGCTGCTTTCAAATGCAAAATTGTTTCCTACAGACAGCCTTGGTCACTGCAAAAAAAACTGTTTAACAATTCATCATAACTCCCCTGCTTTAGGAGAGGGGTAGAGTGCAAAAGCAAGGAAGTTATGATGAAACTGTGTAAAAGACTGGAGTCAGCTGTGGCTCAGTGGATAGCAGAGTCAGAAGGTTGTGGGTTCAAATCCCACTCCAGGGACTTGAGCACATAAAGCGAGGCTGACACTCCAGTGCGGTGCTGAGGGAGTGCTGCACTGTCGGAGGCGCAGTCCTGATGGAGCGCTGCACTGTTGGAGGGGCTGTACTGAGGGAGCGCTGCACTGTCGGAGGGGCAGTACTGAGGGAGCGCCGCACTGTCGGGGGAAGCAATGCTGTGGGAGTGCCGCATTGTCGGAGGGGCAGTACTGAGGGAGCGCCGCACTGTCGGAGGGGCAGCACTGAGGGAGCGCCGCACTGTTGGAGGGGCAGTGCTGAGGGAGCGCCGCACTGTTGGGGGGGCAGTGCTGAGGGAGCACTGCACTGCAGGCGGGGCAGTACTGAGGGAACGCCGCACTGTTGGAGAGACAGTACTGAGGGAGTGCCACACTGTTGGAGGGGTGGTACTGGGAGCGCTGCACAGTCGGAGGGGCAGTACTGAGGGAGCGCTGCACTGTCGCAGGGGCAGTACTGAGGGAGCACTGCACTGTCCGATACTCAGTACTACATAGAAACATAGAAGATAGGAGCAGGATTAGGCCATTCGGCCCTTCGAGACTGCTCTGCCATTCAATGAGATCATGGCTGATCATCCAAATTCAGTACCCTGTCCCTGCCTTCTCCCCATATCCCTTGATCCCTTTAGCCTTAAGAAATATATCCAACTCTTTTTTGAATATATTTAATGAACTGACCTCCACCGCCCTCTGTGGCAGAGAATTCCACAGGTTCACCACTCTCTGGGTGAAGAAATTCCTCCTCATTTCAGTCCTAAATAGCTTACCCCTTATCCTTAGACTATGACCCCTGGTCCTGGACTCCCCGGCCATCATAAACATCCTTCCTGCATCAATCTGTCCAGGCCTGGCAGAATTTTATTGACAAGGTATTGACTTGGATAGAGAACTGGTTGGCAGACAGAATGCAAACAGTTGGAATAAATGGGTTGTTTTCCGAGTGGCAGGCAGTGACTAGTGGGGTACCACAAAGATCGGTCCTAGGACCCCAGCTGTTCACAATATATATTAATGATCTGGACGAGGAAATTGGATGTAGTATCTCCAAATTTGCAGACGACACAAAGCTGGGTGGGAGGGTATGCTGTGAGGAGGATGTCGTGAAACTCCAGTACGATTTGGACAGGTTGGGTGATTGGGCAGAAACATGGCAAATGCACTATAATGTGGATAAATGTGAGGTTATCGACTTTGGTGGCAAAAACAGGAAGGCAGATTATTATTTGAATGGCAATAGATTGGGAGAAGGGGAGGTGCAAAGAGACCTGGGTGTTCTTGTGCACCAGTTGCTGAAGGTAAGCATGCAGGTGCAGCAGGCGGTTAAGAAGGCAAAATGGTATGTTGGCCTTCGTAGCAAGAGGGTTCGAGTACAGGAACAAGGATGTCTTGCTGCAGTTGTACAGGGCCTTGGTGAGACCGCACCTTGAGTATTGTGTGCAGTTTTGTTCGCCTTATCTGAGGAAGGATGTTCTTGCCATGGAGGGAGTGCAGCGAAGATTCACCAGGCTGATACCTGAGATGGCAGGAATGACGTATGAGGAGAGATTGGGTCGATTGGGCTTGTACTCACTGGAGTTTAGAAGATTGAGAGGGGATCTCATCAAAACCTATAAAATTCTGTCAGGCCTGGACAGACTAGATGCAGGAAGGATGTTCCCGATGGCCGGGGAGTCCAGAACCAGGGGTCACAGTCTAAGGATAAGGGGTAAGCCATTTAGGACTGAGATGAGGAGGAATTTCTTCACCCAGAGAGTGGTGAACCTGTGGAATTCTCTACCACAGAGGGCGGTGGAGGCCAGTTCATTAAATATATTCAAGAAGGAGTTGGATATATTTCTTAAGGCTAAAGGATCAAGGGATATGGGGAGCAGGCAGGGACAGGGTACTGAATTTGGATGATCAGCCATGATCTCATTGAATTGCGGAGCAGGCTCGAGGGGCCGAATGGCCTACTCCTGCTCCTATCTTCAATGTTTCTGTGTTTGCTCCTCCAACGTGAGCGCTCCACCAATGAGCGAGGGGAGGCGGAGCCTGAAGGACCGACCGAGGGGCTTTGGTCCTCCAACCAATCGCGGCGAAGGAGGAGGCGGGACCTAGAACCGGCTCATTGGACGGATCGGCCCGCCGCCTTTTTGTAAATGGGCCTGCTCAGAATCTGTGAGCCTGGGAAAGTTTAATTTTAATGTTCCTTTCACATTTTGCAGCTCAAACTAATCTTGTTTTGCAGAAGATACATTTAAAAAACAGTATGTTTTCAAATTGATATAGCAGAAACAAAAACCCTCTGGAGCAAATATTTGTGAGTAAAAATACTTTTTCTCCCTGAATTAATTTTTAAAATATAAATTTCCAGCATTTTTAATTATTAATTTTAAGCACTTTGAGAAATATGGGAGTGGTGGGGGTTCTCTTAAAGGGAGAGGCACACTGTGATTTTCATTAAAGGGACTGCGTCTCCCTTTTTATAATGTATATGTAAGAGACTGACATTTAAAGTAGGGCTAATCCCCTGCTCCAGTGAGTGCTTGGTGAGAAATCAGGTGCTGTTTGCTCTCGCCCCCTCCCAATTTTCTGCCAAGGGACAGAAAGCAGAGAGTAGTGGTGAACGGTTGCTTTTCAGACTGGAGGGAGGTAAACAGTGATGTTCCCCAGGGGTCGGTATTAGGACCAATGTTCCCTCTTTTTTTTGAGGTGCGTGGCCCCTTTAACGGGCTGCACGGCCCATTCAAATTTCCACGCATGCGCGTTTATTCCATTTATAGGGCGGTGAGCCGGCTGCGCGGGACCTCCAGACCGCTGCGTGGCCGCGCAACTTAACGTGAACATTGATTCGGACCACTGCTTTTTTTGATATATATCAATGACCTGGACTTGGGGATCCAGGGCAAAATTTCAAAGTTTACAGATGACACGAAACTCGGAAATGTAGCAAACAATGAGGATAGTAACAGACTTCAGGAGGATGTAGCCAGACTGGTGAAATGGGCAGAAACGTGGCAGATTAAATTTAATGTAGAGAAGTGTGAAGTGATTCATTTTGGTAGGAAGAATGAGGAGAGGCAATATAAACTAAATGGTCCAGTTTTAAAGAGGGTGCAGGAACAGAGAGGCCTCGGGGTGTATGTACACAAATCTTAGAAGGTGGCAGGACAAGTTGAGAAGGCTGTTAAAAAAGCATACAGGATCCTTGACTTTATTAATAGAGGAATAGAGTACAAAAGCAAGCAGGTTATGCTAAGCCTTTATAAAACACTGGCTAGGCTTCCACTGGGCACCACACTTTAGGAAGGATGTCAAGGCCTAAGAGAGGGTGCAGAAGAAATTTACGAGAATGGGACCAGGGCTGAGGGACTTGAGTTACGTGGAGAGACGGGAGAAGCTGGGGTTGTTCTCCTTAAGCAAAGAAGATTAAGAGGAGATTTGATAGAGTTGTTCAAAATCAGGATGGATTTTGAGAGAGTAAATAAGGAGAAACCGTTTCCAATGGCTGAAGGGACAGAAACCAGATTTAAGGCGATTGGCAAAAGAACCAGAGGTGACATGAGGAAACAGATTTTTACACCAAGTTGTTGTGATCTGGAATGCACTGCCTGAAAGGGCGGTGGAAGCAGATTCGATATTATAATTCAAAAGAGACTGAGATAAATACTTGAAGGGAAAACATTGACAGGGCTTTGGGGAAAGAGCAGGGGGAGTGGGATTAATTGGATCGCTCTTTCAAAGAGCCGGCACAGGCACGATGGGCTGAATGGCCTCCTTCTGTGCTGTATCATTCTATGATGCTATTCTACACAGACACACACACATACAGTCAGACAGACACACAGACACAGATACTCACTAAAATACAGTCAGACACACACTCACATTTTTTCTGCATGAACTTTTATTATTAATTTCAAAGACTTTACGAAAAAGGCGGGAGTGGTGGGCGTAGGGCTCTTAAAGGGACAGGGACACTTCTTTCCAGTGTGATTTTCATTAAAGGGACCGAGTCCCTCCTTGCCTGTGGAGGACCAATTTTAAAAGGACAGCGTCTCGAAATCAGGTGCTGTCTGCGTGTGAACCACCTCCTCCCAATTTCCTGCCAAGCGATCCCTGCGGGCACCACTCCACTCTAGGAGTGGCTCCTAGAATCATACAGCACAGAAGGAGGCCATTCAGCCCATCGTGCCTGTGCCGGCTCTTTGAACGAGCTCTCCATTTAGTCCCACTCCCCTGCTCTGTCCCCATAGCCCTGAAAATGTTTCCCCTTCAAGTATTTATCCAATTCCCCAGTGAACGTTATTATTGACTCTGCTTCCACCGCCCTTTCAGGCAGCGCATTCCAGATCACAACAACTCGCTGCGTCAATAAAATTCTCCTCACCTCGCCTCTGGTTCTTTTGTCAATGACCTTATATCTGTGTCCTCTGGTTACCGACCCTCCTGCCACTGGAAACAGTTTCTCCTTATAAGCTACAGCTATACAAAGCCCTGGTTAGACCCCAGAGAGTCATAACGGCACAGAAGGAGGCCATTCGGCCCATCGAGTCCGAGCCGGCTCTCTGTATACAATCCAGTCAGTCCCATTCCCCCGCTCTATCCCCATAGCCCTGCAAGTTTATTTCCCTCAAGTGCCTATCCAGTCTCCCCTTGAAAACATTGAGTGTCTCCGCTTCCACCACTTCCGTCGGCAGTGAGTTCCAGGTCATCACCACTCGCTGCGTAAAAAGTTTTTCCTCACACCCCCCCGTATCTCGTGCCCAAAACCTTAAATCTGTGTCCCCTAGTCCTTGTACCATCAACTAATGGGCACAGCCTTTCTCCGTCTAGCCTAGCCAAACCCGACATAATCTTGTCAAATCACCCCTAAACTTCCTTTACTCTAATGAAAACAAATCCAGCTTCTCCAACCTGTCCTTGTAGCTAAGATCCCCCATCCCCAGAACCATTCTGGTAAATCTCCTCTGCACCCTCTCAAGGGCCTTCACATCCTTCCTAAAGTGTGGTGACCAGAACTGGACGCAATACTCCAGTTGTGGCCTAACCAGCGCTTTATAAAGGTTCAGCATAACTTCTCTACTTTTGTACTCAATACCTCTATTTATGAAGCCCAAGATCCCATATGCTTTGTTAACCACTCTCTCAATATGTCCCGCCACCTTCAGGGACCTACGCACATTAACTCCCAGGAACTCCCTGGAGAACTGTGTACAGTTCTGGGCACCGCACCTCAGAAAGGATATACTGACCTTGGAAGGAGTGCAGCACAGATTGACCAGAATGTTACCCGGGCTCCAAGGGTTAGATTATGAGGAGAGATTACATAAACTAGGCTTGTGTTCCCTGGAATCTAGAAGGTTAAGGAGTGATTGAGGATTTTAGGATTTTGAAAGGAATTGGTAGAGTAGATAGAGAGAAACTTTTTCCGCCGGTGGGGCAGTCGAGGACAAGGGGACATCACCTTAAAATCAGAGCCAGGCCATTCAGGAGAGAAGTTGGGAAACACTTCTTCACACAAAGGGTGGTAGAAGTGTGGAACCCTCTCCCACAGAAAGCAGTCGATGCCAGCTCAATTAATCATTTTAAATCCGAGAGCGATAGATTTTTGCTCGACAAGGGAGCAAAGGGATATGGAGCCAAGGCAGGTGAGTGGAGTTAAGACACAGATCGGCCATGATCTCATTGAGTGGCGGAACAGGCTGGAGGGGCTGAATGGCCTCCTCCTGTTCCCATGCTCCTATTTACTCTATCAAAACCCTTCATGTTTTGAACACCTCTATTAAATCTCCGCTGCACCTTCTCTGCTTCAAGGAGAACAATCCCAGCTTCTCCAGTCTCTCCACGTAACTGAAATCCTCTGTGTATTTGTCGTGGGGCAGCAGGCTATAGCAAACAGCTTTCTTAAGAACATAAGAAATAGGAGCAGGAGCAGGCCATTCGGCCCTTCGAGCCTGCTCCGCCATTCAATAAGATCATGGCTGATCTTCTACCTCATCTCCACCTTCCTGCCCGATCCCCATAATCCCTTGATTCCCCATGAGCCCAAAGATCTATCGATCTCAGCCTTGATTATACTCAATGACTGAGCCTCCACAGCCCTCTGGGGCAGAGAATTCCAAAGATTCACCACCCTCTGAGTGAAGAAATTTCTCCTCATCTCAGTCCTAAATGGCCGACCACTTATTCTGAGACTGTGACCCCTGGTTCTAGACCCCCCAGCCAGGGGAAACAGTCTCCCAGCATCTACCCTGTCAAACCCTGTAAGAATTGTAGATGTTTCAATGAGATCACCTCTCATTCTTCAAAATTCATGGGAATATAGGCCCAGTCTCCTCAATCTCTCCTCACAGGACAATCCCCCCATCCCAGGAATCAGTCTGGTGAACCTTTGTTGCACTCCCTCTAAGGCAAGTATATCCTTCCTTAGGTAAGGAGACCAAGACTGTACACAATACTCCAGGTGTGGTCTCACCAAGGCCCTATATAGTTGCGGTAAGACTTTACTCTTATACTCCAATCCTTTTGTAATAAAGACTAACGTACCATTTGCTTTCCTAATTGCTTGCTGCACCTGCGTGTTAAGATGAGAAATGATAAAGGCAAGAAGTCACTTGTGAGAGTGGTGTACAGGCCCCCTGACAGTAACCACACGGTAGGATGGAGTATAAAGGAAGAACTAATGGGAGCTTGTCAGAAAGGTATGGCAATAATCATGGGGGATTTTAATCTACGTATAGACTGGAAAAATCAGATGGGCAAAGGTAGCCTAGATGAGGAGTGCATCGAATCTTTTTGGGATAGTTTCTTAGAACAGCACGTTCTGGAGCCAACCAGAGAGCAGGCTATACTAGACCTGGTGTTGTGCAGTGAGATAGGATTAATTAATGACTTCATAGTGAAGGCACCCCGAGGTAGCAGCGATCATAATATGATTGAATTTTACATTCAGTTTGAGGGAGAGACGAGTGGGTCCAAGACTAGTATTTTAAACTTAAATAAGGGCAATTATGAGGGCATGAAAGCAGAGCTAGCTAAAGTGAACAGGCAAATTAGGTTAAGGGATAGGTCAATAGAGTCGCAGTGGCAGACATTTAAGGGGATATTTCAGAATACACAGAATAGATACATTCCAACGAGAAAGAAAAATTCCAAGGGGAGGACCCACCATCCGTGGTTAACTAAAAAATTTAAAGATAGTATCAGACTTAAAGAAAAAGCATATAATTGTGCAAAGATGGCTGGCAGGTCAGAAGATTGGACAGAATATAAAAAACAGCAAAGAATGACTAAAAGATTAATAAGGAAAGAAAAATGAGCGTACCAGAGAAAGCTAGCTAGAAATATAAACACTGACAGTAAGAGTTTCTATAGATATTTAAAAAAGAAAAGAGTTAACAAAGTGAGCGTTGGTCCTATAGAAAGTGAGTCTGGGGAATTAATAATGGAAAATAAGGAGATGGCAGTTGAATTGAACAGGTATTTTGCATCGGTCTTCACTATAGAGGATTCAAGTAACATCCCAGAAATAGCTGTAAATCAGGAAATGGAAGGGAGGGAGGAACTCAAGAAAATTACAATCACCAGGGAAGTGGTACTGAGCAAATTGTTGGAGCTGCGGGCTGACAAGTTCCTGGGTCCTGATGGACTTCATCCTAGGATCTTAAAAGAAGTGGCAAGTGAGATAGTTGATGCGTTGGTTTTAATTTTCCAAAATTCCCTAGATTCGGGGAAGGTTCCATTAGATTGGAAAATAGTGAATGTAACTCCTTTATTCAAAGGGAGGGAGACAGAAAGCAGGAAACTACAGGCCAGTTAGCTTAACATCTGTCATAGGGAAGATGATAGAAGCTATTATTAAAGACGTTATAGCAGGGCACTTGGAAAAGTTCAAGGTAATCAGGCAGAGTCAACATGGTTTTGTGAAAGGGAAATCATGTTTAACCAATTTATTGGAGTTCTTTGAGGAAGTAACATGTGCTGTGGATAAAGGGGAACTGGTGGATGTACTGTACTTAGATTTCCAGAAGGTATTTGATAAGGTGCCACATCAAAGGTTATTGCGGAAAATAAAAGCTCATGGTGTAGGGAGTAACATGTTGGCATGGATAGAAGATTGGCTAGCTAATAGGAAACAGAGAGTAGGCATAAATGGGTCATTTTCTGGTTGGCAAGATGTAACGAGTGGTGTGCCACAGGGATCAGTGCTGGGACCTCAGCTTTTTACAATTTATATAAATGACTTGGATGAAGGGACCGAAGGCATGGTTGCTAAATTAGCTGATGACACAAAGATAGGTAGGAAAGTAAATTGTGAAGAGGACATAATGAGGCTACAAAGGGATATAGATCAGTTAAGTGAGTGGGCAAAGATCTGGCAAATGGAGCATAATGTGGGAAAATGTGAAGTTGTCCATTTTGGCAGGAAGAATAAAAAAGAAGCATATTATCTAAATGGTGAGAGATTGCAGATCTCTGAGATGCAGAGGGATCTGGGTGTCCTAATGCATGAATCGCAAAAGGTTAGTGTTCAGGTACAACAAGTAATCAGGAAAGCTAATAGAATGTTGTTGTTTATTGCGAGGGAAACTGAATACAAAAGTAGGGAGGTTATGCTTCAGTTCTACAGGGCATTGGTGAGACCACATCTGGAGTACTGTGTACAGTATTGGCCTCCTTATTTAAGGAAGGATGTAAATGCATTGCAAGCAGTTCAGAGAAGGTTTACTAGACTAATACCTGGAATGGGCGGGTTGTCTTATGAGGAAAGGTTGGACAGGCTAGGCTTGTATCCGCTGGAGTTTAGAAGAGTAAGAGGTGACCTGATTGAAACATATAAGATCCTGAGGGGTCTGGACAGGGTGGATGTGGAGAGGATGTTTCCTCTTGTGGGAGAATCTAGAACTAGGGGTCACTGTTTAAAAATAAGGGGTCGCCCATTTAAGACAGAGATGAGAAATTTTTTCTTACAGACGGTCGTGAGTATTTCGAACTCTCTTCCTCAGAGGGCGGTGGAAGCAGAGACTTTGAATATTTTTAAGGCAGAGGTAGATAGATTCTTGATAAGGAAGGGGGTGAAAGGTTATCGGGGGTAGGTGGGAATGTGGAGTAATCAGATCAGCCATGATCTTATTGAATGGCGGAGCAGGCTCGAGGGGCCGAGTGGCCTACTCCTGCTCCTAATTCGTATGTTCGTATGTAACCTGTGCAGCAGCTGGGGCCTGAAAATCAGCTTCACTGCCCCTGGGCTGGGAAAGGGGGACAGGAGGCAATATTCTCCCTCTTACCCCTTTCTACACTCCTTTTACAGGGTTTTAGAAGTGGAGCATTTACAGACAGGAAGCTCAGACCAAACATCACGTCAAGAACAGACAGAGTCGCTCGATTCATCAGGACCTGATTCAGTCGCTCCTCCAATCTGCTGGCACACCAGCGAGTTCACACTGATGAGAGACCTTTTAAATGTTCTGAGTGTGGGAAGAGCTTCAAAATATACAAGTACCTGAAGCAACAGCAGTGGCTACACACTGGGGAGAGCCCGTTCACTGGCCCCGTGTTCCAGAAGAGATTCACTCAGTCATCCGCTCCGATGATACACCAGCAAGATCACACTAGGGAGAGGCCTTTAACCCGCTCCGTGTGTGGGAAGGGATTAATTGCACCCTCCGTGCTGCTGAGACACCAGCTTGTCCACACCAATGAGAGACCGTTGACCTGCTCTGTGCTTTTGAAGCGATTCTCTCATTCTGCCACCCTCCTGAGACACCAGCTTGTTCACATTAAATGTTCTGACTGTGGGAAGAGATTTAAAACGTCCCAGAATCTGAAGAGACACCAGCTGGAGAGAGCCGGAGAGATTCTGTTCACCTGCTCCGTGTGTGGGAAGAGATTCACTCCGTCATCCCACCTCCTGACACACCAGCGAGTTCACACTGGTGAGAGACTATTTAAATGTTCTGCCTGTGGGAAGAGCTTTAAAACCTCTGGGGATCTGAAGCAACATCAGCGAGTTCACACTGGTGAGAGGGCGTTCACCTGCTCCGTGTGTGGGAAGGGATTCACTCGGTCATCCAACCTGCTGACACACCAGCAATATCACACTGATGAGAGACCATTTAAATGTTCTGACTGTGGGAAGAGCTTTAAAACCTCTGGGGATCTGAAGGGACACCAGTTGGTTCACACCGATGAGAGACCATTTAAATGCTGTGACTGTGGGAAGAGCTTTAAAACCTCTGGCAATCTGAAGGAACACCAGCGAGTTCACACTGGTGAGAGGCCATTCACCTGCTCCGTGTGTGGGAAGGGATTCACTCGGTCATCCAACCTGCTGACACACCAACGAGTTCACACTGATGAGAGACCATTTAGATGTTCTGACTGTGGGAAGAGCTTTAAAACCTCTGGGACTCTGAAGGAACACCAGCGAGTTCACACTGGTGAGCGGGCATTCACCTGCTCCGTGTGTGGGAAGAGATTCACTCAGTCATCCCACCTCCTGACACACCAACGAGTTCACACTGATGAGAGACCATTTAAATGTTCTGACTGTGGGAAGAGCTTTAAAACCTCTGGGAATCTGAAGGAACACCAGCGAGTTCACACTGGTGAGAGGGCGTTCAGTGAGAGGGCGTTCACCTGCTCCGTGTGTGGGAAGGGATTCACTCGGTCATCCAACCTGCTGACACACCAGCAATATCACACTGATGAGAGACCATTTAGATGTTCTGACTGTGGGAAGAGCTTTAAAACCTCTGGGGATCTGAAGGTACACCAGCGAGTTCACACCGGGGAGAGGCCATTCACCTGCTCCGTGTGTGGGAAGGGATTCACTCGGTCATCCCACCTGCTGACACACCAGCTTGTTCACACTGATGAGAGACCATTTAAATGTCCTGACTGTGCTAAGAGCTTTAAAAGCTCCGGGGAGCTGAAGAGACACCAGCGAGTTCACACTGTTCTGTTGCACAGGGCCCTGAAGACAGCTGGGGTGACATGAACATGGAATGGATGAATGTTTTATAAATTCTTGGACTGCTGTTTAATCTTTCAATCTGTTGTGCTGATGATTCCCTTCGATTGATTGTTGATGGTGTTACATAGAATGTACAGCACAGAAACAGGCCATTCAGCCCAACTGGTCCATACTAGTGTTTATGCCCCACACCCACCCTACTTCAATTAACCCGATCAACATCTCCTCCCATTCCTTTCTCCCTTGTGTGGCTTCCCCATAAATCCATCTGTGCTGTTCACCTCAACCACTCCCTGTGGTAGCGAGTTCCCCATTCTCACCATTCTCTGGGTAAAGACACTTCTCCTGAATTCATTACTGGATTTATTAGTGACTATTTTAAGTTTGTGGCCTCATAAATATGATGAGACTCTGTTAAGCTGACCAGTATGTTGTTGTACTTTGTCTTTTTCTGATGAATTAAACATTACTGAGCCCTTGTACGCGTGTTATGGGATGAAGTTTTTTTAAAATTCGTTCATGGGATGTGGGCGTCGCTGGGAAGGCCAGCATTTATTGCCCATCCCTAATTGCCCTTTAGAAGGTGGTGGTGAGCCACCTTCTTGAACCGCTGCAGTCCGTGTGGTGAAGGTACTCCCACAGTGCTGTCAGGGAGGGAGTTCCAGGACTTTGACCAGCGACGATGAAGGAATGGCAATATACTTCCAAGTTAGAATGGTGTTTGACTTGGAGTTGGTGGTCATAGAGTCATAGAGTTATACAGCACAGAAAGAGGCCCTTCGGCCCATCGTGTCTACACCGGCCATCAAGCCCTGTCTATTCTAATCCCATTTTCCAGCACTTTGTCTGTAGCCTTGTATGCTATGGCGGTTCAAGTGCTCATCTAAATACTTCTTGAATGTTGTGACGGTTCCTGCCTCTACCACCCTTTCAGGCAGTGAGTTCCAGATTCCAACCACCCTCTGGGTGAAAAGTTTTTCCTCAAATCCCCTCTAAACCTCCTGCCCCTACCTTGGTTATTGACCCCTCTACTAAGGGGAAAAGTTCCTTTCTATCTACCCTATCTATGCCCCTCATAATTTTGTACACCTCAATCAGGTCCCCCCTCAGCCTTCTCTGCTCTCAGGAAAACAACCCCAGCCTGTCCAGTCTCTCTTCATAGCTGAAGTGCTCCAGCCCAGGTAACATCCTGGTGAATCTCCTCTGCACCCTCTCCAATGCAATCACATCCTTCCTATAGTGTGGCGAGCAGAACTGCACACAGTATTCCAGCTGTGGCCTAACTAGCGTTTTGTACAGCTCCATCATCACCTCCCTGCTCTTATATTCTATGCCTCGGCTAATGAAGGCAAGTATCCCATAAGCCTTTTTAACCACCTTTTCTGCCTGTCCTGCTGCCTTCAGGGATATATGTATTCTATCAGGTGTTCCCATGTGCTTGCTGTCCTTGTTCTTCCAGGTAGAAGAGGTTGTCGGTTTGGGAGGTGCTGCCGAAGAAGCCTTGGCGAGTTGCTGCTGTCCATCTTGTAGATGGTACACACTGCAGCCACGGTGCACCGGTGGTGGAGGGAGTGAATGTTTAAGGTGGTGGATGGGATGCCAATCAAGCGGGCTGCTTTGTCTTGGGTGGTGTCAAGCTTCTTGAGTGTTGCTGGAGCTGCACTCATCCAGACAAGTGGAGAGTATTCCATCACACTCCTGACTTGTGCCTTGTAGAGGGTGGAAAGGCTTTGGGGAGTCAGGAGGTGAGACACTCGCCGCAGAATACCTAGCCTGTGACCTGCTCTTGTAACCACAGTATTTATGTGGCTGGTCCAGTTAAGTTTCTGGTCAATGGTGACCCCCAGGATGTTGATGGTGGGGGATTCGGTGATGGGAATGCCATTGAATGTCAAGGGGCGGTGATTAGATGCTCGCTTGTTGGAGATAGTCATTGCCTGGCACTTGTGTAGTGCAAATGTTACCTGCCACTTATCAGCCCAAGCCTGAATGTCGTCCAGGTCTTGTTGCATGCGGGCATGGACGGTTTCATTATCTGAGGAGTTGCAAATGGAACTGAATACTGTGCAGTCACCAGCGAACATTCCTACTTCTGACCTTATGTTGGAGGGAAGGTCATTGATGAAGCAGTTGAAGAGGGTTGGGCCGAGGACACTGCCCTGAGGAACTCCTGCAGCGATGTCCTCGGGCTGTGATGATTGACCTCCAACCACCAAGAGCATCTTCCTTTGTGCTCGGTCTGACTCCAGCCAGTGGAGAGTTTCCCCCCGATTCATTAGCATTGAGGTAATAGAGTAATAGAAATATAGAAAATAGGAGCAGGAGTAGGTCATTCGGCCCCTCGAGCCTGCTCTGCCATTTAATGAGATCATGGCTGATCATCCAAATTCAGTACCCCGTCCCTGCCTTTCCCCCATATCCCTTGATCACTTTAGCCTTAAAAAATATATCTAACTCCTTCTTGAATATATTTAATGAATTGGCCTCCACTGCCTTCTGTAGTAGAGAATTCCACAGTTTCACCACTCTCTGGGTGAAGAAATTCCTCCTCATCTCCGTCCTAAATGGCTTACCCCTAATCCTTAGACTGTGACCCCTGGTTCTGGACTCCCCGGCCATCGGGAACATCCTTCCTGCATCGAGTCTGTCTAGTCCTGTTAGAATTTTATAAGTTTCAATGAGATCCCCTCTCATTCTTCTAAACTCCAGCGAGTACAAGTCCAATCGACCCAATCTCTCCCCATACGTCATTCCTGCCATCCCAGGTATCAGTCTGGTGAATCTTCGCTGCACTCCCTCCATGGCAAGAACATCCTTCCTCAGATAAGGTGATCAAAACTGCACACAATACTCAGGATGTGGTCTCACCAAGGCCCTGTACAACTGCAGCAAGACATCCTTGTTCCTGTACTCGAACCCTCTCGCTACGAAGGCCAACATACCATTTGCCTCCTTAAAATCGCCTGCTGCACCTGCATGCTTACTTTCAGCGACTGGTGCACATGGACGCCCAGGTCTCGTTGCACTTCCCCTTCTCCCAATCTATTGCCATTCAGATAATAATCTGTCTTCCTGTTTTTGCCACCAAAGTGGATAACCTCGCAGTTATCCACGTTATATTGCATCTGCCGTGCTTTTGCCCAATGACCTAACCTATCCAAATCATACTGGAGTTTCTCGGCATCCTCCTCACAGCACACACACCCACCCAGCTTTGTGTCGTCTGCAAATTTGGAGATATTACATCTAGTTCCCTTGTCTGGATCATTAATATATATTGTGAATAGCTGGGGTCCAAGGACCGATCCCTGCAGTACCCCACTAGTCACTGCCTGCCACTCGGAAAAAGACCCGTTTATTCCAACTCTTTTTGCTTTCTGTCTGCCAACCAGTTCTCTATCCAAGTTAATACCTTGCCCCCAATCCCACGTGCCTTAACTTTACACGCTAATCTCTTATGCGGGACAATATCAAAAGCCTTCTGAAAGTCCAAATACACCACATCCACTGGTTCTCCCTTATCTATTTTACCAGTTACATCCTCAAAAAATTCCAGTAGATTAGTCAAGCCATGGAATGAATTCAGCAAAGATTCACCAGGCTGACACCTGGGATGGCAGGAATGACGTATGAGGAGAGATTGGGACGATTGGGCTTATACTCGCTGGAGTTTGTAAGAATGAGAGGGGATCTTATTGAAACTTATAAAATTCTGACAGGACTGGACAGACTAGATGCAGGAAGGATGTTCCTGATGGTCGGGGAGTCCAGAAACAGGGGTCACAGTCTAAGAATAAGGGGTAGGCCATTTAGGACTGAAATGAGGAGGAATTTCTTCACCCAGAGAGTGGTGAACCTGTGGAATTCTCTACCACAGAAGGCAGTAGAGGCCAATTCATTAAATATATTCAAGAAGGAGTTGGATATATTTCTTAAGGCTAAAGGGATCAAGGGGTATGGGGAGAAAGCAGGGACAGGGTACTGAAATTGGATGATCAGCCATGATCGCATTGAATGGCGGAGCAGGCTCAAGGGGCCGAATGGCCTACTCCTGCTCCTATCTTCTATGTTTCTATGTTCTTGCATCTTTCTGTAATTTGCCTGCAAATCTGCTCCTCTATCTCCTTCCCACTATTTGGTGGCCTACAGTAAACACCCAGTAGTGTAATAGCTCCTCTATTGTTCCTGAATTCAAACCAATCTTTGCTCCCTCGACTACATCAGCCCTCTCCAATGCTGTAATAGTTTATTTGATCAATACTGCCACCCCATCTCTTTTTCCTTTCCTATCTTTCCTGAATACCTAGTAGCGAGGAATATTAAGATCCCAATCCTCCCCTTCTTTGAGTCTGGTCTCTGTTATTGCCCCTATATCATAGTCCCCTGTGGCACCTTGTGCCTGCAGCTCACCAACCTTATTTACCAGGCTATGTGCATTTACACACATACGCTCCAAACCCATCTAAGTCTGCCTTGCTATTGCCCCGTCTGATTCCTCCTATTTCTGAACTTTTCTTTACTCTGGTGCTATTTCTCTCTCTTATATCTGATATCTATGACTGCGAGTTCTGGTCTCCCCCGACAAGTAGAAACATTTTCTCCACGTCTACCCTATCAAACCCTTTCATAATCTTAATGACTTCTATCTGGTCACCCTTCAGCCTTCTCTTTTCCAGAGAAATGAGCCCCCAGCCTGTTCAGCCTTTCCTGATTGGTATATCCTCTCAGTTCTGGTGTCATTCTTGTGAATCTTTTTGCACATACCACTGATGTCAGACTAACTGGCCCAGGGGTCCTTGTTTTCTCTCGCCCTCCTTTCTTGAATGGCGGGGTTACATTTGATACCTTCCGATCCCCGGGGACCATTCTAGAATCTAAGGAATTCTGGAAGATCATAACCAAGACTCGAGGAGTTATTGGTAAACTCCTGGAGTCTTTAATAGGGGATAAAGTTAATTACAAACTCGCAGAACAAGGAGAATTGTGGTCCCTTTAACCAGCACAAATCCCTGTGTGGAGGAGAGGGGGAGATACAGTCTGTCCCAGGGACTGTCGCACAGCAGAATGAGAGACCCTGTCCCTTTGATTCATGAATTTAAAAAGTCTGTATTGCAATCTGAGCCCGTGTGTTGTGAGCCAAAGAGCCTTGTGTCCAATGAGGGGAATAAAGGCCCACAGCCTCCCCTGAACAAGGGACTGGAGAAACTCGCTGCCCTGCGGATCAGACAATCAGCCGGCGCAAGTCCCGCCCCTCAGGCTCCCCGATTGGTTGGAGGACCCGCCGCCAGCTCGCTCCTCCAGCCCCGCCCCGTTTGCTCCCTATTGGTCGGAAGCTCCCGTCAATCAGGCCCTGGGCCTGGGTCACGAGTCCCTCACAAAGAAAGCCCCGCACGGTCACCGGGCGGAGCTGCTGGTTGGCGGGAGTGGGGTCGGGAGATTAATAAACTGTGGGTAGTCCGCGCCGCAGGGTTTATAAAGCTGGAGAACGGCCTCAGGCCCAAATGAGATCCAGCGGCCTGGTCTCTGTTCCACCGGACGACAGTTGTGAGGCTTTTTCCCGGTGACAGGCCCGGGTTACATGCCGCCATCTTGGTGCAGGAAAGACAGACCGGTTCCACTGGCAGCACGGTGCATGCGTGGCCATCTTGGTACAGGAACAAGGAGTGGGCGGGGCTTCAGGGTCCCTGTGACCAGGAGAGACAATCATTGACTCATTGATTTTATTCTCGCTCTGCACACAGCGGGTGTAGAACTGAACCCAACCAAAGTAGAGTGAGGGAGAAAACTGGGAGTGGAGGAAAGAAATGTTGGAGATGGTGCGATGGG
Organism: Somniosus microcephalus; assembly: GCF_052327205.1. NCBI lineage: Eukaryota > Metazoa > Chordata > Chondrichthyes > Squaliformes > Somniosidae > Somniosus > Somniosus microcephalus. Next base: position 293,565 of record NW_028225452.1, on the reverse strand, counting down.
TTTGGATTTCAGCACAGGGAGGAGGGAGAGTGTGTGGGATGGGGATTTACAGCTTTGGGGAAACGAGAGGAAAGAATGTTCCACAGAAACTAGAATTGTCTGTTCTGAATTTCTATCCTGTATTCACAGTGATGGCTTTTGTAAACTCCTTTTACAGGGTGTGAGAAGGGCAGGATTTACAGACGGGAAACTCAAACCAAACATCACATCAAGATCTGACAGAGTCACTCCATTCATCAGGACCTGAATATCACTGACCTTTGAATATGGAAGGACAAATGTTTGTCTGTTCTGTCTGTGGGAAAAGATTTCAAATATCCGTGTGACTGGAAAACACACACCCGAGTGAGAGTGTTCCAGTGCACTGACTGTGGAAAGAGGTTTAACCAGTTACACAGCCTGAAAAAACATCGCACCATTCACAGCGGGGAGAAACCATACACGTGTTCTGGATAAACACAAGGACACCCGCACCACGGAAAAACAGTGGAAATGTGGGGATTGTGGGAAGAGATTCAATTATCCATCCAAGCTGGAAACTCATCGGCGCACTCACATCGGGGAGAGGCCGTTCACCTGCTCCGTGTGTGGGAAGGGATTCGCAGAGTTATCCAAGCTCCAGATACACCAGTGAGTTCATACTGGGGAGAGGCCGTTCACGTGTACTGAATGTGGGAAGGGATTCACTCAGTCATCCAGCCTCCATACACACCAGCAAGTTCACACTGGGGAGAAACCGTTCTCCTGCTCCGTGTGTGGGAAGGGATTTGCAGACTCATCCAAGCTCCAGATACACCAGAGAGTTCACACTGGGGAGAGGCTGTTCACCTGCTCCATGTGTGGGAAGGGATTCACTGGTTCATCCACCCTGCTGAGACACCAGCTTGCTCACACTGATAAGAGACCATTTAAATGTTCCCACTGTGGGATGAGCTTTAAAAGCTCTGGGGAGCTGAAGGGACACCAGCGAGCTCACACTGGGGAGAGACCATTCACCTGCTCTGTCTGTGGGAAGGGATTCGCTCGGTCCTCCAACCTGCTGGCACATCAGTGAGTTCACACTGACGAGAGACCCTTTAAATGTTCTGACTGTGGGAAAAGCTTTAAAAGCTCCCGGGAGCTGAATGGACACCAACGATTTCACACTGGGGAGAGACTGTTCACCTGCACTGTGTGTGGGAAGGGATTCACTCGGTCCTCCAACCTGCTGGCACACCAGCTTGTTCACACTGACAAGAGATCTGTGAAATGTTCTGACTGGGAAGAGCTTTAAAAGCTTGAAGAGCCTTAAGAGACACCAACGTCTTCACACTGATCATAGAATCTAACAGCACAGAAGGAGGTGATTCGACCCATCGTGTCTGTGCCGGCTCTTTGAAAGAGCTGTCCAGTTTAGTCCCACACCCAGCTTTATCCCCAGAATTCTGCTAATTAGTCCTCTTCAAGTACATGTACAATTACCGTTTGAAAGTTGCTGTGGAACTTGATTCCAGCATCCTTTCAGATGGTGCGTTCCAGATCTTAACAACTATAGAAACATAGAAACACAGAAGATAGGAGCAGGAGTAGGCCATTCGGCCCCTCGAGCCTGTTCCGCCATTCAATGCGATCATGGCTGATCATCCAAATTCAGTACCCGGTCCCTGCCTTCTCCCCATATCCCTTGATCCCTTTAGCCTTAAGAAATATATCCAACTCCTTGAATATATTTAATGAATTGGCCTCTACTGCCTTCTGTGGTAGAGAATTCCACAGGTTCACCACTCTCTGGGTGAAGAAATTCCTCCTTAACTCTGTCTAAATGGCTTACCCCTTATCTTTAGACTGTGACCCCTGGTTTTGGACTCCCCGACCATCGGAAACATAGTTCCTGCATCTAGTTGTCCAGTCCTGTCAGAATTTTATAAGTTTCAATGAGATCCCCTCTCATTCTTCTAAACTCCAGTGAGTACAAGCCCAATAATCCCAATCACTCCTCATGCATCATTTCTGCCATCCCAGGTATCAACCTGGTGAATCTTCGCTGAAATCCTTCCATGGCAAGAACATCCTTCTTCAGATAAGGCGACCAAAACTGCACACAATACTCAAGGAGTGGTCTCACCAAGGACCTGTACAACTGCAGCAAGACATCCTTGTTCCTGTACTCAAACCCTTTCGCTACAAAGGCCAACATGCCATTTTGCTTCTTAACCGCCTGCTGCACCTGCATGCTTACCTTCAGCGACTGGTGCACAAGGACACCCAGGTCTCGTTGCACTTCCCCTTCTCCCAACTATTGCCATTCAGATAATAATCTGCCTTCCTGTTTTTGCCACCAAAGTGGATAAGGTCACATTTATCCACGTTATATTGCATCTGCCATGCTTCTGCCCAATCACCCAACCTGTCCAAATCATCCTGGAGTTTCTCAGCATCCTCCTCACAGCACACACGCCCACCCAGCTTTGTGTCGTCTGCAAATTTGGAGATATTACATCTAGTTCCCTTGTCTAGATCATTAATATATATTGTGAATAGTTGGGGTCCAAGGACCGATCCCTGCGGTACCCCACTAGTCACTGCCTGCCATTCAGAAAAAGACCCGTTTATTCCAACTCTTTGCTTTCTGTCTGCCAACCAGTTTTCTATCAAAGTCAATACCTTGCCCCCAATCCCATGTGCCTTAACTTTACACGCTAATCTCTTATGCGGGACCTTATCGAAAGCCTTCTGCAAGTCCAAATAAACCACATCCACTGGTTCTCCCTTATCTATTTTATCAGTTGCATCCTCAAAAAATTCCAGTAGATTAGTCAAGCACGATTTACCTTTTGTAAATCCATGTTAACTTTGTCCGATCCTGTCACTGTTTTCCAAGTGCTCTGCTATTACATCTTTTATAATGGACTCTAGCATTTTCCCCAGTACCGATGTCAGGCTTACCGGTCTGTAATTCCCCATTTTCTCTCTACCACCTTTTTTGAATAGTGGGGTAATATTAACTACCCTCCAATCCATGGGTTCTGTTCCAGATTCCATCAAATGTTGGAAGATGATAAGCAATGCATCTACTATTTCTAGGGCCACTTCCTTAAGTACCCTAGGATGTAGATTATCAGGCCCTGGGGATTTATCCGCCTTCAATCCCATCAATTTCCCTAACACCATTTCCCGACAAATACTGATTTCTTTCAGTTTCTCCCTTTCATCAAACTCTATGTTCCCCGACATCTCTGGGATGTTATTTGTGTCCTACTTTGTGAAGACAGAACCAAACTATGTATTTAATTGGTCTGCCATTTCTTTGTTTCCCATTATAAATTCCCCTGATTCTGACTGCAAGGGACCTATGCTTGACTTCACCAATCTTTTTCTCTTCACAAAGCTTTTACAGTCAGTTTTTATGTTCCCTGCAAGCTTACTCTCATATTCTATTTTCCCTTTCTTAATTAATCCATTTGTCCTCCTTTGTTGAATCCTAAACTGCTCCCAATCCTCAGGTTTACTGCTTTTTCTGGCCAATTTATATGTGCTCTCCTTGGATCTTATGCTATCTCTAAATTCCCTTCGTAGCCACAGTTGAGTCACCTTTTTTGTTTTATTTTTATGCCAAACTGGGATGAACAAATTCTGTAGTTCATCCATGCGGTCTTTGAATGTTTGCCATTGCCTATCCACCGTCAACCCTTTGAGTGACATTCTCCAATCAATCCTACCCAACTCAACTCGCACCTCAGACCCTCATAGTTTCCTTTATTTAAATTCAGGACCCTAGTCTCTGAGTCAACTACTTCATTCTCCATCTTAATGAAGAATTCTATCGTATTATGATCGCTCCGACCCAAGGGGCCCCGTACAACAAGATTGCTAATTAATCCTTTCTCATTACATAATACCCAGTCTAAGATCACCTGATCTCTGTTTGGTTCCTCAACATATTCAGGAAACCATCCTGTAAGCACCCCAGGAATTCCTCCTCCACAGTATTGTTACTAATTTGGTTAGTCCAATCTATACGTAGATTAAAGTCACCCATGATGACTGCTGTGCCCTTATTGCACGCTTCTCTAATTTCCCTTTTAATATATACCACGCCCACTAATGTTATCTGCCACTTGGTATTTCTCAGTTCTACCCATACAGATTCCACATCATCAGAGCCAATATCCTTCCATACAATTGTGTTAATCCCTTCTTTAACCAGCAATTCTTCCTCACCTCCCTTTCCTTTTTGCCTATCTTTCCTGAATATTGAATACCCCTGGATGTTGAGTTCCCAGCATTGGGAGCTTTACTCTGTATCTAACCCACGCGTTACCTGCCCTGGCAGTGTTTGATGGGACAGTGTAGAGGGAGCTTTACTCTGTATATAACCTGCGCTGTACCTGCCCTGGGATGGTTTGATGGGGACAGTGCAGAGGGAACTTTATTCTGTACCTAATCCGTGCTGTACCTGCCCTGGGAGTGTTTGATGGGACAGTGTAGAGGGAACTTTACTCTGTATCTAACCCATGCTGTACCTGCCCTGGGAGTGTTTCATGGGACAGTGTAGAGGGAGCATTACTCTGTACCTAACCCATGTTGTACCTGCCCTGGGGGTGTTTGATGGGACAGTGTAGAGGGAGCTTTACTCTGTATCTAACATGTGCTGTACCTGCCCTGGGAGTGTTTGATGGGACAGTTTAGAGGGAGCTTTACTCTGTATCTAACACGTACTGTACCTGCCCTGGGAGTGTTTGATGGGACAGTGTAGAGGGAGCTTTACTCTGTATCTAACCCATGCTGTACCTGCCCTGGGAGTGTTTGATGGGACAGTGTAGAGGGAGCATTACTCTGCATCTAACCCGTGCTGTGCCTGCCCTGGGAGTGTTTGATGGGACAGTGTAGAGGGAGATTTACCCTGTATCTAACCCGTGCTGTACCTGACCTGGGGGTGTTTGATGGGACAGTGCAGAGGGAGCTTTACTCTGTATCTAACCCGTGCTGTACCTGCCCTAGGAGTGTTTGAGAGGGAGCTTTACTCTGTATCTAAACCGTGCTGTACCTGCCCTGGGAGTGATTGATGGGACAGTGTAGAGGGAGCTTTACTCTGTATCTAACCCGTGCTGTACCTGCCCTAGGAGTGTTTGATGGGATAATACAGAGGGAGCCTATTGCCCATGATGCACCCTCCAATTAATGCTCCGATGGTCCCAGCACTTGATCCCCCTGAAGATTCCTCCACTTATTGCCTCTGATGCCCTTCCTGTTACACGGAATAGACTTGTTTCAGAGCACAAAGGAGGGAGAGCTGATATCCTTGCCATATCTCAAACACCATTCCCACAAACCGTCTCTCCCTGCCAAAGCAGGAGGGAGACACACCGATATAAAGAGAGGGGAGACTTTCTGGAGTATAAAGCAAGAGGTAGAAATGGGGGCCTTTAAATAGCGGGATCTCACATTCAGAGGATGGGAGGGAGGGAGGGGGGCGGGACCTCGGTGGGCTGCAGGCCGCTTTCATTGTCCAATCCAACGGAGTTGATGCTGCATGATCGTAGTGATGCTGTAGATATTGGCCTCTTCAAGTATACTCCAGTTGGTACGCTTGTCCTTCCCAGCTGACCCTCAAGATTTTGCGTAGAGAGCATTGGTGGTATTGCTCTAAGGCTTTGAGATGTCGACTGTACGTAGTCCAGGTTTCAGCTCCATATAAAAGGGTGGGAAGGATGATGGCTTTGTATACAAGAATTTTAGTTTGGACTTGGAGGTCCTGATTTTCAAAGACTCTCCTCAGTTTAGAAAAGGCTGCACTTGCACAACTCAGGCGGTGATGGATTTCAGAATCAATGTCAGCTTTGGAGGATAAATGGCTACCAAGATATGGAAAGGTGTTGACATTTTCAAGGGTGTTATTATCAATCTTTATAGAGGGAGGAGTTGCAGGCTGATTAGGTGATGGCTGGTGGAGCACCTGGGTTTTCTTTATGTTCCTGGTGAGGCCCAGAAGTTTGTAGGCTCTGGAAAAAGCATTCAAGGTGTTTTGTAGATCATGCTCAGAAAGAGCTGCGATGGTGTTATCATCTGCATACTGTAACTCCATAATGGTAGTGATGGAGACTTTGCTCTTGGCCTTAAGCCTGTTGAGATTGAAAATTCGGCCATCAGTACAGTAAAGGATTTGAATTCCGGTGGGCAGATCATTGCCGATGAGATGGAGGATAACTGAGATTAACACTGCAAAAAGCGTTGGAGCAATGATGCAGCCCTGTTTTACTCCAGTGTCAACTGTAAAGGGCTCTGAAATAGAACCGCTGCTGCTGAGAACTGCTGCGGACATGTTGTCATGTAGCAGCCTCAGGACTAAGATGAATTTGTCGGGGCAACCAAGCTTAGCCAAGATATGCCATAAAGTCTGGCGGTGGACGGTGTCAAAAGCTTTAGTTAAGTCTATGAAAGCTATGAACAGTGGTTGCTTTTGTTCACGGCATTTCTCCTGTAATTGACGTGCTGTGAAGATCATATCAGCTGTTCCTCTGGATGGTCGGAAACCACACTGCGACTCCGGAAGCACCTCCTCAGATAACGGCAAAAGTCTGTTAGCAAGGACACGGGCAAGCACTTTTCCTGTGGAAGAAAGAAGGGAGATACCTCGGTAGTTACCACACACCGACTTTTCCCCCTTTTTAAAGATAGTAACAATCAAAGCGTCTCTGAGCTCTTGTGGAATTTCTTCCTGCTGCCATATTTTTAGGAGGAAGGCATGTATTTGTGTCAGGAGCTCAGGGCCACCTTTTTTAAGGATTTCTGCTGGAATCCCATCTGAGCCGGCAGATGTAACTGGTAAAATAGATAAGGGAGAACCAGTGGATGTGGTGTATTTGGACTTTCAAAAGGCTTTCGATAAGGTCCCGCATAAGAGATTAGCGTGTAAAGTTAAGGCACATGGGATTGGGGGCAAGGTATTGACTTGGATAGAGAACTGGTTGGCAGACAGAAAGCAAAGAGTTGGAATAAACGGGTCTTTTTCCGAGTGGCAGGCAGTGACTAGTGGGGTACCACAGGGATCGGTCCTTGGACCCCAGCTATTCACAATGTATATTAATGATCTGGACGAGGGAACTAGATGTAATATCTCCAAGATTGCAGACGACACAAAGCTAGGTGGGCATGTGTGCTGTGAGGAGGATGCCGAGAAACTCCAGTATGATTTGGACAGGTTGGGTGATTGGGCAGAAGCATGGCAGATGCAATATAACGTGGATAAATGCAGGGTTATCCACTTTGGTGTCAAAAACAGGAAGGCAGATTATTATCTGAATGGCAATAGATTGGGAGAAGGGGAAGTGCAACGAGACCTGGGTGTCCTTGTGCACCAGTCGCTGAAGGTAAGCATGCAGGTGCAGCAGGCGGTTAAGAAGGCAAATGGTATGTTGACCTTCGTAGCGAGAGGGTTTGAGTACAGGAACAAGGATGTCTTGCTACAGTTGTACAGGGCCTTGGTGAGACCACATCTTGAGTATTGTGTGCAGTTTTGGTCGCCTTACCTGAGGAAGGACGTTCTTGCCATGGAAGGAGTGCAGCGAAGATTCACCAGGCTGATACCTGGGATGGCAGGAATGACTTATGAGGAGAGATTGTGTCGATTGGGCTTATACTCACTGGAGTTTAGAAGATTGAGATGGAACCTCATCGAAACCTATAAAATTCTGTCAGGCCTGGACAGATTAGATGCAGGAAGGATGTTTCTGATGGCCGGGGAGTCCAGAACCAGGGGTCATAGTCTAAGGATAAGGGGTAAGCCATTTATGACTGAAATGAGGAGGAATTTCTTCACCCAGAGAGTGGTGAACCTGTGGAATTCTCTGCCACAGAGGGCGGTGGAGGCCAGTTCATTAAATATATTCAAGAAAGAGTTGGATATATTTCTTAAGGCTAAAGGGATCAAAGGATATGGGGAGAAGGCAGGGACAGGGTACTGAATTTCGATGATCAGCCATGATCTCATTGAATGGCGGAGCAGGCTCGAAGGGCCGAATAACCTACTTCTCCTATCTTCTATGTGAATAGCTGGGGTCCAAGGACCGATCCTTGCGGTACCCCACTAGTCACTGCCTGCCACTCGGAAAAAGACCCGTTTATTCCAACTCTCTGCTTTCTGTCAGCCAACCAGTTCTCTATCCAAGTCAATACCTTGTAGGGAAATGGTGTTTGGGAAATTGACGGCATTGAAGGCCGATATATCCCCAGGGCCTGATAACCTACATCCTAGGGTACTTAAGGAGGTGGCCCTAGAAATAGTAGATGCATTGCTGATCATCTTCCAAAATACGCTGGAATCTGGAACTGTACCCATGGATTGGAGGGTAGCTAATTTTACCCCACTATTCAAAAAGGGTGGTAGAGAGAAAGCGGGGAATTACAGACCGGTAAGCCTGACATCGGTAGTGGGGAAAATGCTCAAGTCCATTATAAAGGATGTAATTGCTGAGCACTTGGAAAACAGTGACAGGATCAGACAAAGTCAACATGGATTTACAAAAGGTAAATCATGCTTGACTAATCTACTGGAATTTTTTGAGGATGTAACTGGGAAAATAGATAAGGGAGATCCAGTAGATGTGTATTTGGACTTTCAAAAGGCTTTCGATAAGGTCCCGCATAAGAGATTAGCATGTAAAGTTAAGGCACATGGGATTGGGGGGCAAGGTATTGACTTGGATAAAGAACTGGTTGGCGGACAGAAAGCAGAGAGTAGGAATTAACGGGTCTTTTTCCGAGTGGCAGGCAGTGACTAGTGGGGTACTGCAGGGATCGGTCCTGGGACCCCAGCTATTCACAATATACATTAATGATCTAGATAAGGGAACTAGATGTAATATCTCCAAGTTTGCAGACGACACAAAGCTGGGTGGGCGTGTGTGCTGCGAGGAGGATACCGAGAAACTCCAGGATGATTTGGACAGGTTGGGTGATAGGGCAGAAGCGTGGCAGATGCAATATAACGTGGATAAATTCAAGGTTATCCACTTTGGTGTCAAAAACAGAAAGGCAGACTATTATCTGAATGGCAATAAATTGGGAGAAGGGGAAGTGCAACGAGACCTGGGTGTCCTTGTGCACCAGTCGCTGAAGGTAAGCATGCAGGTGCAGCCGGCAGTGAAGAAGGCAAATGATATGTTGGCCTTCATAGCGAAAGGGTTGAGTACAGGAGCAAGGATGTCTTGCTGCAGTTGTACAGGGCCTTGGTGAGACCACACCTTGAGTATTGTGTGCAGTTTTGGTCGCCTTATCTGAGGAAGGATGTTCTTGCCATGGAAGGAGTGCAGCGAAGATTCACCAGGCTGATGCCTGGGATGGCAGGAATGATGTATGAGGAGAGATTGGGTCGATTGGCCTTATACTCGCTGGAGTTTAGAAGAATGAGAGGGGATCTCATCGAAACCTATAAAATTCTGACAGGTCTGGACAAACTAGATGCAGGTAGAATGTTCCCGATGGTCGGAGAGTCCAGAACCAGGGGTCACAGTCTAAGGATAAGGGGTAAGCCATTTAGGACAGAGATGAGGAAGAATTTCTTCACCCAGAGAGTGGTGAACCTGTGGAATTCTCTACCACAGAAGGCGGTTGAGGCCAAGTCTTTAAATATATTCAAGAAGGAGTTAGATATATTTCTTAGAGCTAAAAGTATCAAGGGATATGGGGAGAAGGCAGGGACAGGGTACTGAGTTTGGATGATCAGCCATGATCTCATTAAATGGTGGAACAGGCTCGAGGGGCCGAATGGCCTACTCCTGCTCCTATCTTCTATGTTTCTAATCCCATGTGCCTTAACTTTATGCGCTAATCTCTTATGCGGGACCTTATTGAAAGCCATCTGAAAGTCCAAATACACCACATCCACTGGTTCTCCCTTATCTATTTTACCAGTTACATCCTCAAAAAATTCCAGTAGATTAGTCAAGCACGATTTACCTTTTATAAATCCATGTTGACTTTGTCCGATCCTGTCACTGTTTTCCAAGTGCTCTGCTGTTACATCTTTTATAATGGACTCTAGCATTTTCCCCACTACCGATGTCAGGCTTACCGGTCTGTAATTCCCCGTTTTCTCTCTACCGCCTTTTTTGAATAGTGGGGTAACATTAGCTACCCTCCAATCCATGGGTACTGTTCCAGATTCCATCGAATGTTGGAGGATGATCAGCGATGCATCTACTATTTCTCGGGCCACTTCCTTAAGTACCCTAGGATGTAGATTATCAGGCCCTGGGGATTTATCGGCCTTCAATCCCATCAATTTCCCTAACACCATTTCCCTACAATTACTGATTTCTTTCAGTTCCTCCCTTATATCAGACCCTATGTTCCCCGACATCTCTGGGAGGATATTTGTGTCTTCCTTTGTGAAGACAGAACCAAAATATGTATTTAATTGGTCTGTCATTTCTTTGTTCCCCATTATAAATTCCCCTAATTCTGACTGCAATGGACCTACACTTGACTTCACCAACCTTTTTCTCTTCACATATCTATAAAAGCTTTTACAGTCAGTTTTTATGTTCCCTGAAAGCTTACTCTTATATTCTATTTTCCCCTTCTTAATTAATCCCTTTGTCCTCTTTTGTTGAATCCTAAACTGCTCCCAATCCTCAGGTTTACTGCTTTTTCTGGCCAATTTATATGTCCTCTCCTTGGATCTTATGCTATCCCTAATTTCCCTTGTTAGTCATGGTTGAGTCAACTTTTTTGTTTTATTTTTATGCTAAACTGGGATGAACAAATTCTGTAGTTCATCCATATGGTCTTTGAATGTTTGCCATTGCCTATCCACCATCAACCCTTTGAGTGACATTCCCCAATCAATCCTACCCAACTCGCACTTCAGACCATCGTAGTTTCCTTTATTTAAATTCAGGACCCTAGTCTCTGAGTCAACTACTTCATTCTCCATCTTAATGAAGAATTCGATCATATTATGATTGCTCCGACCCAAGGGGCCTCGTACAACAAGATTGCTAATTAATCCTTTCTCATTACATAATACCCAGTCTAAGATGGCCTGATCTCTGGTTGGTTCCTCGACATATTGGTCCAGGAAACCATCCCGTAAACACTCCAGGAATTCCTCCTCCACAGTATTGTTACTAATTTGGTTAGTCCAATCTATATGTAGATTAAAGTCACACATGATGGCTGCTGTGCCCTTATTGCATGCTTCTCTAATTTCCTTTTTAATGCCATCCCCAACCTCCGCATTACTGTTTGGAGGAAGTGTCCCTGAGTTCCCACATAGCGCAGGAGGAGCATACCACGTGGCCGGGCTGTCCTGCCGTGACTTACCCTTTAATTAATTGAAATTAAATTAAATCAAATCAATCCCACCAATTACACTACAGTTAAATGTTATATTTAAGGGCCCTGGTTTACCAACAGTCCCCGCTACACCACAGAGAGCTTAGATACTATAAACCACAGAGTTAAAGTTTAAAAAGAGAGAAATACTCACCAACCAATCACTTACCTGCTTTCTGGTGACGTCACACTTTGATTACTTTTTACTTCTCTCCCTCCCTCTGAGCTTGGAGATTGGTAAGCCTACCTGGTCCTCGTCGCTACTTTATATCACCGCCGAGTCTCCCGCAGGTCTGCCGCTCTTGCTAGTATTGTTGGGGGGGGTTTAAACTAACTTGGTCGTGAGATGGGATGCGGAGTGGAGCTATAGTAGAGGGTGATGCACCGCTAAATATAGAGGAAAAAACAAGTCAGTCTGGAAGGCAGAATAAATATGTAATGGCACAAGGGAGTATGGCAAGGCTGGATGGCATTTATTTTAATGCAAGGAGTCTTGCGAGTAAGGCAGATGAATTGAAGGTGTTGATGAACACATGGGAGTATGATATTGTTGCTATCACAGAGACATGGTTGAGGGAGGGGCAGGACTGGCAGCTCAATATTCTGGGCGAGACAGGGGGGTGTAAAAGAGGAGGGGGTGTTGCAATATTAATCAAGGAGTCAATTACTGCAGTAAGGAGGGATGATATCTTAGTAGGTTCCTCTAATGAGTCCATATGGGTAGAACTTAAAAACAAAAAGGGGGCATGCACTTTGCTGGGTGTGTACTATAGGCCTCCAAACAGTCATGGGGAGATAGAGGAACAGATATGTCGGCAAATCTCAGAGAAGTGTAGAAATAATAGGGTAATAATAGTGGGGGATTTCAACTTCCCCAATATTAACTGGGCTAGCCAGAGTGTGAAAGGCTTAGAGGGTGCGGAATTCTTAAAGTGCATCCAGGAGAGCTTTTTGAGCCAGCATGTAGAAAGTCCTACAAGAGAGGGGGCGGTACTGGACCTAATTCTAGGGAATGTAGCCGGGCAAGTGGTAGAAGTGTCAGTAGGAGAGCATTTTGGTGACAGTGACCATAATTCACTGAGATTTAAGGTAGTCATGGAAAAGGACAAAGTTGGACCGGAAATAAAGGTTCTAAATTGGGGGAAGGCTGATTTTAATATGATAAGGCAGGATCTGGCCAAAGTGGACTGGGATCAGCTACTTGTAGGAAAATCCACATCAGAGCAGTGGGAGTCTTTCAGAAAGGAAATAGAGAGAGTACAACGCCATCATGTTCCCATAGAAGTCAAGGGTGGGACCAACAAGCCCAGGGAACCCTGGATGTCAAGGGATATACAAGAATGGATTAGGAAAAAAAGGGAGGCTTTAAGGCAGATACGAAGGACTAAAAACAGTGGAAGCCCGAGAGGAGTATAGAAAGTGCAGGGGGGTACTTAAAAAAATAAATTAGGAGAGCGAAGAGGGGGCATGAAAAAACACTGGCAGGCAAAATAAAGGAAAATCCCAAGGTGTTTTATAAGTATATTAAGGGCAAGAGGATAACCAGGGAAAGAGTAGGGCCCATTAGGGACCAAAGTGGCAATCTGTGCGTAGAGCCGGAAGATGTAGGTGAGGTTTTAAATGAATATTTTGCATCTGTGTTCACTATGGAGAAGGACGATGTAGACATAGAAATCAGGCAGGGGGACTGTGATATACTTGGAAGAAATTAGTATTGAGAGGGAGGAGGTACTAACGCTTTTAGCGTGGCTAAAGAGTTGGTGTAGGGGGGAGGGTTTTAGTTTCCTGGATCACTGGGCCTGCTTCTGGGAAAGGTGGGACTTGTACAAGTCGGACGGGTTGCACCTGAACCAGAGCAGGACAAATATCCTTGCGGGGAGGTTTGCTAGCACTGTTGGGGGGGGTTTAAACTAACTTGGCAGGGGGATGGGATACAGAGGGGAGCTGAAATAGGGGGGGATGTGCTGCCAATTATAGAGAAAAAAACAAGTCAGCTTGGTAGACAGGGCAAATATATAAGGGCAAGGCTGGATGGCATCTATTTTAATGCAAGGAGTCTTGCAAATAAGGTGGATGAACTGAAGGTGTTGATAAACACATGGGAGTATGATATTGTTGCTATCACGGAGACATGGTTGAGGGAGGGGCAAGACTGGCAGCTCAATATTCCAGGGTACAGAATCTTCAGGCGAGACAGAGGGGGAGGTATAAGAGGAGGGGGTGTCGCAATATTAATTAAGGAGTCAATTACTGCAGTAAGGAGGGATGATATATTAGCAGGGTCCTCTAATGAGGCCATATGGGTGGAGCTTAAAAACAAAAAGGGGGCAAGCACTTTGCTGGGAAGTATACTATAGGCCTCCAAACAGTCAGGGGGAGATAGAGGAACAGATATGTAGGCAAATCTCAGAGAAATGTGCAAATAATAGGGTAATAATAATGGGGGATTTCAACTTCCCCAATATTAACTGGGATAGTCAGAGTGTGAAAGGCTCAGAGGGTGTAGAATTCTTAAAGTGCATCCAGGAGAGCTTTTTGAGCCAGCATGTAGAAAGTCCTACAAGAGAGGGGGCGGTACTGGACCTAATTCTAGGGAATGTGGCCGGCCAAGTGGAAAAAGTGCTAGTAGGTGAGCACTTTGGTGATAGTGACCATAATATGGTAAGATTTAAGGTGGTCATGGAAAAGGACAGGGATGGGCCGGAAATAAAGGTTCTAAATTGGGGGAAGGCCGATTTTAATAGGATAAGGCAGGATCTGGCCAAAATGGACTGGGATCAGCTACTTGTAGGAAAATCTGCATCGGAGCAATGGGAGGCTTTCAGAAGGGAGATTGAGATCATACAATGGCAACATGTTCCCGTAAAGGTCAAGAGTGGTTCCAAAAACCACAGGGAACCGTGGATGTCAGGGGATATACGAGAATGGATTAGGAAAAAAAGGAGGGCTTTTGGTAGATTCAAAAGGCTAAAGACGGAGGAAGCCCTAGAGGAGTACAAAAAGTGCAGGGGGATACTTAAAAAAGAAATTAGGAGATCAAGGAGAGGCCATGAAATAACACTGGCGAGCAAAATAAAGGAAAATCCGAAGATGTTTTATAAGTATATTAAGGGTAAGAGGATAACTAGGGAAAAAATAGGGCCCATTAGGGACAAAAGTGGCAATCTGTGTGTGGAGCCGGAAGATGTAGGAGGGGTTCTAAATGAATTTTTTGCATCTGTTTTCACTATGGAGAAGGACGATGTAGACATAGAAATAGGGTGGGGGGACTGTGATATGCTCGAACATATTAACATCGAGAGGGAGGAGGTATTGGCGGTTTTAGCTGGCCTAAAAATGGATAAATCCCCAGGCCCGGATGAAATGTATCCCAGGCTGCTGTGTGAGGCAAAGGAGGAGATTGCGGGGGCTCTAACACATATATTCAGGACCTCTCTGGCCACAGGGAATGTGCTAGAGGACTGGAGAACCGCTAATGTAGTACCATTATTCAAGAAGGGTAGTAGGGAAAAACCGGGGAACTACAGGCCAGTGAGCCTAACATCAGTGGTAGGAAAATTATTGGAAAAAATCCTGAGGGACAAAATTTGTCTCCACTTGGAGAGGCAAGGATTAATCAGGGATAGTCAACATGGCTTTGTCAAGGGAAGATCATGTCTGACTAATTTGATTGAATTTTTTGAGGGGGTGACTAGGTGTGTGGATGAGGGTAACGCAGTGGATGTGGTATACATGGATTTCAGTAAGGCCTTCGATAAAGTCCCGCACAGGAGACTGGTCAAGAAGGTAAGAGCCCATGGAATCCAGGGTGCCTTGGCATATTGGATACAAAACTGGCTTAGTGGCAGAAGGCAGAGGGTGATGGTTGAAGGTTGTTTTTGTGACTGGAAGCCTGTGGCCAGTGGGGTACCACAGGGATCGGTGCTGGGTCCCTTGCTGTTTGTGGTCTACATTAATGACTTGGATATGAATGTAAAGGGTATGATCAGTAAGTTCGCGGGTGATACAAAAATTGGTAGGGTGGTAAATAGCGAGGAGGGTAGCCTCAGTCTGCAGGACGATATAGATGGGTTGGTCAGATGGGCGGAACAGTGGCAAATGGAATTTAACCCGGAAAAGTGCGAGGTGATGCACTTTGGGGGGACTAACAAGGCAAAGGAATACACAATGAATGGAAAGACCCTAGGCAAGACGGAGGGTCAGAGGGATCTGGGTGTGCAAGTACACAGATCCCTGAAGGTGGCGGAACAGGTGGATAAGGTGGTAAAAAAGGCATATGGGATACTTGCCTTCATTAGTCGAGGCATTGAATATAAGAGCAAGGAGGTTATGATGGAGCTGTATAAAACACTGGTTAGGCCACAGCTGGAATACTGTGTGCAGTTCTGGTCGCCACACTACAGGAAGGATGTGATCGCGTTAGAGAGGGTGCAGAGGAGGTTCACCAGGATGTTACCAGGGCTGGAGCGCTTCAGCTATGAAGAGCGACTGGGCAGATTGGGTTTGTTTTCCTTGGAGCAGAGGAGGCTGAGGGGGGACATGATTGAGGTGTACAAAATTATGAGGGGCATAGATAGGATGGATGCTGAGGAGCTTTTTCCCTTAGTAGAAGGGTCAATAACTAGGGGGCATAGATTCAAGGTAAAGGGCGGGAGGTTTAGAGGGGATTTGAGAAAGAACTTTTTCACCCAGAGGGTGGTTGGAGTCTGGAACTCACTGCCTGAAAGGGTTGTGGAGGCAGAAACCCTCACAACATTTAAGAAGCATTTGGATGTGCACTTGAAATGCCATAGCATACAAGGCTACGGGCCAAATGCTGGAATATGGGATTAGATTAGACAGGGCTTGATGGCCGGCGCGGACACGATGGGCCGAAGGGCCTCTATCCGTGCTGTATTACTCTATGACTCTCTAAAAGTGGATAAATCCCCAGGCCCAGACGAGATGTATCCCAGGCTGCTTTGTGAGGCAAGGGAGGAGATTGCAGGGGCTCTGACACAAATTTTCAGAACCTCTGGTGAGAGGACTGGAGAACAGCTAACGTAGTACCATTATTCAAGAAGGGTAGCAGAGATAAACCAGGGAATTACAGGCCAGTGAGCCTAACATCAGTGGCAGGGAAATTATTGGAAAAACTTCTGAGGGACAGAATTAGTCTCCACTTGGAGAGGCAAGGATTAATCAAGGATAGTCAGCATGGCTTTGTCAAGGGGAGATCAAGTCTAACCAATTTTATTGAATTTTTCGAGGGGGTGATTAGGTGTGTGGATCAGGGTAGTGCAGTTGATGTAGTCTACATGGACTTCAGTAAGGCTTTTGACAAAGTCCCACATGGGAGACTGGTCAAGAAGGTAAGAACCCATGGGATCCAGGGCAAATTGGCACATTGGATCCAAAATTGGCTTAGTGGCAGGAGGCAGAGGGTGATGGTCGAAGGTTGTTTTTGTGACTGGAAGCCTGTGTCCAGTGGTGTACCGCAGGGATCGGTGCTGGTCCCCTTGCTGTTTGTAGTGTACATTCATGATTTAGATATGAATGTAGGAGGTATGATCAGTAAGTTCGCAGATGACACGAAAATTGGTGGAGTGGTAAATAGCGAGGAGGGAAGCCTCAGGCTACAGGACGATATAGATGGGTTAGTTAGATGGGCAGAACAGTGGCAAATGGAATTTAACCCTGAAAAGTGTGAGGTGATGCATTTTGGGAGGACTACCAAGGCAAGGGAATACACAATGAATGGTAGGACCCTAGGAAGGACAGAGGATCAGAGGGACCTTGGTGTGCATGTACATAGATCCCTGAAGGCAGCAGGACAGGTAGAGAAGGTGGTTAAAAAGGCATATGGGATACTTGCCTTCATTAGCTGAGGCATAGAATATAAGAGCAGGGATGTTATGATGGAGCTGTACAAAACGCTAGTTAGGCCACAGCTGGAATACTGTGTGCAGTTCTGGTCGCCACACTATAGGATGGATTTGATTGCATTGGAGAGGGTGCAGAGGAGATTCACCAGGATGTTACCTGGGCTGGAGCGCTTCAGCTATGAGGAGAGACTGGACAGGCTGGGGTTGTTTTCCTTGGAGCAGAGAAGGCTGAGGGGGGACCTGATTGAGGTGTACAAAATTATGAGGGGCATAAATAGGGTAGATAGAAAGGAACTTTTCCCCTTAGTAAAGGGGTCAATAACCAGGGGGCATAGTTTCAAGGTAAGGGGCAGGAGGTTTAGAGGGGATTTGAGGAAAAACTTTTTCACCCAGAGGGTGGTTGGAATCTGGAACTCACTACCTGAAAGGGTGGTAGAGGCAGGAACCCTCACAACATTCAAGAAGCATTTAGACGAGCACTTGAAACGCCATAGCATACAAGGCTACGGACCAAGTGCTGGAAAATGGGATTAGCATAGACAGGGCTTGATGGCTGGCGCAGACACGATGGGCCGAAGGGCCTCTTTCTGTTCTGTGTGTCTCTATCCAAAAAAAGCAGTGGACCCAGCACTGACCCTGGGGGAACACCGCTACCATCCTCCAGTCTGAAAAACACCTCGCTGTTTTCTGTCCTTAAGCCAATTCCTTATCCAAGCTGCCACTGACCCACCTATTCCATGAGCCTCAATTTTGTTAACCAGCCTTCTATGTGGTACTTTGTCAAATGCCTTCCGAAAATCTAAGTCTGTCCCAGGAACTGTCGCAAAACACAATTAGAGATCCTGTCCCTTTGATTCCTGAATTTAAAAAGACTATTACAATCTGAGCCCGTGGGTTGTGAGCCAAAGAGCCTTGTGTCCAGTGAGGGGAATAAAGGCCCACAGCCTCCCCTGGCCCCAGGCCCTGAACAAGGGACTGGAGAAACTTGCTGCCCTGTGGATCAGACAATCAGCCGGCGCAAGTCCAGCCCCTCAGGCTCCCCGATTGGTTGGAGGACCCGCCGCCGGCTTGCTCCTCTAGCCCCGCCCTGCTCGCTCCCTATTGGTCGGAAGCTCCCGTCAATCAGGCCTGGGTCACGTGTCCCTGGAGCGCGCTCCGGCAAACTGAAGAAGCTCTGCTCGGGGCCTGGATCCGCGGACTCTCAGGTTTGGATTCCCCTTTATTCTCTCCCCTCTGCTGATCTCAATTGGATCTGGGGGAAAACTCACTTTCCCTCACTGATTGTGGCTCATAACCAACACCGACTTTACAAAGAAAGCCCCGCGCGGCAGCCTGGAGCTCAGGGGCCCAGCGCGCAGGATGATTGACAGGGGAGCAGGGTGTGTGCTGAGCATGCGCGGTGCGGGCTGGGCGCCTGTGGAGCAGGAGAGGGCGGGGCCATGGGGCGCATGCGCGGTGTCAGCCACAACTCAGCGCAGTGGCCGGAGTGCTTTCTGGAGCGCGGGGGCTTGTGGGAATTGCAGCCACCATTACTATTGATTCTTTCAACCAAGTTGTGCAACAGCTGGGGCCTGAAAATCAGCTTCACTGCCCCTGGGCTGTGAAAGAGCAACATGAGACAACATTCTCCCTCTTACCGCTTTCTACACTCCTTTCGCAGGGTTTTTTTTTTTTTTTTTTTAGAAGCGGAGCATTTACAGAGAGGAAGCTCAAACCAACATCACATCAAGATCTGACAGAGTCACTCGATTTATATCATTGGCCTTTGCACATGGAAGGAGAGAGCAGTGATCACAGCACGGACAAACTGCACATGTGCTCCATGTGTGGACTCACCTTCAGCCGATTGCCTGCCTTGGCGAGACACATGCACCGTCACACCGGGGAGAGACCGGGTAAAGGTGGGGATGGTGGGAATGGATTCAGTTCCCCGTCTGTGTTGAAATTTAATCCGCACAGTCACCCTGGGGACAGTCCGTTCACCTGCTCCGTGTGTGGGAAAGGATTCACTTGCACATCCCACCTGCTGAGACACCAGCTTGTCCACACTGGTGAGAAACCGTTTAAATGTTCCGACTGTGGGAAGAAGTTTAAAAGCTCCACGAATCTGATGAGACACCAGCGGTCTCACACTGGAGAGAGACCGTTCACCTGCTCTGTGTGTGGGAAGGGTTTCACTCAGCCATCCCACTTGCAGATACACCAGCGAGTTCACACTGGGGAGAGGCCGTTCACCTGCTCTGTGTGTGGGAAGGATTTCACTGGGTCATCCAGCTTGCAGATACACCAGCGAATTCACACTGGGGAGAGGCCATTCACCTGCTCCGTGTGTGGGAAGCGATTCACACAGTTATCCAACCTGCAGGCACACCACCAAGTTCACACTGATGAGAGGCCATTTAAATGTTCCGACTGTGGGAAGAGCTTTAAAGGCTCCGAGGTTCTGATCAGACACCAGCGAGTTCACACTGGGGAGAGGCCATTTCCCTGCTCTGTGTGTGGGAAGCAATTCACCGATTCATCTACCTTGCTGATGCACCAGCTTGTTCACACTGATGAGAGACCCTTTAAATGTTCTGACTGTGGGAAGAGCTTTAAAAGATCCTGGGCTCTGACTACACACCAGCGAGTTCACACCGGGGAGAGGCCATTCACCTGCTCCGTGTGTGGAAAGGGATTCTTGCTGTCCTCCAGCCTGCTGAGACACCAGCTTGTTCACACCGATGAGAGACCGTTTACATGTTCTGACTGTGGGAAGAACTTTAAAAGCTCCAATGCCCTGCTGAGACACCAGCTTGTTCACACTGTTCTGTAGCACAGGGCCCTGTAGAGAACTGGGGTGACATGAACATGGAATGGATGAATGTTTTATAAATTCCTGTACTATTGTTTAATCTTTCAATCTGTTGTGCTGATGATTCCCTTGATTTGACTGTTCATGTTATTTTTTTCCCTTATCATAGGCAATTGCCTGTTAAAAGTCAACCATGTGCCCCCTTATTAAAGGGGCACAACCAATAAAACATGTAACATAACAAAAAAAAGTTTAAAGGAAACTTAAATTAAAATTAAAATTCTATTTTCGGGGGTGATGATGCACGTCAGTCCCTCCGGTACCCACCGGTCGTGGAAGGCCTCAAGCACGCCGGTGGACTGTTCATGTTATCACATAGAATAGGTCGACAAGTGAAGGCACAACGTCTGGCTGTGAATCTAATAATAACCTCACGGACCGCATAGCTGTGATACCCAGACGGGCTTGTGGTTATGGTCTGGTCACAGATGGACTAAATCCCCTTTACTCACCTCTGCAACAGGTTGTTACGGGGAGCCGTGGGTGCCCGTGTGTCATGCAACATAAAATTCACTCAGAGTCTGGGAAAGTACCTTCAACACAATTTTATTACACGTTAACAGGGGAACACCTATCCATGGACAGATGTTCCCTGATTGTTACAATCCATTGCCTTTTATACAGTTTTTGCTCTAAGTTGTGGCTTACATCAGACAGTTGGCTTCGGATGCAAATTCTTGTGACCCGTGTGTACATTCTGACCGTTTACATTAGTCTTGTGACCCCATACGTTATCTTCACCTCATTCCTTAATTAGTAACTAACGGTTTGTGTACCTTACTCAATTTGTAACTGACAGTTTGACCATTTGACCACATTACACCATACTTCTCTCTGGGACATATACAAAACAACTCTTTATATGGTTGGATGTATACTCGGTTCCTTAATTCTCTTATTTTTAGCTAATGAGCCCCTTTCTCCCTTTTAACCCTTTCAACATGAAACGGTACCATCTCCTAAAACAAGAGTTACAGGAACTAGACAAGGAGATCGAAACCGAACTCCGTAAGATACCGTGATGTGAAACAGCCTGAAACTGGGGCTTAAATGTAGATATCCATCCTTGGATCCACATCATCTCTCATGTACTGGTAGCGCTACAATTAATATTAGCATTAGGTTGGCTTACAATGACTTGTGCTGCTTGCTCGAAGCGTAGAAACAAAACCAGGGCAAAGACGATAGTTAAAGAACAGAGTAAGCTGCTCAAACATGTGCAAGATGAAGGAATTACTGAGCTCTAAAACACACTAGGTGTCCCCAACCTAGCAGCTGGCCACTGCAAGCGGGGCGGGATGCCTAAGGCAGTAGTAGTAGTAATTGGTCATCTTGGGTAAGTTAGCCAAGGACCAAAAGGGGGGTCTGAAGTGGGGCATCGGCGCCCTTCAGGAATTAAGGGGTTAACAATGCAGCTTACACACTAGAAACGGTTGAGACAGTGACCGGCAGAGATCAGACATGTTGACCACAAAGTTTCGATGCTTTTGAACGTTAGATGAAATTAGCTCAGAAACACCAACCACAAACTATGGAAGTGAAACCACACGGGGCACAGCAAGACAGAAATGCAGACATGTGGTTTTACTAACGGTCACAAAATACAATAACAGGTGAGATCATAAAGATCATGTGACAATAACATATAGGCGAAAGATTGTGTGACGCGAGATAGGGAATTAGCCAAACAGCAACTGTGCACGTGGGCCTTAAGCCAATTAAAACAGTGTAATGGAATATGCACGAGGTTAACACGACATTTGAACGTATAAATATGTAACGCTTACTGTATAATTTTGGAGAAGTCCTTACTGGTGCGCCAGTTAGAGATTGTCTCCCTACTGGTGTATTAAAGACCATTTAAATAACGATCTGAAAACCTTGTGTCGAGTGTAGGTTTAAAATACTCCACAACAACCTGCTCCGTGTATGGGAAGGGAGTCACTCAGTCATCCCACCTGCTGACACACCAGCGAGTTCACACTGGGGAGAGGATGTTCACCTGCTCTGTGTGTGGGAAGGGATTCACTCAGTCATCCCACCTACTGAGACACCAGCGAGTTCACACCAGGGAGAGACAGTTCACCTGCTCCGTGTGTGGGAAGGGATTCACTCAGTCATCCCACCTGCTGATACACCAGCGAGTTCACACCGGGGAGAGACCATTCACCTGCTCCGTGTGTGGGAAGGGATTCACTCAGTCATCCCACCTGCTGACACACCAGTGGGTCTGCACCGGAGAGACACCGTTCACCTGCTCCGTGTGTGGGAAGAGATTCATTGATCATCCCATCTGGTGACACACCAGCGAGTTCACACCGGGGAGAGACCATTCACCTGCTCCGTGTGTGGGAAGGGATTCATTGATTCATCCCACCTGGTGACACACCAGCGAGTTCACACCGGGGAGAGACCGTTCACCTGCTGTGTGTGTGGGAAGGGATTCACTCAGTCATCCCACCTGCGGACACACCAACAAGTTCACCCTGCTCTGTAGGGCAGGGCCCTGCCGGCAGCTGGGGCAATGTGAACATGGAAACTGTTTTATAAATTTTGTACTGCTGTTTAATCTTTCAGCCTCTGGAGCTGATGGTTCATGGGGAACACAAGCCTAGTCTGTGCAACCTGTCCTCATCATTTAACCCCTTTAGCCCTGGTATCATTCTGGTGAATCTGTGCCAATATATCCTTCCTAAGGTGCGGTGCCCAGAATGGAACAGTATTACAGACTGACTGCGGCCTGCTCGACTGTTCATTGTCAAAGCTTATCCAATCTGGTGACAGTTACGAAAGTGTGCGACGTAACAAAGGAAGAGATAAGGCGGATGTTGAACTATTGGAAAAACAAGTCTACATAATGTATTCTGCGCAGCAACAGACTCAGGAAGCTAAGGCTACAAAACATCCAGAATTACAGCGACTGTCAGGAGAACCATGAGTCACAATGAAGCAAGAAGGACAAGAACATCCTCAACTCTCCCAGAACACGGTCCTGATCACCCTCAGCTCCGAGTGGTGCTCCCCAGAATAAGGTTGTATGACTTTGTTATCTGGTAAAACTGTCAGGTCTGAATGTCAATAAAAATTATTCAAAACAATTCTAGAGTATTGCGTGATTCTTCCATGGCAGGTACAGCATAGGTTAGATACAGAGTAAAGCTCTCTCTGCACTGTCCCATCAAACACTCCCAGGGCAGGTACAGCATAGGTTAGATACAGAGTAAAGCTCTCTCTGCACTGTCCCATCAAACACTCCCAGGGCAGGTACAGCATGGGTTAGATACAGAGTAAAGCTCCCTCTACACTGTCACATCAAACACCCCCAGCGCAGGTACAACACGGGTTAGATACAGAGTAAAGCTCCCTCTACACTGTCCCATCAAACACTCCCAGGGCAGGTACAGCACGGGTTAGATACAGAGAAAAGCTCCCTCTACACTGTCCCATCAAACACTCCCAGGGCAGGTACAGAACAGGGTTAGATACAGAGTAAAGCTCACTCTACACTGTCCCATCAAACACTCCCAGGGCAGGTACAGCACGGGTTAGATACAAAGTAAAGCTCCCTCTACACTGTTCCATCAAACACTCCCAGGGCAGGTACAGCACGGGTTAGATACAGAGTAAAGCTCCCTCTACACTGTCCCATCAAACACTCCCAGGGCAGGTACAGCACGGGTAGAAACAGAGCAAAGCTCCCTCTGCACTGTCCCATCAAACACTCCCAGAGCAGGTACAGCACGGGTTAGATACAGAGTGAAGCGCCCTCTACACTGTCCCATCAGACACTCCCAGGGCAGGTACAGCACGGGTTAGATACAGAGTAAAGCTCCCTCTACACTGTCCCATCAAACACTCCCAGGGCAGGCACAGCACGGGTTAGTTACAGAGTAAAGCTCCCTCAACACTGTCCCATCAAACGCTCCCAGGGCTAGGACAGCAGGGGTTAGATACAGAGTAAAGCTCCCTCTACACTGTCCCATGAAACACACCCAGCGCAGGTACAGCACGGGTTAGATACAGAGTAAAGCTCCCTCTACACTGTCCCATCAAACATTCCCAGGACAGGTACAGCACGGGTTAGATACAGAGTAAAGCGCCCTCTACACTGTCCCATCAGACACTCCCAGGGCAGGTACAGCATGGGTTAGATACAGAGTAAAGCGCTCTCTGCACTGTCCCATCAAACACTCCCAGGGCAGGTACAGAATGGGTTAGATACAGAGTAAACCTCCCTCTACACTGTCCCGTCAAACACTCCCAGGGCAGGTACAGCACAGGTTAGATACAGAGTAAAGCTCCCTCTACACTGTTCCATCAAACACTCCCAGGGCAGGTACAGCACGGGTGAGATACAGAGTAAAGCTCCCTCTACACTGTCCCATCAAACACTCCCAGGGCAGGTACAGAATGGGTTAGATACAGAGTAAGGCTCCCTCTACACTGTCCCATCAAACACTCCCAGGGCAGGTACAGCACGGGTTAGATACAGAGTAAAGCTCCCTCTACACTGTCCCATCAAACACTCCCAGGGCAGGTACAGCACGGGTAGAAACAGAGCAAAGCTCCCTCTGCACTGTCCCATCAAACACTCCCAGAGCAGGTACAGCATGGGTTAGATACAGAGTGAAGCGCCCTCTACACTGTCCCATCAGACACTCCCAGGGCAGGTACAGCACGGGTTAGATACAGAGTGATACGCTTATCAATTACTTCATAAAAGGTGATGAGTCGAAGAAGAGATGATGAGTCGAAAGAAGAGATGAATAAGGCTTTTATTAGCTAAGAAGAGACCATGCTTCTTCGTGAGTGACTGAACAAGTCTGAACGAAACCCACACAGTGGTGGGTGGAGTCAGCTGAGGCATGCCTCCATACACAGCGCCACCCAGAGGTGGCATTATACAATACAGTGGTTTACCACATTCACCCCTTGTTTAATGTGAAGTCCGGCGGGGTGAAGGGTACTACAAGTTAAGTCTATCAGGAGGCCTTGTCTGACGTCCTGATCGTCGTGGTGGCGGCGGTGGTGTTGCAGCATCCGACGTCGGGTCTGGTGTCTGGGTGGTTGGCGAAGATTCCTG
The DNA here is from genome assembly GCF_052327205.1 of Somniosus microcephalus. Lineage (NCBI taxonomy): Eukaryota > Metazoa > Chordata > Chondrichthyes > Squaliformes > Somniosidae > Somniosus > Somniosus microcephalus. The sequence continues at coordinate 268,448 of NW_028225452.1, read as the reverse complement.
GGGCTTTGGCATGCCGTCTGCAGGGGTTGGGTTGGGAGGGGTGGTGGGGGATAACAGTGGTAAGGGGGATAACGGTGGTAAGGGGGATAACGGTGGTAATTCAGGGGTACCCGAGGGTGCGAGATCTCGTATGGAGACCGTGTCCTCCCGCCCGTCTGGGTATGTCACCCAGGCATACTGGGGGTTGGCGTGTAGGAGGTGCACCCGCTCGACCAGGGGGTCCGTTTTATGCGTCCTCACGTGCCTCCGCAGTAGGACGGGCCCAGGAGAAGTCAACCATGCTGGTAGCGAGGTTCCCGATGTAGACTTCCGGGGGAAAACGAACATTTTCTCATGAGGGGTCGCATTAGTGGCAGTACAAAGCAGTGACCGAATGGAGTGAAGCGCTGCAGGGAGGACCTCCTGCCAGCGGGAGGTCGGAAGGCCCTTAGATTTTAGTGCTAAGAGGACTGCCTTCCAAACCGTCGCGTTCTCCCTTTCCACCTGGCCGTTCCCCCGGGGGTTGTAACTGGTGGTCCTGCTCGTGGCGATACCTCTTGTTAGCAGGTACTGCCGAAGTTCGTCGCTCATGAACGATGAGCCCCTGTCGCTATGTATATAGCTGGGGAACCCGAACAGAGCGAAGATGTCATTCAGACACTTGATGACCGTGGTACTGGTCATGTCTGGGCAAGGGATGGCAAAGGGGAAACGGGAGTACTCATCAACTATGTTGAGGAAGTACACATTGCGGTCAGCGGAGGGGAGGGGCCCTTTAAAATCGACGCTCAGGCATTCGAAGGGGCGGGTGGCCTTGATCAGGCTTGCTCTGTCCGGCCTATAGAAGTGCGGTTTGCACTCGGCGCAGATTTGGCAGCTCTTGGTCATGGTCCTGACCTCCTCGATGGAGTAGGGCAGGTTACGGGATTTGATAAAATGGAAAAACCTGGTGACCCCCGGGTGGCAGAGGTCATTGTGGAGGGACTGCAGCCTATCACTCTGCGCGTTGGCGCATGTACCACGTGATAGGGCATCTGGGGGCTCATTGAGTTTCCCTGGCCGATACAAGATATCATAATTGTAGGTGGAGAGTTCGATTCTCCACCTCAAGATCTTGTCGTTCTTGATTTTACCCCTCTGCTTATTATTAAACATAAAAGCTACTGAACGCTGGTCAGTGAGCAGGGTAAATCGTTTCCCGGCCAGGTAATGCCTCCAGTGACGCACCGCTTCTACAATAGCCTGGGCCTCCTTTTCGACGGAGGAGTGTCTCGTCTCGGGGCCCTGGAGGGTCCTTGAGAAAAAGGCCACGGGTCTGCCCGCCTGGTTAAGGGTCGCGGCTAGGGCGAAGTCGGAGGCATCGCTCTCCACTTGGAAGGGGATGGACTCATCCACCGCGTGCATTGCGGCCTTCGCGATATCGTTCTTGATAAGAGTGAAGGCTGCACACGCCTCTGGTGTCAGGGGGAAGGAGGTGGCTTTGATGAGGGGCCTGGCTTTGTCTGCATAGAGGGGCACCCACTGGGCGTAGTAGGAGAAAAACCCCAGGCATCTCTTCAGTGCTTTTTGGCAGTGGGGAAGGGGTAGCTCCATTAGGGGGCGCATTCTGTCGGGGTCGGGCCCGATGACTCCGTTCTCCACCACGCAGCCGAGGATGGCCAGGCGCTTGGTGTGAAACATACATTTTTCCTTATTGTACGTTAGGTTCAGCCGTTGGGCCGTACGGAGGAAATTTGCTAGATTAACGTCGTGGTCCTGCTGGTCGTGGCCGCAGATGGTGACGTTATCCAAATAGGGGAAGGTTGCCCGCAGCGCGTTCTGGTCAACCATTCGGTCCATCTCCCTTTGGAAGACCGAAACCCCGTTGGTGACGCCGAAGGGGACCCTAAGGAAGTGGTAGAGGCGGCCGTTTGCCTCGAAGGCAGTATACTGGCGGTCCTCATGGCGGATGGGCAGCTGGTGGTACGCTGACTTAAGGTCGATGGTGGAGAATACTTTGTATTGCGCAATCTGATTGACCATATCAGATATGCGAGGGAGGGGGTACGCGTCCAGCTGGGTGTACCGGTTTATGGTTTGGCTGTAGTCGATTACCATGCGGCGTTTTGCAGTGGTTTTAACGACTACAACCTGGGCTCGCCAGGGGCTAGTGCTACCTTCGATAATGCCCTCCTTCAAGAGCCGCTCCACCTCAGAGCTGATAAAAGCTCTGTCCCCGGCACTGTACCGCCTGCTTTTGGTAGCGATGGGTTTACAGTCGCGGGTGAGGTTAGCGAACAGGGGAGGGGGGGGGACTTTTAATGTGGAAAGGCTGCAGGTGGTTTGCAGCGGGCGATTTAAAAGTTGTTGGTTGCAGACTGTGAGTGGGGGGAGGGGTCCACCGTATGCTAGTGTGACACTCTTAAGGTGGCACTGAAAATCCAACCCTAGCAGGACGGCAGCGCAAAGACGGGGCAGGACTAGCAGTTTAAATTTTTGATATTCAGTGCCCCCTACTGACAGGGTCACCACACAGTAGCCGCTGATGTCCATTGACTGGGACTTGGACGCCATAGAAATGCGATGGTGCGTTGGCAGAATCGTGAGGGAGTGGCTACGTACCGTGTCGGGGTGGACGAAACTCTCTGTGCTCCCGCTGTCGATCAGGCAACTGGTGGCGCGGCCGTTTACCGCGATATCCATCATGGAGCTGGATAGATGGTGAGGGTGGCCTTGATCCAGCGTCACGGAGGCCAGTATGTGGCTTAGTGAGTCACTATAGTCATCCGCCGAGACGGTGGTCGGTTCCGGTGACGAAATGGCGGTTGAGTGCGTTGGATACGATGGCGGCGGATGCCATGCGGCCGGGGGTACACAAAATGGCGGATAAGATGGCTGCTCCCACGGCCCGCACGCTGCGCTGCTGGCTGGCTTCCCCTTGCAGGCGTTAGCGTAATGGCCTTTCTTCCCGCAGCCCGAGCAGGTAGCTGTCTTAGCTGGGCAGTGCGCTCTGGGATGTTTTAACTGGCCACAGAAATAGCATTTTTGGGCCTGGTTACTGGGCATCGAAGCAGTTCTTACCGGAGGCTGCTGTCTCGGTTGGGTCGCTGCAGCGGTTGGTGCCGGGGGCGGCGGTCCCGTGTCCCACGGTTTCGATTGCCATGTCTCGGCGCCGTTACGGGGGTATGCCTCGAGGTTTCGGTGGGCCTCCTCTAACGAGAGCGCAAGGGCAATGGCCGTCTTCAGGTCGGGTTCCTTGCTTTCTAGCAGTCTCTGCCGGGTGTGGTCTGACTGGAGGCCCCTGACGAAGGCATCACAGGCGAGTCCCTGCGCGTGCTCCACAGCCGTTACCGCTTTACAATCGCAGTCTCTGCAGAGTGCCAGTAGCGCCCGTGCAAATGCCCCTACCGATTCTCCCGGTTGCTGCCTGCGGGATCCCAAGAGGTGTCGGGCGTAAATTGTGTTCACTGGGCGCGTATATTGCCCTTTTAGTAGCTCGAGGGCCGCCACGTACGTATTAGAGTCCCGGATTAGCATATATACTTGATGGCTCACCTGGGCGGTCAAAATTTTCAGTTTGTGATCCTCCTCTGTAACCTGTGAGATTGCGAGGAAGGATTCAAAGCAGCTCAGCCAGTGTTCAAACTTGGCTGATGCACCCACATCTTGAGGGTCGAGGTCCAGGCGTGGTGGTCTGAGGGCTCTCAGCAATGTCTGCTGTATCCGTTGCTGTTGTTGCTCCTCAGGTGTCGCCATTTAACTTTTAGCTAATAAAATTGATACGCTTATCAATTACATGATCGATTTCTCACTCGAAATGGAGAGCGAAGAAATTGACTCAGAGACTAAGGTCCTGAATTTAAACAAGGGGAATTATGATGCCATGAGACGGGAACTGAGTAGGTCTGATTGGACAACGTTCCTGGGAGGACTGGAGGTAGATAAACAATGGCAAACATTTAAAGATAGAATGACAAAATTGCAAAAATTGTTTATACCAATCTGGCATAAAAGGAAATCTAAAAAGGTGACTCAACCGTGGATAACAGGGGAAATTAGAGACAGCATAAAATCCAAAGATAGGGCGTATAAAATAGCCAAAAAAAGCGCCAGAGCGGAAGATTGGGAACAGTTTAAGATAGAGCAAAGGAGGGCAAAGGGCATGATCAAGAGGGGCAAAATAGCTTACGAAAACAAGCTGGCGGAAAATATAAAAACTAACTCCAAAAGCTTTTATAAATATATCAAAAGGAAAAGACTGGTGAAAACCAAAGTTGGTCCATTGCAGTCAGATACGGGGGAATATATAATGGGAAATAAGGAAATGGCAGATCAACTAAATGCATACTTTGGGTCAGTCTTTACGAAGGAAGACACAAAAAACCTCCCTGGGATATCGGGAAAAATAGGGACATTGGCAAAGGAGGAACTGACGCAAATCAATATCTCTAAGGATATGGTGTTAAGGAAGCTAAAGGGATTGAAGGTGGACAAATCCCCAGGGCCTGATAACATGCATCCTAGGGTACTGAAGGAGGTGGCCCTAGAGATAGCGGATGCACTAAGGATGATTTTTCAGAATTCATTAGACTCGGGAACAGTGCCGATGGATTGGAGGGTAGCTAACGTTACCCCACTATTCAAAAAGGGGGGTAGGGAAAAAGCAGGTAATTACAGACCTGTAAGCCTTACATCAGTTGTGGGCAAAATGCTGGAGTCCATCATTAAGGATGAAATAGCGGAGCACTTAGCAAATGGGGACAGGATAGGACAGAGTCAACATGGATTTACAAAGGGTAAATCGTGCTTGACTAATCTATTGGAATTTTTTGAGGGAGTAACTGGTAGAATAGATGGGGGAGAGCCAGTAGATGTGGTGTACCTGGACTTCCAAAAGGCCTTCGATAAGGTCCCACATAAAAGATTAGCATGGAAAATTGAGGCTCATGGGATAAAGGGGAAAGTTTTGGCGTGGATAGGGAACTGGCTGTCAGATAGAAAACAGAGAGTTGGAATAAACGGCTCATTTTCTGAATGGCAGGCAGTAACAAGTGGGGTACCACAGGGATCTGTCCTGGGCCCCCAGCTGTTCACAATTTACATTAATGACCTGGATCAGGGAGTCGGATGCAGCATTTCCAAATTTGCAGACGACACTAAACTAGGAGGGGGGGTGGGCTCAGAGGAAGAGACCAGGAAGCTCCAGAGCGATTTGGACAGACTGGGCGATTGGGCGGATAAATGGCAGATGCACTATAATGTGGACAAGTGCGAAGTTATCCACCTTGGGTGCAGGAACGGGAGGGCAAATTATTATTTAAATGGCAATAGATTGGGAGAGGGGGAAGTACAGAGAGACCTGGGTGTTCTTGTACACCAGTCACTGAAGGCGAGCATGCAGGTGCAACAGGCGGTCAAGAAGGCAAACGGTATGCTGGCCTTCATAGCAAAAGGGTTAGAATACAGGAACAGGGATACCTTGCTGCAGCTGTACAGGGCACTGGTGAGACCACACCTCGAGTACTGTGTACAGTTTTGGTCGCCTCATCTGAGGAAGGATGTTCTTGCCATGGAGGGGGTGCAGCGGCGATTCACCAGGCTGATACCAGGAATGGCGGGAATGACCTATGAGGAGAGACTATGTAGTTTAGGGATGTACACACTGGAGTTTAGAAGATTGAGAGGGGACCTCATAGAAGTGTATAAAATTCTGACAGGTCTAGACAGACTGGATGCAGAAGGAATGTTTCCCTTGGCGGGTGAGAACAGAACTAGAGGACATAATTTAAGGATAAGGGCTAAACCATTTAGGACAGAGATGAGGGGGAATTTCTTCACTCAGAGAGTGGTGAACCTGTGGAACTCATTGCCACAGAGGGCAGTGTACGCCAGCTCATTAAATATATTTAAGAGGGAATTAGATATATTTCTACGGGCAAAAGGGGTTAAGGGTTACGGAGAGAAGGCGGGGACGGGATACTGAATTAAAGGATCAGCCATGATCTCATCGAATGGCGGAGCAGGCACGAAGGGCCGAATGGCCTACTCCTGCTCCTATCTTCTATGTACTTCATAAAAGGTGATGAGTCGAAGAAGAGATGATGAGTCGAAAGAAGAGATGAATAAGGCTTTTATTAGCTAAGAAGAGACCATGCTTCTTCGTGAGTGACTGAACAAGTCTGAACGAAACCCACACAGTGGTGGGTGGAGTCAGCTGAGGCATGCCTCCATACACAGCGCCACCCAGAGGTGGCAATATACAATACAGTGGTTTACCACACAGAGTAAAGCTCCCTCAACACTGTCCCATCAAACGCTCCCAGGGCTAGGACAGCAGGGGTTAGATACAGAGTAAAGCTCCCTCTACACTGTCCCATGAAACACTCCCAGCGCAGGTACAGCACGGGTTAGATACAGAGTAAAGCTCCCTCTACACTGTCCCATCAAACATTCCCAGGACAGGTACAGCACGGGTTAGATACAGAGTAAAGCGCCCTCTACACTGTCCCATCAGACACTCCCAGGGCAGGTACAGCACGGGTTAGATACAGAGTAAAGCGCTCTCTGCACTGTCCCATCAAACACTCCCAGGGCAGGTACAGCACGGGTTAGATACAGAGTAAACCTCCCTCTACACTGTCCCATCAAACACTCCCAGGGCAGGTACAGCACGGGTGAGATACAGAGTAAAGCTCCCTCTACACTGTCCCATCAAACACTCCCAGGGCAGGTACAGAATGGGTTAGATACAGAGTAAAGCTCCCTCTACACTGTCCCATCAAACACTCCCAGGGCAGGTACAGCACGCGTTAGATACAGAGTAAAGCTCTCTCTGCACTGTCCCATCAAACACTCCCAGGGCAGGTACAGCACAGGTTAGATACAGGGTAAACCTCCCTCTACACTGTCCCATCAAACACTCCCAGGGCAGGTACAGCACAGGTTAGATACAGAGTAAACCTCCCTCTACACTGTCCCATCAAACACTCCCAGGGCAGGTACAGCACGGGTTAGATACAGAGTAAAGCTCCCTCTACACTGTCCCATCAAACACTCCCAGGGCAGGTACAGCACGGGTTAGATACAGAGTAAAGCTCCCTCTACACTGTCCCATCAAACACTCCCAGGGCAGGTACAGCACGGGTTAGTTACAGAGTAAAGCTCCCTCAACACTGTCCCATCAAACGCTCCCAGGGCTAGGACAGCAGGGGTTAGATACAGAGTAAAGCTCCCTCTACACTGTCCCATCAAACACTCCCAGCGCAGGTACAGCACGGGTTAGATACAGAGTAAAGCTCCCTCTACACTGTCCCATCAAACACTCCCAGGGCTGGTGCAGTACTGACGTTAGGATCTGAGTCGCTCGATTTATCGGGACCTGAATATCATCGGCCTTTGTACATGGAAGGAGAGAGCAGTGATCACAGCGCGGACAAACCGCACGTGTTCCGCGTGTGGACTCGGATTCAGCTGATCACCTGACCTGGCGAGACACGTGCACCGTCACACCGGGGAGAAACCGGGTAAAGGTGGGGACAGCGGGAAGGGATTCAGTTCCCCGTCCGTCGGATGTTCATCGGTGCAGTCACACCGTGGACAGTCCGTTCACCTGCTCCGTGTGTGGGAAGGGATTTGTTTATTCATCCCACCTGCTGAGGCACCAGCAAGCTCACTCTGATGAGAGACCGTTTAAATGTTCTGACTGTGGGAAGAGCTTTGAAAGCACCGGGGAGATGAAGGGACACCAGCGAGTTCACACTGGAGAGAAACCCTTTAAATGTTCTGACTGTGGGAAGAGCTTTGAAAGCTCTAAGAGCCTGAAGAGACACCAGCGAGTTCACACTGTTCCTAGAATCTTCCAGCACAGAAGGTTCTTGGGCCCATTGTGATGTGTCGGCTCTTTGAAAGAGCTGTTGAATTTAGTCCCACTCCCCTGCTTTATCCCCATAACCTCCAAACTAGTCCTCTTCAAGTACATGTCCAATTGCCTTTGAAAGTTCCTATGGTACCACATAGATGGCCGGTTATCAAAATTGAGGCTCATGGAATAGGAGGGTCAGCGGCAGCTTGGATAAGGAATTGGCTTAAGGACAGAAAACAGTGAGTTGTGGTAAATGGCTGTTTTTCAAACTGGAGGATTGTAGGCAGTGGTGTTCCCCAAGGGTCAGTGCTGGGGCCACTGCTTTTTTTGATAAATATAAATGACCTGGATATTGGAATACAGAGTAGAATTTCTAAATTTGCCGATGACACCAAACTTGGGGGTGTGGCAAACAGTGAGGATGGTACCAGTCGACTGCAACAGGCATAGAAAGGCTAGCAGAATGGGCAGACAATTGGCAGATGGAATTTAATACAGAGAAGCGTGTGGGTGATGCATTTTGGCAGAAGGAACAGGGACAGGCAATATACACTTAATGGCACAGTTTTAAAGAGTGTGCCGGGACAGAGGGACCTGGGAGTTACTGTGCGTAGGTCCCTGAAGGTGGCGGGACATATTGAGAGTGGTTAGCAAAGCATTTGGGATCTTGGGCTTCATAAATAGAGGTATTGAGTACAAAAGTAGAGAAGTTATGTTGAAACTTTATAAAGCGCTGGTTAGGCCACAACTGGAGTATTGCGTCCAGTTCTGGTCACCACACTTTAGGAAGGATGTGAAGGCCCTTGAGTTGGTGCAGAGGAGATTTACCAGAATGGTTCCGGGGATGGGGGATCTTAGCTACAAGGACAGGTTGGAGAAGCTGGATTTGTTTTTATTAGAGCAAAGGAGGTTGAGGGGTGATTTGATAGAGGTGTACAAGATTATGGCGGGTTTGGATAGGCTAGACGGGGAAAGGCTGTTCCCACTAGTTGATGGTACAAGGACTAGGGGACACAGATTTAAGGTTTTGGGAAGAGATACAAGAGGGACATGAGGAAAAACTTTTTTACGCAGCGAGTGGTGAGGACCTGGAACTCGCTGCCGACGGAAGTGGTGGAATCAAATCAAATCAAATCAACTTTTATTGTCACTGTTAGTGCACAAGTGCAGTACAACGAAATGTAGGCTTGTGGCTCCCGAGAGTGTACAATTTGGATTAGGACACTTAAACATTTCAACATACATTTGTACATATATATTAGCATAAATATGACCATAATAAAGTGCATCGGCAGATGTGCAGGCTTTAGTGTTTATTTGTGGAGTTCAGTAGGATGACAGCCCTGGGAAAGAAGCTGTTCCTAAATCTGGTCGTACGGGTGCGAATGCATCTGTAGCATCTCCCAGATGGCAGGAGGGCGAACAGACTGTGGCTGGGGTGGGTAGGGTCTTTGATGATGGACCGTGCCCTCCGTAGGCAGCGTTTCTGATATATATGTTCTATGGTCGGTAGCCGGGTGCCGGTAATGCGTTGGGCAGCGGAGACACTCAATATTTTCAAGGGGAGACTGGATAGGCACTTGAGGGGAATAAACTTGCAGGGCTATGGGGATAGAGCGGGGGAGTGGGACTGACTGGATTGTATACAGAGAGCTGGCACAGACTCGATGGGCCGAATGGCCTCCTTTTTATGCCGTTATGACTCTATTACCTCTACCAACTAGAAGGACAAGGGCAGCAGGTGCATGGGAACACCACCACCTCCAAGTTCCCCTCCAAGTCACACACCAGCCTGACTTGGAAGTATATCACCGATCCTTCATCGTCGCTGGGTCAAAATCCTGGAACTCGCCCCCGAACAGCACTGTGGGAGTACCTTCACCACACGGACTGCAGCGGTTCAAGAAGGTGGCTCACCACCACTTTCTCCAGGGCAATTAGGGATGGGCAATAAATGCTGGCATTACCAGCAACACCCAGATCCCATGAACGAATAAAATAAAAACGACCTCCCTGATTTTGTCCGTATATTTTCCTTTCCTGCTCTTTCTCTTCTTGCCTTTCCTCTCCACATCTCTCTCTAATTGACTGCTACATTACATTCCTACATGACCACACGTCAGAAGTCCTGCAATTGCTGCACAGCGCTTGGAGATGTCCTGAAATTGTGAAAGGTGCGATACATATCCAAGATCTTTCTTTCTTCATACTTATCTTCCCTCCTGTCTCATTTTTGAAATGTCAATGTTTCTTATCATCACTCACTTTCTCCTCAAATTCTTTTCTTCTCATCTCCTTCGTTTGTCTCTTTCTTACTTTGATCTTTAGTTTTTCTTTCCTTGTCTCTCATTTACTTCTAATGTCCTGTTTCGCTTCCCTTATTACTCTCACTATTACCTCAATGCTAAACAATCAGGGGAAACTCTCCACTGGCTGGAGTCAGACCGAGCACAAAGGAAGATGGTTGTGGTGGTTGGAGGTCAATCATCACAGCCCCAGGATATCGCTGCAGGTGTTCCTCAGGGCAATGTCCTAGGCCCAACCATCTTCAACTGCTTCATCAATGACCTTCCCTCCATCATAAGGTCAGAAGTGGGGATGTTCGCTGATGACTGCACAGTATTCAGTTCCATTTGCAACTCCTCAGATAATGAAGCAGTCCATGCCCGCATGCAACAAGACCTGGACGACATTCAGGCTTGGGCTGATAAGTGGCAGGTAACATTCGCACCACACAAGTGCCAGGCAATGACTATCTCCAACAAGCGAGCATCTAACCACTGCCCCTTGACATTCAACGGCATTACCATCGCTGAATCCCCCACCATCAACTTCCTGGGGTTCACCATTGACCAGAAACTTAACTGGACCAGCCACATAAATACTGTGGCAACAAGAGCAGGTCAGAGGCTAGGTATTCTGTGGCGAGTTTCTCACCTCCTGACTCCCCAAAGACTTTCCACCATCTACAAGGCACACGTCAGGAGTGTGATGGAATACTCTTCACTGGTCTGGATGAGTGCAGCTCCAACAACACTCAAGAAGCTCGACACCATCCAAGACAAAGCAGCCCGCTTGATTGGCACCCCATCCACCACCTTAAACATCTACTCCCTCCACCACCGGTGTACCGTGGCTGCAGTGTGTACCATCTACAAGATGCACTGCAGCAACTCACCAAGGCTTCTTCGGCAGCACCTCCCAAAGCCTCGACCTCTTCTACCTAGGACAAGGACAGCAGGCACATGGGAACACCTGATAGAATACATAGATCACTGAGGGCAGCAGGACAGGGAGATAAGGTGGTTAAAAAGGCATATGGGATACTTGCCTTCATTAGCTGAGGCATAGAATATAAGAGCAGGGAGTTTATGATGGAGCTGTACAAAACGCTGGTTAGGCCACAGTTGGAATACTGTGTGCAGTTCTGGTCACCACACTATAGGAAGGATGTGATTGCATTGGAGAGGGTGCAGAGGAGATTCACCAGGATACATAGATACATAGAGATAGGAACAGGAGTAGGCCATTCGGCCCTTCGAGCCTGCTCCGCCATTCAATGAGATCATGGCTGATCTTCGTCTGAGATCATAGCTGATCTTACCAGTTCAGTACCCCGTCCCCGCCTTTTCTCCGTAACCCTTAATCCCCTTAGCCTTCAGAAATATATCCAATTCTCTCTTGAAAATATTTATTGAATTAGCCTTCACAGCCCTCTGTGGCAGGGAATTCCACAGGCTCACCACTCTTTGAGTGAAGAAATTCTTCCTCATCTCTGTTTTAAATGATTTGCCCGCTATTTTTAGACTGTGGCCCCTGGTTCTGTGCTCCCCGGCCATTGGAAACATTCTCTCTGAATTCAGCCTGTCCAGGCCTGCCATAATTTTATATGTTTCGATGAGATCCCCTCTCAATCTTCTAAACTCCAGTGAGTACAAGCCCAAACTATTTAATCTCTCTTCGTAGGTCATTCCCGCCATTCCAGGTATCAGCCTGGTGAATCGCCGTTGCACTCTTTCCATGGCAAGAACATCCTTCCGCAGATGGGGCGACCAAAACTGTACACAATACTCCAGATGCGGTCTCACCAGCACCTTGTACAGCTGTAGTAAGGTATCCCTATTCCTATACTCGAACCCCCTTGATATGAAGGCCAACATACCATTTGCCTTCTTAATCGCCTGTTGCACCTGCATGCTCTCCTTCAGTGACTGGTGCACAAGAACACCCAGGTCCCTCTGCACTTCCCCATCTCCCAATCTATTGCCATTTAGATAATAATCTACCCTCCTGTTTTTACCCCCAAAGTGGATAACCTCGCATTTATCCACATTATAGTGCATCTGCCACGTATCCGCCCATTCCCCCAACCTGTCCAAATCACACTGTAGCCTCCTGACATCCTCATCAGAGCCCACCCCTCCTCCTAGTTTAGTGTCGTCAGCGAATTTGGAAATATTGCATCCAATTCCCTGATCCAGATCATTTATATATATTGTGAACAGCTGGGGTCCCAGGACAGATCCTTGCGGCACCCCGCTGGTCACTGCCTGCCACTCCGAAAACAAGCCGTTTATTCCAACTCTCTGTTTTCTATCCGCCAGCCAGTTCTCTATCCACGTTAATACTTTGCCCCCAATCCCATGAGCCTTAATTTTGCATGATAATCTTTTGTGTGGAACCTTATCGAAGGCTTTCTGGAAGTCAAGGTACACCACATCCACTGGCTCTCCCCCATCTATTCTACCAGTTACCTCCTCAAAAAATTCCAGCAGATTAGTCAAACACGATTTACCCTTTGTAAATCCATGTTGACTCTGTCCGATCCTTTCCCCATTTGTCAAGTGCTCCGCTATTTTATCCTTAATAATGGACTCTAGCATTTTGCCCACAACCGATGTAAGGCTTACTGGTCTATAATTCCCTGCTTTCTCTCTACCCCCCTTTTTAAATATTGGGGTAACATTAGCTACCCTCCAATCCACGGGTACTGTTCCCGAGTCAATGGAGTTCCGGAAGATGATCCTTAGAGCATCTGCTATCTCCAGGGCCACCTCCTTAAGTACCCTAGGATGTAGTTTATCAGGCCCTGGGGATTTGTCGGCCTTCAGTCCCCTCAACTTACCCAACACCATATCCCTAGAGATACTAATTTCTGTCAGCTCCTCCCTCTCATTAGTCCCTGTTTGCCGATATTCCTGGGAGGTTATTTGTGTCCTCCTTTGTGAATACAGAACCAAAGTATGAGTTTAATTGGTCTGCCATTTCCTTATTCTCCATTATATATTCTCCCGAATCGGACTGCAAGGGACCGACTTGGGATTTTACCAGTCTTTTCCTCCTGATATACCGATAAAAGCTTTTGCAGTCTGTCTTTATGTTTGCTGCAAGTTTACTTTCGTATTCTATTTTCCCCTTCCTGATTAATCCCTTTGTCCTCTTTTGCTGTATCCTGTACTGCCCCCAATCTTCCGGTCTGGTGCTTTTTTTTGCCAGTTGATATGCCCTTTTTTTTGATTTTATGCTGTCCCTAATTTCCCTCGTTATCCACGGTTGAGTCACCTTGATGTTACCTGGGCTGGAGCGCTTCAGCTATGAGGAGAGACTGGACAGGCTGGGGTTGTTTTCCTTAGAAACATAGAAGATAGGAGCAGGAGTAGGCCATTCGGCCACTCGAGCCTGCTCCACCATTCAATGAGATCATGGCTGATCATCCAAATTCAGTACCCTGTCCCTGCCTTCTCCCCATATCCCTTGATCCCTTTAGCCTCAAGAAATATATCCAATTCTTTCTTGAATATATTTAATGAACTGGCCTCCACCGCCTTCTGTGGCAGAGAATTCCACAGGTTCACCACTCTCTGGGTGAAGAAATTCCCCCTCATTTCAGTCCTAAATGGCTTACCCCTTATCCTTAGACTACGACCCCTGGTTCTGGACTCCCCGGCCATCAGAAACATCCTTCCTGGGTCCTAGAGCAGGGAAGGCTGAGGGGGGACATGATTGAAGTGTACAAAATTATGAGGGGCATAGATAGGGTAGATAGAAAGGAACTTTTCCCCTTAGTAGAGGGGCCAATAACCATGGGGCATAGTTTCAAGATAAGGGGCAGGAGGTTTAGAGGGGATTTGAGGAAAAACCTTTTCACCCAGAGGGTGGTTGGAATCTGGAACTCACTGCCTGAAAGGGTGGTAGAGGCAGGAACCCTCACAACATTCAAGAAGCATTTAGATGAGCACTTGAAACGCTATAGCATACAAGGCTACGGACCAAGTGCTGGAAAATGGGATTAGAATAGACAGGGCTTGATGGCCGGCGTGGACACGATGGGCTGAAGTGCCTCTTTCTGTGCTGTATAGCTCTATGACTCTATGACCACCACCTCCAAGTCAAACACCATTCTGATTTGGAAGTATATCGCCATTCCTTCATCGTCGCTGGGTCAAAGTCCTGGAACTCCCTCCCTAACAGCACTGTGGGAGTACCTTCACCGCACAGACTGCAGCGGTTCAAGAAGGTGGCTCACCACCACCTTCTCAAGGGCAATTAGGGATGGGCAATAAATGCTGGCGTTGCCAGCGACGCCCACATCCCATGAACGCATTAAAAAAAACGTCATCCCATAACACAGGTACAGGGGCTCAGTAATGTTTAATTCATCAGAAAAAGACAAAGTACAACAACATACTGGTCAGATTAACAGAATTTCATATTTATGAGGCCACAAACTTAAAATAGTCACTAATAAATCCAGGAGGGAATTCAGGAGAAACTTTTTTACCCAGAGAATGGTGAGAATGGGGAACTCGCTACCACAGGGAGTAGTTGAGGTGAACAGCACAGATGGATTTATAGGGAAGCCACATGAGGGAGAAAGGAATGGGAGGAGATGTTGATCGGGTTAATTGAAGTAGGGTGGGTGTGGAGCACATACACTGGCATGGACCAGTTGGGCCGAATGGCCTGTTTCTGTGCTGTACATTCTATGGAACACCATGAACAGTCAAATTAAAGAAGTCACACAACACCAGGTTATAGTCCAACAGCTTTATTTGAAATCACAAGCTTTCGGAGCACTGCTCCTTCGTCAGGTGAAGTGGAGAGATGCATAAAACACAGCTTATATAGTCAGAGAATAATGTCAGATGTTTACAGGTAATCTTTCTAACTGCCATTTATCACACCTCGGCAGAGAGATAATCACAGCAAAGGTGTGAATGGTGTCCAAACAGGTCAGTCAGGAAAACATTACATCAAAGAACAATGAGGTGGGGTCACAAGGGGTCAAATGTTGCAGATGCTGGGGTCTGTATGAAAAACAAAAAAAGACAAAAAACATTTTTTTTGCTGGAAATCACAGCAGGTCCGGCCACATCTGTGTGGAGAGAACAAGCCAATGATGACTCAAGTCTGGATGACCCTACGTCAGGTGGGGTTACATGTAGCATGACATGAACCCAAGATCCCGGTTGAGGCCGTCCTCATGGGTGCGGAACTTGGCTATCAGTTTCTGCTCGACGATTTTGCATTGTCGTGTGTCTCGAAGGCCGCCTTGGAGAATGCTTACCCAAAGATCGGAGGCTGAATGTCCTTGACTGCTGAAGTGCTCCCTGATGTAGGGTCATCCAGACTCGAGTCGTCGTTGGCTTGTTCTCTCCACACAGATGCGGCCGGACCTGCTGTGATTTCCAGCAAAAAAACAGTTTTTTATCTCCAAATTTGCAGACGACACAAAGCTGGGTGGGCGTGTGTGCTGTGAGGAGGATGCCGAGAAACTCCAGGATGATTTGGACAGGTTGGGTGATTGGGCAGAAGCATGGCAGATGCAATATAATGAGGATAAATGCGAGGTTATCCACTTTGGTGCCAAAAACAGGAAGGCAATTATCTGAATGGCAATAGATTGGGAGAAGGGGAAGTGCAACGAGACCTGGGTGTCCTTGTGCAGCAGTCGCTGAAGGTAAGTATGCAGGTATGCAGGTGCAGCAGGCGGTTAAGAAGGCAAATGGTATGTTGGCCTTCATAGCGAGAGGGTTTGAGTACAGGAACAAGGATGTCTTGCTGCAGTTGTGCAGGGCCTTGGTGAGACCACATCTTGAGTATTGTGTGCAGTTTTGGTCGCCATATCTGAGGAAGGATATTCTTGCCATGGAAGGAGTCCAGCCAAGATTCACCAGGCTGATACCTGGGGTGGCAGGAATGATGTATGAGGAGATATTGGGTCGATTGGGCTTGTACTCGCTGGAGTTTAGAAGAATGAGAGGGGATCTCATTGAAACTTATAAAATTCTGGCAGGACTGGACACACTAGATGCAGGGAGGATGTTCCCGATGGTCGGGAATCCAGAACCAGGGGTTACAGTCTAAGGATAAGGGGTAGGCCTTTTACGACAGAAATTAGGAGGAATTTCTTCACCCAGAGAGTGGTGAACCTGTGGAATTCTCTACCACAGAAGGCAGTAGAGGCCAATTCATTAAATATATTCAAGAAGGAGTTGGATATATTTCTTAAGGCTAAAGGGATCAAGGGGTATGGGGAGAAAGCAGGGACAGGGTATTGAACTTGGACAATCAGCCATGATCTCATTAAATGGCGGAACAGGCTCGAGGGTTCGAATGGCCTACTCCTGCTGCTATTTTCTATGTTTCTATCTCTTATGCGGGACCTTATCGAAAGCCTTCTGAAAGTCCAAATACACCACAGCCACTGGTTCTCCCTTATCTATTTTACCAGTTACATCCTCAAAAAATTCCAGTAGATTAGTCAAGCATGATTTACCTTTTGTAAATCCATGTTAACTTTGTCCGATCCGGTCACTGTTTCCCAAGTGCTCTGCTATTACGTCTTTTCTAATGGACTCTAGCATTTTCCCCACTACCGATGTCAGACTTACCGGTCTGTAATTCCCCGTTTTCTCTCTACCACCTTTTTTGAACAGTGGGGTAACATTAGCTTCCCGCCAATCCATGGGTACTGTTCCAGAGTCTATCGAATTTTGGAAGATGACCAGCAATGCATCTACTATTTCTAGGGCCACTTCCTTAAGTACCCTAGGATGTAGATTATCTTCTATGTTTCTATGTATTCAATCTTTCCTTGTAGCTGAAATTCTCTAGTCCTGGCAACATCCTCGTAAATCTCCGGTCTCGAGCAGTCACATCTTTCCTGCAATGGGGCAAGCAGAACTGCACGCAGCACTCGAGCCGGTGGCCTAACTGGTGTTTTGTGCAGTTCAAGCAGAACCTCCCTGCTCTTACATGATACAGATAGAAAGAGGCACTGCCCCTTTAAATACCTGGGGGGCACCCATTCCCCTTTAAATGGCCAAGCAATTGTTTTTGTTGAAAAGGGGCCGCAGTCCCCTTTGACTCACCCCCCCCCCCTCTCACCCACCACAAATACTCACAAGAGAAAGAGAGAGGAGGAAGAATCCTGGTCTTTGTCCCTTTAAAAGTGGCTGCCCACCAAATTGTTCACAGCACCAGGGCTCTTTGTTCTGGATAAAAGTCAAAAAGGTTCATTTATTTTTAAATGAATGCAGTTGATGAATAGCTTTGCAATAAAGGTAATGCAAAGGAATAAACACTCACAAGCTGGTTTTTTCCACCCCCTCCTCCCCTTCCCTTTAACAGCTCCTGCAGACAATGAAAGCAGGAACGCGGCCTGCCGCCCACCGAGGTCCCGCGCCGCCATTGGTTGGAGGACCGTCAGCCCGCCCGGTCCTCCCAGCCTTTTCCGCGCTCCTGATTTGCGGGCGCCTCGCGTCAATCAAGCCCCCCACCGATTACGCGCTGACGCCAACACGCAACGCCCAGGGGTCGGTTGGATCGGCGCACGCCGCCGCAAGGTAAAAAAAAGACACCCCACACAAATGAGGAAAAAGAAGAATAATAATAATCGCACTTTAGAGCGGAGGAGGTTGGGGGAATTAATTAGTGTTTTCAATTTGTTTCGCAAAAAATAAATTTGAAAAGCTTCCCAACGGTGCGAGGCGGGCTGCGCATGCGCTCCAGCCAGCCTTTGACTCCCCCACGTGGGCCGGGGCCCGGACACGCCCACTTGCCTTCCCCTGCACCAATCACAGCGCGGGCAGGCGAAACACGAGGCTGCCAGTGCGCCTGCGCGGGGCCTCCGGGGAGCAGCCGGAAGGCCGGGCCCGGGGAAGAGGCGGAATCAGCGGCCGGGGTAAAGTCAAGTGTTGGGGAATCGATTTAAATCGAGGTGACGGGGGGGAGCGGAGAGCGAGATTATAAAGTAAAATACGAGAAAAACCAAACCTGAGAGTCGGGCGGGCGGGACCTCCGCGGACGGAGAACGGATCGGATTGAGCCGCGCGGGGGGGCGGAGTGAGCCGGAGCAATGTGATTCTGACTGACGGGAGCGCGGACCAATAGGAAGAGGGCTGAGCTGGGAGGGCTGAACTGGGCGGCCTGGTCCTCCAACCAATGGCGGCGCGGCAAGGGGGCGGGTCCTCCTCTCCAGCTCAGGTGCGCTGGGGCCGATTGTGACGCGCTGTCCCCAGGTGAGAGCAGCTCAGTCAGCACAGAGCTGGGGCTGGAATCTGGGAGAGGGGCCGCAGGCAGCGGGCCTGGCAAAGGGGCACAAGCTTCACAATACAAGCTGCTTTCAAATGCACAATTGTTTCCTACACACAGCCTTGGTCACTCTGTAAAAAAAAACACTGTTTAACAATTCATCATAACTGCCCTTGCTTTAGGAGAGGGGTAGAGTGCAAAAGCAAGGAAGTTATGATGAAACTGTGTAAAAGACTGGAGTCAGCTGTGGCTCAGTGGATAGCAGAGTCAGAAGGTTGTGGGTTCAAATCCGGCTCCAGGGACTTGAGCATATAAAGCGAGGCTGACACTCCAGTGCGGTGCTGAGGGAGCGCCGCACTGTCGGAGGGGGAGTACTGAGGGAGTGCTGCACTGTCGGAGGGGCAATACTGAGAGAGCGCCGCACTGTCGGAGGGGCAGTACTGAGGGAGCGCCGCACTGTTGGAGGGGCAGTGCTGAAGGAGCACCGCACTGTTGGAGGGGCAGTACTGAGGGAGTGCCGCACTGTCGGATGGGCAGTACTGAGGGAGCGCCGCACTGTCGGAGGGGCAGTACTGAGGGAGCGCCGCACTGTCGGAGGGACAGTACTGAGCGAGCGCCGCACTGTTGCCGCTTGTTTTGGGAGTCTCGTATCGGGCATGCAGACAATGTGGCCCGTCCATCGGAGCTGATCGAGCATCGTCAAAGCTTCGATGCTGGGGATGTTGGCCTGAGCGAGAACACTGACGTTGGTGCGTCTATCCTGCCAATGGATTTGCAGGATCTTGCGGAGGCAGCATTGGTGGTACCTCTCCAGTGCACCTCAAATCACTGGAGAGGTACCACCAACGCTGCCTCCAATTATATAGGGCCTTGGTGAGACCACACCTGGAGTACTGTATACAATTTTGGTCTCCTTACCTAAGAAAGGATAAACTTGCTATAGAGGGAGTGCAACGAAGGTTCACAAGATTGATTCCTGGGATGGCGGGACTGTCGTATGAGAAGAGATTGAGTAAACTAGGCCTGTATTCTCTTTAATTCAGAAGAATGAGAGGGGATCTCATTGAAGTATACACAATTATTACAGGGCTTGATAGGGTGGATGCTGGGAGAATGTTTCCCTTGGCTGGGGAGTCTAGAACCAGGGGCCACAGCCTCAGGATAAAAGGTAGGCCATTCAGGACTGAGGTGAGAAGAAATTTCTTCACACAGAGGGTGGTGAATCTTTGGAATTCTCTACCCCAGAGGGCTGTGGAGGCTCAGTCATTGGGTATATTCAAAACAGAAGTCGATAGATTTCTGACTAGTAAGGGCATCAAGGGATATGGCGATAGGGCCAGTGAATGGAGTTGAGGCAGAAGATCAGCCATGATCTCATTGAATGGCGGAGCAGGCTCGAAGGGCCGAATGGCCGACTCCTGCTCCTATTTCTTATGTTCTTATAAATACAAGTCTTTCTTTCTTATTGTGTCCAATTCTGGGCACCGCACTTTAGGAAGAATGTGAAGACCTTAGAGAGGCTGCAGAAAAGATTTACCAGAATGGTACCAGGGATGAGGGACTTCAGTTATGTGGAGAAACTGGAGAAGCTGGGGTTGTTCTCCTTAGAGCAGAGTAGGTTAAGGGGAGATTGACCAGAATGGTACCAGGGATGAGGGACTTCAGTTATGTGGAGAGACAGGAGGAGCTGGGGTTGTTCTCCATAGAGTAGAGAAGGTTGAGAGGAGATTTGATGGAGGTGTTCAAAATCGTGAGGGGGTCAGGACAGAGTAGAATGAGGGAAACTGTTCCCATTTGTGGAAGGCTCGAGAACCAGAGGACACAGAGTTAAGGTGATTCTCAGAAGGTCCAAAGGCTCCTCACAGCTTACTGTCCCACCTAGCTTTGTATCATCAGCAAACTTGGATACATTACACTCGGTCCCTTCATCTAGGTCATTAATATAGATTGTAAATAGCTGAGGCCCCAACACTGATCCATGCGGCACCCCACTAGATACAGCCTGCCAACCTGAAAAAGATCTGTTTATCCCTGCTCTCTGTTTTCTGTCCGTTAACCAATCCTCTATCCATGCTACTATATTACCCCCAACCCCATGAGCCCTAATCTTGTGTAATAACCTTTTATGTGGCACCTTATCAAATGCCTTTTGGAAATCCAAATATACTACATCCACTGGTTCCCCTCTATCTACCCTGCTAGTTACATCCTCAAAAAACTCTAATAAATTTGTCAAACACGATTTCCTTTTCATAAAACCATGTTGACTCTGCCTAATCATGTTATGATTTTCTAAGTGACTTGATACCACTTCCTTAACAATGGATTCCAGCATTTTCCCGATGACTGATGTAGCTTTCAAAAGCTCTTATAATAATGTGTCCGTGACTACACAAACCACTCTGGGTCCAGGTATATTGTGTATCAGTAAAACAGTCCGTGACTACACAAACCACTCTGGGTACAGGTATATTGTGTATCAGTAAAACAGTCCGTGACTACACAAACCACTCTGGGTCCAGGTATATTGTGTATCAGTAAAACAGTCCGTGACTACACAAACCTCTCTGGGTCCAGGTATATTGTGTATCAGTAAAACAGTCCGTGACTACACAAACCACTCTGGGTACAGGTATATTGTGTATCAGTAAAACAGTCCGTGACTACACAAACCTCTCTGGGTCCAGGTATATTGTGTATCAGTAAAACAGTCCGTGACTACACAAACCACTCTGGGTCCAGGTATATTGTGTATCAGTAAAACAGTCCGTGACTACACAAACCTCTCTGGGTCCAGGTATATTGTGTATCAGTAAAACAGTCCGTGACTACACAAACCACTCTGGGTCCAGGTATATTGTGTATCAGTAAAACAGTCCGTGACTACACAAACCACTCTGGGTCCAGGTATATTGTGTATCAGTAAAACAGTCCGTGACTACACAAACCACTCTGGGTACAGGTATATTGTGTATCAGTAAAACAGTCCGTGACTATACAAACCACTCTGGGTACAGGTATATTGTGTATCAGTAAAACAGTCCGTGACTACACAAACCACTCTGGGTACAGGTATATTGTGTATCAGTAAAACAGTCCGTGACTACACAAACCACTCTGGGTACAGGTATATTGTGTATCAGTAAAACAGTCTGTGACTACACAAACCACTCTGGGTCCAGGTATATTGTGTATCAGTAAAACAGTCCGTGACTACACAAACCACTTTGGGTCCAGGTATATTGTGTATCAGTAAAACAGTCCGTGACTACACAAACCACTCTGGGTACAGGTATATTGTGTATCAGTAAAACAGTCCGTGACTACACAAACCACTTTGGGTCCAGGTATATTGTGTATCAGTAAAACAGTCCGTGACTACACAAACCACTCTGGGTACAGGTATATTGTGTATCAGTAAAACAGTCCGTGACTACACAAACCACTTTGGGTCCAGGTATATTGTGTATCAGTAAAACAGTCCGTGACTACACAAACCACTCTGGGTACAGGTATATTGTGTATCAGTAAAACAGTCCGTGACTACACAAACCACTTTGGGTCCAGGTATATTGTGTATCAGTAAAACAGTCCGTGACTACACAAACCACTCTGGGTCCAGGTATATTGTGTATCAGTAAAACAGTCCGTGACTACACAAACCACTCTGGGTCCAGGTATATTGTGTATCAGTAAAACAGTCCGTGACCACACAAACCACTCTGGGTACAGGTATATTGTGTATCAGTAAAACAGTCCGTGACCACACAAACCACTCTGGGTCCAGGTATATTGTGTATCAGTAAAACAGTCCGTGACTACACAAACCACTCTGGGTCCAGGTATATTGTGTATCAGTAAAACAGTCCGTGACCACACAAACCACTCTGGGTACAGGTATATTGTGTATCAGTAAAACAGGCCGTGACTACACAAGCCACTCTGGGTACAGGTATATTCTGTATCAGTAAAACAGTCCGTGACTACACAAACCACTCTGGGTACAGGTATATTGTGTATCAGTAAAACAGTCCGTGACTACACAAACCACTCTGGGTACAGGTATATTGTGTATCAGTAAAACAGGCCGTGACTACACAAGCCACTCTGGGTACAGGTATATTCTGTATCAGTAAAACAGTCTGTGACTACACAAACCACTCTGGGTACAGGTATATTGTGTATCAGTAAAACAGTCCGTGACCACACAAACCACTCTGGGTCCAGGTATACTGTGTATCAGTAAAACAGTCCGTGACTACACAAACCACTCTAGGTACAGGTATATTGTGTATCAGTAAAACAGTCCGTGACTACACAAACCACTCCGGGTCCAGCTATATTGTGTATCAGTAAAACAGTCCGTGACTACACAAACCATTCTGGTCCAGGTATATTGTGTATCAGTAAAACAGTCCGTGACTACACAAACCACTCTAGGTACAGGTATATTGTGTATCAGTAAAACAGGTTTATTAAGCATTAAACATCCGGTACAAAGAAGTAGTACTTAACAAGAAGATAGTCACAGTCTGTTCGTTCAAACCCCGGTGTTCCTTCTGAGTGAGCGCGGCGCAAGTCTCCTGATGTATCTTGCTGTGTTCCGTTGACACATGCGCGCTTCCTTGGGATCTTGCTGTGTTCTGTTGACCGAAGCTCCTATCAATCTCTGGTTACACGGTGCGCTGCTTTCGATGTTCAAAACCTGTATCTTTATACCCCTTTTCCCTCTCGTTTTGCCTACGTGGCGTAATTAACCCTCTAACACCTGGTAAAAAGTCTTGCTCCCTTGTTACCCATCTTATGACCTTGTTTGATCCTTCTGACTTTTTCTCCCTACATTACAAAGTACCCTTATCTCAGATCTTCACTTTTCACAGGACACTTCCTAGAATGTTGACAACACAGTCGGTCCATCCGATAGCTGGACCAATGAAGGACGTCTCCAACTCTTATCTATCTCTCTAGTTTTTATCTCTTTAAGCATAATATTGCTGAATTCCTCGTCTCCATAAACTTAGCACAACATTCCATTACTTCAGTAATTTTAAACAGAGGTTTTTAGTCAGGTTGGCATAATCCCATCCTGCTTTGCTCTCAGCCATTCTCCATTTTATACAGGCTTTTAGGATCTTAACATACAATTTCACATATTATAGTTATATTAGAATGGTTATCGAATCTTAATAATGTTTACTAAATCCTACAGGTACACCCTATCCTACATATCCCTACCTTGAGGGCGAGGCATTTGCCGACCCCTCAAAACTAAAATCTTACATATGGATTATTTCTCTTCCGTTTATGTAACTCTAACATGTTCTGGGCTGTGATCATATTTAAATGTGATTGGACTTTAGGTGTTTCAGGTAGCAGGTGTAGAATAGTAAGCACATCATTACTACAAGTTGGGATATGACCAGTACATGGGAAGTTATCCTAATCCAATGAGGAATTTCCATGTTTGTCCCTATGTTGTCTTATTAGTCCTTATTACTCCAGAGTGGGACTCAAACCCACGACCTTCTGACTCTAGAGGTGAGAGTGTCACCCACTGAGCCAAGGCTGACCCCTCTTAAACTCCAGCCTAGTTACTGGGGTTATTATCAGCATCTTCAAACCGCCCCCCCAATCCCGTAATTGCCATTATTAACACAGAACAGTCCTTCATGTGATTAACAGCAGAATGGGACCAGTGCGCTCAGGTGTGAACTCGCTGGTGTCTCAGCAGGTCAGTTGAATTGGTGAATCCCTTTTCACACACTGAGCAGGGGAACGGCCTCTCCCCAGTGTGAGTGCGCTGGTGTTTCTGAAGATTGGATGAATGCGTAAACCTCTGCCCGCAGTGAGAGCAGCTGAATGGCCTCTCCCCGGTGTGGATGCGTCGATGCTTCTTCAGGCCCTTGGAGCCTTTGAAACTCTTGTCGCAGTCGGAACATTTAAACGGCCTCTCGTCAGTGTGAACCAGCTGGTGTTCCCGCAGATAGGAGGGACGAGTGAATCCTTTCCCGCACTCGGAGCAAGTGAACGGCCTCTCGTCAGTGTGAACTCGCTGGTGCAGCCGCAGAGTGGAGGGACGAGCGAATCCTTTCCCGCACTCGGAGCAGGTGAACGGCCACTCGTGAGTGTGAACTCGCTGGTGTGTCAGCAGGGTGGAGGAGAGAGTGAATCCCTTCCCACACACGGAGCAGGTGAACGGCTTCTCCCCGGTGTGAACTCGCTGGTGCTGTATCAGTTCGCTGGATCTTCTGAAGCCCTTCTCGCAGTCAGAGCACTGAAAAGGTCTCTCATCGATGTGAACATACTCGTGTAACAACAGGTTGCAAGACTGGTTAAACCTCTTCTCACAGTGAGAGCAGGCGAACGGCTTCTCCCCAGTGTGAACTCGCCGGTGTCTCAGCAGGGCGGAATGTTCAGTGAATCCCTTCCCACACACGGAGCAGGTGAACAGCCATTTCACAGAGTGACTGCGTTGATGAGTCTCCAGCTCGGAAAGGCAACTGAATCCCTTCCAGCATTCCCGACATTTGCACGGACTCTCCTCGCTTTGGTGACACTTGTGCCTCCCCAGGCTGCACCTTTGGTTGAATCCACGTCCACACACAAGACACGTGTGCAGTTTGCCTGCATTCTGATTGCTGCTTTCTGCTTCCATATGTCGATGATATTCAGGTCCTGATGAATCGAGTGACTCTGTCAGATCTTCGTGTGAAGTTTGCGTTAAGCTGCCCATCTGCAATTCCTCCCCTTGCAAGAGACAGTAAAACAGGTTTATATAAGTAATTAATGTAAATACAGGAGAGAAAATAAAGAAAGACTGGCCTTTATACAGCGCCTTTCACGAGCAACGGTTTTACAGCCAATGAAGTACTTTTTGAATTGTAGTCGCTGTTGTAATGTGGGAAACACTGGAGCCAATTTGCATCATAAATAATGGCCAGGACACCGGGGATAACTCTCCTGCCCTTCTTCGAAATAATGGGATCTTTTATGTCCACCTGAACGTCTCTTCCGAAAGACGGCCCTCTGACAGTGCGGTGCTCCCTCAGTACTGCCGCTCCGACAGTGCGGCACTCCCTCAGTACTGCCCCTCTGACAGTGCGGCGCTCCCTCAGTACTGCCCGTCCGACAGTGCGGCGCTCCCTCAGTGCTGCCCCTCCGACACTGCGGCGCTCCCTCAATACTGCCCCTCCGACAGTGCGGTGCTCCCACAGTACTGCCCCTCCGACAGTGCTGCGCTCCCTCAGTATTGCTCCTCCGACAGTGCAGCGCTCCCTCAGTACTGACCCTCGACAGTGCAGGGCTCCCTCAGTACTGACCCTCTGACAGGGCACCGCCCCTCCGACAGTGCGGCGCTCCTTCGGCACTGCCCCGGAGCGTCAGCCTAGGTTAATGTGCTCGAGTCCCTGGAGTGGGGACTTTGAACCCACAGCTTTCTGACTGAGAGATGAGGGTGCTCCCAACTGAGCCACTGGCTGGCTCTCAATGTCTTTCACATCCTTGCTAAAGTGCGGTGGCTGGGGGAATTGTCACAGTCCCATTAATCAGAAGAACAGACGAGACGGGGGAGGGAGTCCCTTTAAATATGGAGGGGGTGGGTGCCCCTTTAAATGTGGAGGGGCGGGTGTCCCTATAAATGTCGAGGGGGTGGGTGTCCCTTTAAATGTGGAGCGGGTGGGTGACCCTTTAAATGTGGATGGGCTGGGTGTCCCTTTAAATGTAGAGAGGTGGGGCTGCGCATGCTCATTCGGCTCCACCACAACACAAGGCTGCAAGGTGTCGGGGGATCATAGGGTCTAATGAGAGGGAGGAACTGAATGAAATCAGTATTTGTAGGGAAATGGTGTTGGGGAAATTGGTGGGGTTGAAGGCCGATAAATCCCCAGGGCCTGATCATCTACATCCAAGGGTACTTAAGGAAGTGGCCCTAGAAATAGTAGATGCATTGCTGGTCATCTTCCAAAATTCGATTGACTCTGGAACAGTACCCATGGATTGGAGGGTAGCTAATTTAACCCCACTGTTCAAAAAAGGTGGTAGAGAGAAAACGGGGAATTATAGACCGGTAAGCCTGACATTGGTAATGGGAGAAATGCTAGAGTCCATTATAAAGGATGTAATAGCAGAGCACTTGGAAAAAAGTGACCGGATCGGACAAAGTCAACATGGATTTACAAAAGGTAAATCATGCTTGACTAATCTACTGGAATGTTTTGAGGATGTAACTGGGAAAATAGATAAGGGAGAACCAGTGGATGTGGTGTATTTGGACTTTCAGAAGGCTTTCGATAAGGTCCCGCAGAAGAGATTAGCGTGTAAAGTTAAGGCACATGGGATTGGGGGCAAGGCACTGACTTGGATAGAGAACTGGTTGGCAGACAGGAAGCAAAGAGTTGGAATAAACGGCTCTTTTTCCGAGTGGCAGGCAGCGACTAGTGGGGTACCGCAGGGATCGGTCCTAGGATATAGATTATCAGGCCCTGGGGATTTATCGGCCTCCAATCCCATCAATTTCCCTAACACCATTTCCCTACAAATACTGATTTCTATCAGTTCCTCCATTTCATTAGACCCTATGTTCCCCGACATCTTTGGGAGGTTATTTGTGTCCTCCTTTGTGAAGACAGAACCAAAGTATGTATTTAGGACCAGGACCAGTGCAAGCTAGATTAAGGCGATACTTAGTACAACTAAATCAGGAGGTACAAGCACTAAATAAAGAAGTAAGGAACCAACAACAGATTAAAGATCTAGAAAGGCAGAATGCTGGACTTAAACCAGACAAGTTGCCCAGAATTGGTCAACAAGTAATGACGCAAGTTATCGGAAGAAAGGGAATGGGGCCCGTTGGATGGGGCCATGTACTGTATTAATGACAAGTGATACGTGTGATTGTCTACAGGGACCGATGGGTATGCGATGGAAGCAATGGACCCAGGTGAAACCTTTTAACACTAAAGACCCCCATTCTACGCTCTCCTCTAGGGGAAAGAGCTCGGAAGACGACCAGACCTCTGTTTAAATTACAGATAAACATGGATCCAGTCGACCCTTTATATCAGAGGGTCCGTCTCGGGGAGAAGAAGCTCTCCCGATTTACCCTTACAGTTGAGAACTCATTTTTAATGTGGAAGCAAGTCATCCTCGGTTCCGAGGGACTGCCTAAGAAGAAGATATAATTGGAGTAAGACTTCTTTACTCCTGTACTCAAATCCCCTTGTAATGAAGGCCAGCATACCATTTGCCTTCGTAACTGCCTTTCACGACCACCGGACGTCCCAAAGCGCTTTACAGCCAATGAAGTACTTTTGAAGTGTATTCACTGTTGTAATGTGGGAAACGCGGCAGCCAATTTGCGCACAGCAAACTCCCACAAACAGCAATGTGATAATGACCAGATAATGTTTTTTCATCATGTTGATTGAGGGATAAATATTGGGCTAAAAACACCGGGAATAACTTCTTCAAAATAGCACCACGGGATCTTTTACATCCACCTGAGGGGGCAGACGGGGGCCTCGGTTTAACGTCTCATCCGTAGGACGGTACCTCTGACAGTGCGGCGCTCCCTGAGCACTGCCCCTCCGACAATGCGGCTCTTCTGCAGTACTACCCCTCCGATGGAGCAGCGCTCCCTGAGCACTGACCCTCCGACAATGGCAGAGGGTTGGGAACCTGAGCAGGGAGACAGAGGAAAGGAAAACAGGGATAAAAGCAAAAGATAGGAAGGAGAAAAACAAAAGTGGCAGTCAGAGAAATCAACGGTTTAAATCAAACATGGCCACAGTAAATAATAATTCTAATAGGTCTAAGAGCGTTAAAAAAACAAGCCTGGAGGCTTTGTGACTTAATGCGAGGAGCATTTGTAATAAGGTGGACGAATTGGCTGTGCAAATAGAGGTAAACGAATATGATTTGGTTGGGATTACGGAAACGTGGCTCAAGGATGGCCAAGACTGGGAACTCAACATCCAGGGGTATTCGATATTCAGGAAAGATAGGCAAAAAGGAAAGGGAGGTGGGGTAGCATTACTGGTTAAAGAAGGGATTAATACAACTGTAATGAAGGATATTAGCTCTGATGATGTGGAATCTGTATGGGTAGAATTGAGAAATACTAAGGAGAAAAAAACATTAGTGGGAGTGGTATATAGACCTCCAAACAGTAAGGCGGAGGTTGGGGATGGCATTAAAAGGGAAATTAAAGAAACGTGCAATAAGGGCACAGCAGCCATCATGGGTGACTTTAATCTACATATAGATTGGGCCAACCAAATTAGTAACAATACTGTGGAGGAGGAATTCCTGGAGTGTTTACGGGATGGTTTCCTGGACCAATATGTCGAGGAACCAACCAGAGATCAGGCCATCTTAGACTGGGTATTATGTAATGAGAAAGGATTAATTAGCAATCTTGTTGTACGAGGCCCCTTGGGTCGGAGCGATCATAATATGATTGAATTCTTCATTAAGATGGAGAATGAAGTAGTTGACTCAGAGACAAGGGTCCTCAATTTAAATAAAGGAAACTACGATGGTCTGAGGAGCGAGTTGGGTAGGATTGATTGGGGAATGTCACTCAAAGGGTTGACGGTGGATAGGCAATGGCAAACATTCAAAGACCACATGTATGAACTACAGAATTTGTTCATCCCAGTTTGGCATAAAAATAAAACAAAAAAGGTGACTCAACCGTGGCTAACAAGGGAAATTAGGGATAGCATAAGATCCAAGGAGAGGACATATAAATTGACCAGAAAAAGCAATAATCCTGAGGATTGGGAGCAGTTTAGGAGTCAACAAAGGAGGAGAAAGGGATTAATTAAGAAAGGAAAAATAGAATATGAGAGTAAGCTAGCAGGGAACATAAAAACTGACTGTAAAAGCTTTCATAGATATGTGAAGAGAAAAAGATTGGTGAAGTCAAGTGTAGATACCTTGCAGTCAGAATCAGGGGAATTTATAATGGGAAACAAGGAAATGGCAGATCAACTAAATACATACTTTGGTTCTGTCTTCACAAAGGAGGACACAAATAACCTCCCAGAGATGCCGGGGAACATAGGGTCTGATGAAAGGGAGGAACTGAAAGAAATCAGTATTTGTAGGGAAATGGTGTTAGGAAAATTGATGGGACTGAAGGCCAATAAATCCCCAGGGCCTGATGGTCTACATCCCAGGGCACTTAAGGAAGTGGCCCTAGAGATAGTAGATGCATTGCTGGTCATCTTCCAGAACTCGATAGATTCTGGAACAGTACCCATGGATTGGAGGGTAGCTAATGTTACTATTCAAAAAAGGTGGTGGAGAAAAAGCGGGGAATTATAGACCGGTAAGCCTGACATCGGTAGTGGGGAAAATGCTAGAGTCTATTATAAAAGATGCAATAGCAGAGCACTTGGAAAACAGTGACAGGATCGGACAAAGTCAACATGGATTTACAAAAGGTAAGTCATGCTTGACTAATCTACTGGAGTTTTTTGAGGATGTAACTGGTGGATGGGGGAGAACCAGTGGATGTGGTGTATTTGGACTTTCAGAAGGCTTTCGATAAGGTCCCACATAAAAGATTAGTGTGCAAAATTAAGGCACATGGGATTGGGGGCAAGGTATTGACTTGGATTAAGAACTGGTTGGCGAACAGAAAGCAAAGAGTTGGAACAAATGGGTCGTTTTCCGAGTAGCAGGCAGTGACTAGTGGGGTACCGCAAGGATCGGTCCTAGGACCCCAGCTGTTCACAATATATATTAATGATCTGGACGAGGGAATTGGATGTAATATCTCCAAATTTGCAGACGACACAAAGCTGGGTGGGAGGGTAAGCTGTGAGGAGGATGTTGTGAAACTCCAGTACGATTTGGACAGGTTGGGTGATTGGGCAGAAACATGGCAGATGCACTATAATGTGGATAAATGTGAGGTTATCCACTTTGGTGGCAAAAACAGGAAGGCAGATTATTATTTGAATGGCAATAGATTGGGAGAAGGGGAAGTGCAAAGAGACCTGGGTGTTATTGTGCACCAGTCGCTGAAGGTAAGCATGCAGGTGCAGCAAGCAGTTAAGAAGGCAAATGGTATGTTGGCCTTCGTAGCAAGAGGGTTCGAGTACAGGAACAAGGATGTCTTGCTGCAGTTGTACAGGGCCTTGGTGAGACCGCACCTTGAGTATTGTGTGCAGTTTTGGTCACCTTACCTGAGGAAGGACGTTCTTGCCATGGAAGGAGTGCAGCGAAGATTCACCAGGCTGATACCTGGGATGGCAGGAATGACGTATGAGGAGAGATTGTGTCGATTGGGCTTGTACTCACTGGAGATTTGAAGATTGAGAGGGGATCTCATCGAAACCTTTAAAATTCTGTCAGGCCTGGACAGACTAGATGCAGGAAGGATGTTTCTGATGGCCGGGGAGTCCAGAACCAGGGGTCATAGTCTAAGGATAAGGGGTAAGCCATTTAGGACTGAAATGAGGAGGAATTTCTTCACCCAGAGAGTGGTGAACCTGTGGAATTCTCTGCCACAGAGGGCGGTGGAGGCCAGTTTATTAAATATATTCAAGAAAGAGTTGGATATATTTCTTGAGTCTAAAGGGATCAAGTGATATGGGGAGAAGGCAGGGACAGGGTACTGGATTTGGATGATCAGCCATGATCGGAGGAGCTTAACAACTTCTACGCTCGCTTCGACAGGGACAACAGGGAGCCGGCTACCAAAGCCTTGCCACCCCCGGAAGACCAGGTGCTCACTCTGTCGACCTCCAACGTAAGGGGCGCTCTACGCAGAGTGAACACACGAAAGGCTACTGGACCGGATAGCATCCCTGGACGGGTACTCAAGGAATGTGCTGATCAGCTGGCTGATGTCTTCACCGCCATCTTCAACCTGTCATTGGCCCAGGCAGTAGTCCCTACATGCTTCAAGACCGCCACCATCATTCCTGTGCCTAAACAAGCGGCTGTGACGTGTCTGAACGACTATCGACCTGTCGCACTCACACCCATCATAATGAAGTGTTTCGAGAGACTGGTCTTAGCCCACATCAAAGCCAGTGTTCCTGCCTCCCTTGACCAACACCAGTTTGCCTATCGGGCAAACAGATCAACGGAGGATGCAATCACTACTGCTCTACACTCGGCACTGAATCACCTAGATGGTAAGGAGACCTACATCAGAATGTTGTTTATAGACTACAGCTCAGCATTCAACACTATCGTCCCCAACAAGCTGGCCACCAAACTCTTGGCCTGAACACTTCCCTCTGCAACTGGACCCTGGACTTCCTAACAAACAGACCCCAGTCTGTCAAATTAGGCAACCACACCTCCCCCCCGCCTGACCCTGAACACGGGGGCCCCACAAGGATGTGTGCTGAGCCCCCTCCTCTACTCCCTCTTCACCCACGACTGTGTGGCTGTTAATGGTTCCAACACCATCATCAAGTTTGCAGATGACACCACGGTAGTGGGCCAGATCACCAACAACGATGAGTCAGCCTACAGGGAGGAGGTCCAGCATCTCGTGAAGTGGTGCGCCGACAACAACCTGGCCCTTAACACCAAGAAAACAAAGGAAATAATCGTGGACTTCAGGAAGTCCAAAGGCGGAAGTCACACCCCCATCCACATCAATGGGGCGGAGGTGGAAAGGGTGGCCAGCTTTAAGTTCCTCGGAGTCCACATCACGGAAGACCTCTCCTGGTCCCTCAACACCTCCTCTCTGGTGAAGAAGGCCCAGCAGCGCCTATATTTCTTGAGGAGGCTGAAGGGATGTAATCTGTCACCCCCGATCCTCTCTAACTTCTACCGCTGCACTATAGAGAGCATCCTGACAAACTGTATCACGGTATGGTACGGCGGCTGTAGCTCCCATGACCGGAAAGCCCTGCAGCGGGTAGTCAAAACTGCCCAACGCATTACCGGCACCCGGCTACCGACCATAGAACATATATATCAGAAACGCTGCCTACGGAGGGCACGGTCCATCATCAAAGACCCTACCCACCCCAGCCACAGTCTGTTCGCCCTCCTACCATCTGGAAGACGCTACAGATGCATTCGCACCCGTACGATCAGATTTAGGAACAGCTTCTTTCCCAGGGCTGTCATCCTACTGAACTCCACAAATAAACACTAAAGCCTGCACATCTGCCGATGCACTTTATTATGGTCGTATTTATGCTAATATATATGTACAAATGTATGTTGAAATGTTTAAGTGTCCTAACCCAAATTGTACACTCTCGGGAGCCGCAAGTCTACATTTCGTTGTACTGCACTTGTGCACTAACAATGACAATAAAAGTTGATTTGATTTGATTGATTTTGATGATCTCATTGAATGGCGGAGCAGGCTCAAAGGGCCGAATGGCCTACTCCTGCTCCTATCTTCTATAATTTTATGTTTCTATGTTTAATGCAGCGCCCCCTCAGTACTGACCCTCCGACAGTGTAGCACTCCCTCAGCACTGCCCCTCCGACAGTGTGGCGCTCCCTCAGTATTCCCCCTCCGACAGTGCGGCGCTCCCTCAGTACTACCCCTCCAACAATGTGGCGCTCCCTCAGTACTGTCCCTCCGACAGTGCGGTGCTCCCTCAGTACTGTCCCTCCGACAGTGCGGCGCTCCCTCAGTACTGCCCCTCCGACAGTGCGGCGCTCCCTCAGTACTGCCCCTCCGACATTGCGGCACTCCCTCAGTACTGCCCCTCCGACAGTGCGGCGCTCCCTCAGTACTGCCCCTCTGACATTGTGGCACTCCCTCAGCACATCAGAACATAAGAAGTAGGAGCAGGAGTAGGCCATACGGCCCCTCGGGCCTGCTCCGCCATTCAATAGGATCATGGCTGATCCGAATCTAGACTCACGTCCACTTCCCTGCCCTCTCCCCGTAACCCCTAATTCCCTTATCTGCTAGGAAACTGTCTATCTCAATTTTAAATTTATTTAATGTTGCAGCTTCCACAGCTCTCTGGGGTAGCAAATTCCATAGATTTACTACCCTCTGAGCGAAGAAGTTTCTCCTCATCTCAGTTTTGAAAGGGCAGCCCCTTATTCTAAGATTATGCCCCCTAGTTCTAGTCTCATCAGCAGTGGAAACATCCTCACCGCATCCACCCGATAAAGCCCCCTCACAATCTTATGTTTTGATAAGATCGCCTCTCATTCTTCTGAACTCCAACGAGTAGAGTCCCAACCTACTCAACCTTTCCTCATACGTCAACCCCCTCATCTCCGGAATCAACCGAGTGAACCTTCTCTTAACCGCCTCGAGAGCAAGTATATATTTTCTTAAATATGGAAACCAAAACTGCACGCAGTATTCCAGGTGTGGCCTCACCAATACCCTGTATAACTGCAGCAAGACTTCCCTGTTTTTATACTCCATCCCCCTTGCAATAAAAGCCAAGATTCCATTGGCCTTCCTGATCACCTGCTGCACCTGCATACTAACTTTTTGTGTTTCATGCACCAGGACCCCCGATCCCTTTATACTGTAGCACTTTGCAGTTTCTCTCCATTTAGATAATAACTTGCTATTTGATTTTTTCTGCCAAAGTGCATAACCTCACACTTTCCAACATTATATTGCATCTGTCAAATCTCTGCCCACTCACTTAGCCTGTCTATGTCCTTCTGCTGGTTTTTTATGTCCTCCTCACTCGCTGCTTTCCCTCCCATCTTTGTATCGTCGGCAAACTTGGATATGTTGCACTTGGTCCCTTCCTCCAAATCGTTAATATAGATTGTAAAGAGTTGGGGTCCCAGCACTGACCCCTGCGGAACACCACTAGTTACTGATTGCCAGCCCGAGAACGAACCATTTATCCCAACTCTTTGTTTTCTGTTAGATAGCCAATCTTCCACCCGTGCCAGTATATTACCCCCAATCCTGTGATTTTTTATCTTGTGCAGTAATCTTTTGTGTGGCACCTTGTCGAATGCCAAATACACTACATCCACTGGTTCCCCTTTATCCACCCTGTATGTTACATCCTCAAAGATTTCAAGCAAATTTGTCAAACATGACTTACCCTTCGCACAGCACTGGAGTGTCAGCCTCGCTTTATGTGCTCAATTCCCTGGAGCGGGATTTGAACCCACAACCAACTGATTCTGCTACCCACTGAGCCACAGCTGACTCCAGTCTTTTACACAGTTTCATCATAACTTCCTTGCTTTTGCACTCTACCCCTCTCCTAAAGCAGGGGAGTTATGATGAATTGTTAAACAGTTTTTTTGGCAGATTGACCAAGGCTGTGTGTAGGAAACAATTGTACATTTGAAAGCAGCTTGTATTGTGAAGCTTGTGCCCCTTTGCCAGGCCCGCTGCCTGCGGCCCCTCTCCCAGATTCCAGCCCCAGCTCTGTGCTGACTGAGCTGCTCTCACCTGGGGACAGCGCGTCACAATCGGCCCCAGCGCACCTGAGCTGGAGAGGAGGCCCCGCCCCCTTGCCGTGCCGCCATTGGTTGGAGGACCAGGCCGCCCAGTTCAGGCCGCCCAGCTCAACCCTCTTCCTATTGGTCAGCGCTCCCGTCAGTCAGAATCACGTTGTTCCGGCTTAATCCGTTCCGTTCGGCGTCCGCGGAGGTCCCGCCCGCCCGACTCTCAGGTTTGGTTTTTCTCGTATTTTACTTTATAATCTCGCTCTCCGCTCCCCCCCTCACCTCGATTTAAATCGATTCCCCAACACTTTACTTTACCCCGGCCGCTGATTCCTCCTCTTCCCCGGGCCCGGCCTTCCAGCTGCTCCCGGAGGCCCTGCGCAGGCGCACTGGCAGCCTCGTGTCAATCGACACCACGAGGGGGAAGGGAGGGTGATTGACAGGTGACGATTGATAGAAGCGCCTGCCCGCGCTGTGATTGGTGCAGGGGAAGGCAAGTGGGCGTGTCCGGGCGCGGCCCACGTGGGGGAGTCAAAGGCTGGCTGGAGCGCATGTGCTGCCCGCCTCGCACCGTTGGGAAGCTTTTGAAATATTTTTTTTTGCGAAACAAACTGAAAACACTCATTAATTCCCCCAACCTCCTCCGCTCTAAAGTGCGATTATTATTATTTTTGTTTTTCCTCATTTGTGTGGGGTGTCTTTTTTTTTACCTTGCGGTTGCGTGCGCCGATCCAACCGACCCCTGGGCGTTGCGTGCTGGCGTCAGCGCGTAATCGGAGGGGGGCTTGATTGACGCGAGGCGCCCGCCAATCAGGAGCGCGGAAAACGCTGGGCGGACCGGGTGGGCTGATGGTCCTCCAACCAATGGCGGCGCGGGAGGGAGGGGGGCGGGACCTCGGTGGGCTGCAGGCCGCTTTCCTGCTTTCATTGTCTGCAGGAGCTGTTAAAGGGAAGGGGAGGAGGGGGTGGAAAAAACCCAGCTTGTGAGTGTTTATTCCTTTGTATTACCTTTATTGCAAGGCTGTTCATCAACTGCATTGATTTAAAAATAAGTGAACCTTTTCTCTTTTTGACTTTTATCCAGAACAAAGAGCCCTGGTGCTGTGAACATTTTGGTGGGCAGCCACTTTTAAAGGGACAAAGACCAGCATTCTTCCTCCTCTCTCTCTCTTGTGAGTATTTGTGGTGGGTGAGAGGATGGGGGGGGGTGAGTCAAAGGGGACTGCGGCCCCTTTTCAACCAAAGAAATTGCATGGCCATTTAAAGGGGAATTGGTGCCCCCCAGGTATTTGAAGGGGCAGTGCCTCTGTATCATGTAAGAGCAGGGAGGTTCTGCTTGAACTTTACAAAAACACCAGTTAGGCCACCGCATGCAGTTCTGGTCGTCCCCATTGCAGGAAAGATGTGACTGTGTGCTCGAGACGGGAGATTTTCGAGGATGTTGCCAGGACTAGAGAATTTCAGCTACAAGGAAAGATTGAATGCATAGAAACATAGAAGATAGGAGCAGGAGTAGGCCATTCGGCCCCTCGAGCCTGTTCCGCCATTCAATGAGATCATGGCTGATCATCCAAATTCAGTACCCTGTCCCTGCCTCCTCCCCATATCCCTTTAGCCTTAAGAAATATATAAGTACAGGAGTAAAGAAGTCTTACTCCAATTATATAGGGCCTTGGTGAGACCACACCTGGAGTACTGTGTACAATTTTGGTCTCCTTACCTAAGTAAGGATATACTTGCCATAGAGGGAGTGCAATGAAGGTTCACGAGACTGATTCCTGGGATGGCGGGACTGTCGTATGAGAAGAGATTGAGTAAACTAGGCCTGTATTCTCTTGAATTCAGAAGATTGAGAGGGGATCTCATTGAAACTTATAAAAGTCTAACAGGACTAGACAGACTAGATGCAGGAAGGATGTTCCTGATGG
Organism: Somniosus microcephalus; assembly: GCF_052327205.1. Lineage (NCBI taxonomy): Eukaryota > Metazoa > Chordata > Chondrichthyes > Squaliformes > Somniosidae > Somniosus > Somniosus microcephalus. The sequence continues at coordinate 231,788 of NW_028225452.1, read as the reverse complement.
CGGGGGAGTCCAAAACCAGGGTTCACAGTCTAAGGATAAGGGGTAAGCCATTTAGGACAGAAATGAGGAGGAATTTCTTCACCCAGAGAGTGGTGAACCTGTGGAATTCTCTACCACAGAAGGCAGTGGAGGCCAATTCATTAAATATATTCAAGAAGAAGTTAGAGATATTTCTTAAGGCTAAAGGGATCAAGGGATATGGGGAGAAGGCAGGGACAAGGTACTGAATTTGGATGATCAGCCATGATCTCATTGAATGGCGGAACAGGCTCGAGGGACCGAATGGCCTACTCCTGCTCCTATCTTCTATGTTTCTATGTCTTAAAGGAGGATAGCAAGGCGGAGAGGTTCAGGGAGGGAATTACAGAGCTTAGGGCCGAGGCAACAGAAGACATGGTCACTGATGGTGCAGCGATTATAATCAGGGATGCTCAAGAGGGCAGAATTGGAGGAACGCAGATGTCTCGGGGGTGGGGGGGGCGTTTCTTTGGAACCGAGGAGGCTGAGGGGAGACCTGATTGGGGTGTATAAAATTCTGAGGGGCCTAGATAGGAAGGACCTATTTCCCTTGGCAGAGGGGTCCACAACCAGGGGGCATAGATTTAAAGTAATTGGTCGGAGGTTTAGAGGGGATTTGAGGAGAAATGTTTTCACCCAGTGGGTGGTGGGGGTCTGGAACTCACTGCCTGACAGGGTGGTAGAGGCAGAAACTCTCATCACATTTTAAAAAGTACTTGAATGTGCACTTGAAGTGCCGTAACCTACAAGGCTACGGACCAAGTGCTGGAAAGTGGGATTAGTGTGGATAGCACTTAATCGGCCGGCACGGACAAGATGGGCCGAATGGCCTCCTTCTGTGCCGTAATTTTTCTGTGATTCTATCGCGGGGGGCGGGTGGTTGTGAGGCTGAAGGGAATAACTAAGATAGGGAGGGGCGAGGCCATGGAGGGATTTGAAAACAAGGATGAGAATTTTGAAATCGAAGCGTTGCTTAACCGGGAGCCAATGTAGGTCAATGAGCACAGGGGTGATGGGTGAATGGGACTTGGCGTTGAGTTACGACACGGGTAGTTTTGGATCACCTCAAGTTTACATAGGGTAGAATGTGGGAGGCCAGCCAGGAGTGCATTGGAATAGTCGAGTCTCGAGGTAACAAAGGCGCGGGTGAGGGTTTCAGCAGCGGATGAGCTGAGGCAAGGGCGGAGACGGGTGATATTACCGAGGTGGAAATAGGCGGTCTTAGTTATGCTGCGGATATGTGTTCGGAAGCTCATTTCAGGGTCAAATATGACACCGAGTTTGTGAACAGTGTGGTTCAGCCTCAGACAGATGTTAGGGAGAGGGATGGAGTCAGTGGCTAGGGAACAGAGTTTGTGGCAGGGACTGAAAACAATTGCTTCAGTCTTCCTAATATTTAATTGGAGAACATTTCTGCTCACCCAGAACCGGATTAGAGATTGTGGAGGGGTCAAGAGAAGTGGTGGTGAGGTAGAGCTGGGTGTTGTCAGTGTACATGTGGAAACTGACGCTGTGTTTTCAGATGATGTCACCAAGGGGCAGCATTTAGATGAAAAATAGGAGGGGCCCAAGGATAGATCCTTGGGGGACACCAGAGGTAACGATGCGGGAGCGGGAAGAGAAGCCATTGCAGGTGATTCTGTGGCTACGATTAGATAGATAAGAATGGAACCAGGCGAGTGCAGTCCCACCCAGCTGGACAACGGTGGAGAGGTGTTGGGAGAAGGATGGAGTGGTTAACCGTGTCAAAGGCTGCAGACAAGTCAGGAAGGATGAGGGGGGATAGCTTACCTTTGTCACAGTCACAAAGGATGTCATTTTTGACTTTGAAACTTGATTTGACTTCAGGGCCAAGTCAGTGAGGTGGATTGGGCTGTTTCTGGCCCGCTGGTTATTGTGGGCACGGCCGGACACCAGTGGGACCGGCTCTGCCCTGTTTGTTCTTTGAGGCAAAATAAGCAAAAAAAAATTCCTGCTTCCCCCCCTGACACTTTCTACACTCCTTTTACAGGATTTTAGAAGTGGAGCATTTACAGACAGGAAACTCAAACCAAACATCACCTCAAGATCGGAGAGTTATGCGATTCCTCAGGACGTGATTCAGTCGCTCCTCCAACCTGCTGGCACACCCATGAGTTCACACTGATGAGAGACCTTTTAAATGTACTGAAAGAGTTTCAAAATCTACAAATACCTGAAGCGACACCAGTGGCCACACACTGGGGGAAACCCGGGCCCCATGTGTGGGAAGGGATTCACTCAGCCATCCGCTTCGATGATACACCAGCAAGTTCACACGAGGGAGGGACCTTTAACCCGCTCCGTGTGTGGGACGGGATTCACTCAGCCATCCGCTCCGATGATACACCAGCAAGTTCACACGAGGGAGGGACCTTTACCCCACTCCATGTGTGGGCAGGGATTAATTGCAACCTCCGTGCTGCTGAGACACCAGCTTGTCCACACCGATGAGGGACCGTTGACCTGCTCCGTGTTTTTGAAGCAATTCTCTCATTCTGCCACCCTCCTGAGACACCAGCTTGTTCACAGTGATGAGAGACCGATTAAATGTTCTGACTGTGGGAAGAGATTTAAAAGGTCCCAGGATCTGAAGAGACACCAGCTGGAGAGGGCAGGAGGGATTCTGTTCACCTGCTCCCTGTGTGGGAAGAGATTCACTCGGTCCTCAAATCTGCTGGCACACCAGCGAGTTCACACTGGGGAGAGGCCGGTGAAACATTCCGACTGTGGGAAAAGCTTTCCAATGTCCCAGGAGCTGAAGGGACACCAGCTGGAGAGAGCAGGAAAGACGCCGTTCACCTGCTCCGGATGTGGGAAGGGATTCACTCAGTCATCCAACCTGTTGAGACACCAGCGAGTTCACACTGGGGAGAGGCCGTTCACCTGCTCCGTGTGTGGGAAGGGATTCACTCGGTCATCCCACCTGTTGAGACACCAGCGAGTTCAAACTGGGGAGAGACCGTTCACCTGCTCCGTGTGTGGGGAGGGATTCACTCAGTCATCCAACCTGTTGAGACACCAGCAAGTTCACACTGATGAGAGACCATTTAAATGTTCTGACTGTGGGAAGAGCTTTAAAACCTCTGGGTATCTGAAGAATCACCAGCGAGTTCACACCGACGAGAGACCGTTTACATGTTCTGTTTGTGGGATGAGCTTTAAAACCTCTGGGGATCTGAAGCAACACCAGCGAGTTCACACTGATGAGAGACCATTTACATGTTCTGTCTGTGGGATGAGCTTTAAAAGCGCTGGGGATCGGAAGGAACACCAGCGAGTTCACTCCGATCAGAGACCATTTACATGTTCTGTCTGTGGGGTGAGCTTTAAAAGCCCCAGGAATCTGAGCGGACACCAGCGAGTTCACACTGGGGAGAGAACGTTCACCTGCTCCGTGTGTGGGAAGGGATTCACTCGGTCATCCCACCTGCTGACACACCAGCAAGTTCACACAGTTCTGTAGTGCAGGGCCCTGGGGTGCCATGAACATGGAACGGATGAATGTTTTATAAATTCTTGTACTGCTGTTTAATCTTTAAGACTGTTGTGCTGATGATTCCCTTCCTTGACAGTTCATGGTGTGACATAGAATGTACAGCACAGAAACAGTCCATTCGGCCCAACTGGTCCATGCCAGTGTTTATGCCCCACACCCACCCTACTTCAATTAACCTGATCAACACCTCCTCCTATTCCTTTCTCCCTTGTGTGGCTTCCTCATTAATCCATCTGTGCTGTTCCCCTCAGCTACTCCTTGTGGTAGTGAGTTCACCATTCTCTGGGTAAAGATATTTCTCCTGAATTCCCTCCTGGATTTGTTAGTGACTTTTATATTTATAGCCACATAAATATGATGAGATACTGTTAAGCTGACCAGTATGTTGTTGTACTTTGTCTTTTTCTGATGAATGAAACATTACTGAGCTCCTGTACCCATGTTATGGGATGAAGTGCCAGACAAGTGAAGGCACAACGTCTGGGTGTGAATCTGATAATAACCTCACAGACCGTATAGGTGTGATAACCAGACGGGTTTGTGGTTATAGTCTGGTCACAGATGGACTAAATTCCCTGAATTAGCAGGAGTTCAGGAGGCGGTCAACAGACGGGTCCAAACAATCCCATTTCCTGAGCGGTAACCAAGCTTGTGTATAAGAACAGGCCACTTAAGCCGTTGTCAGTTGGAACAGACTCGAGAAGATCGCGCGTGAATCCACTGTACTTCTATTCTCCAGATTGAGGGAATTATCACCCGATCTGTGTTATGCAGCGCTCTTAATAAAGTCTGGAGAGACAATTTGTGTTCTTGTGAGCTTGATTATCTGGTATCCGAAGCCCTGGGACTCCCGATCATTAGAGTCAACCTCAGTGTGTAGAAAGGGATTCCCTGGTGTATCCCACCCACTGACACACCAGAGTGTCCACATTGTGACTGCGGTGGTTCGATTCCACTGTTTCCGATGCCTTTAATCACATCCAGGACTGAACAATGTTAATTCAGGCAACTGGGGCTTGTTAATGTTAAAACCCCAATAACTGGGCTGGATTTAAAGATTATTTCCTGTTCTCTTAGCACTCGTGAGCAGAGAGAAGCCGATGTTATAGAATCATAGAGCACAGTAGGATGCCTTTCGGCCCATCATGCTGCTGCTGGCTCTCTGAAAGAGCGATGCAATTAGTCCCACTGCCCTGCTCTTTCCCCACAGCCCTGCAAATTTCTGCTTTTAGTATATATCCAATTCCCTTTTGAAAGTTACTATTGAATCTGCTTCCACCTCCCATTCAGGCAGTGCATTCCAGATCATCACAATTCGCTGTGTAAAAAAAAAAGTCTCCTCATTTCCTCTCTCGATTCTTTTGCCAATGATCTGAAATCTGTGTCCTCTCGTTACTGACCCTTCTGCCAGTGACAACAGCTTCTCCTTGTTTGCTCGATCAGAACCCCTCATAATTATGAGGACCTCGATCAGAGCTCCACTTAACCGTCTCTGCTCCAAGTTATATTGCCATTGTTTTGTGAATTGTTGCTGTGATCGAGGTGCTGGATGTCCGTGCCTGGGAAATGGGACATTCTATCCTCGTGAGCACTGAGTGTCAGCATCCAGCAATCTCTGGTCAGGGACTGGCTTTTTAAACTGCCTCACCTGAGCTTTTTGACTCCCTGATTTCATTATTAAACATTTCAGAGTTTTTGCAGAGTGACCAAGGCTGAACAGATAAATGTGAGGTATTACATTTTGGTAGGAAGAATGGGGAGGTCACTTATCACTTGGAGGGTGCGAGTCTTGGTGGGGTAGAGGAACAAAGGGATCTCGGAGTACAAATACACAAATTACTAAAAGTTGCGACACAGGTTAGCAAGGCCATAAAAAAAGCAAACCAAGCACTAGGGTTTATTTCTCGAGGGATAGAATTGAAAAGTAGTGAAGTTATGCTAAACCTGTATCGAACCTTGGTTAGACCACACTTAGAGTACTGCGTACAGTTCTGGTCACCATATTATAAAAAGGATATAGAGGCACTGGAGAGGGTGCAGAGAAGATTTACAAGGATGATACCAGAAATGCGAGGGTATACATATCAGGAAAGGATGAACAGGCTGGGTCTCTTTTCTCTTGAAAACAGAAGGCTGAGGGGTGACCTAATAGAGGTCTTTAAAATTATGAAAAATGTTGATAGAGTGGATACAGAGAGAATGTTTCCACTTGTGGGGAAGAGCATAACTCGAGGCCTCAATATAAGATAGTCACCAAGAAATCCAATAGGGAATTCAGAAGAACCTTCTTTACCCAGAGAGTGGTGAGAATGTGGAACTCGCTGCCACAGGGAGTGGTTGAAGCGAATAGTATCGATGCATTTAAGGGGAGGCTAGACAAGCATATGAGGGAGAAGGGAATCGAGGGTTATGCTGATAGATTTAGATGAGGAAAGACGGGAGGAGGCTCGAGTGGAGCATAAACACCGGCATGGACTGGTTGGGCCGAATGGCCTGTTTCTGTGCCGTATATCCGATGTAATCCTATGTCAAGTATCCCAGCTGGCTTAGCTCCAGGCACTTTAGCTCAGTGGGCAGCACTCTCACCTCTGAGTCAGAAGGTCGTGGGTTCAAGTCCCAGTCCAGAGACTTGAGCATAAAAATCTAGGCTGACACTCCAGTACTGAGAGAGTGCTGCACTGTCAGAGGTGCCGTCTTTCGGATGAGATGTTAAACCGAGGCCCCCGTCTCCTCTTTCAGGTGGATGTAAAAGATCCCATGGCACTAGATTGAAGAAGAGCAGGGGAGTTCTCCCCGGTGTCCTGGGGCCAATATTTATCCCTCAATCAACATCACTGAAATAGATTATCTGGTCATTGTCACATTGCTGTTTGTGGGAGCTTGCTGTGCACCAATTGGCTGTCACGTTTCCTACATTACAACAGTGACTACACTTCAGAAGTTCTTCATTGGCTGTAAAGCGCTCTGAGACATCCTGAGGTTGTGAAAGGCGCTATATAAATGCAAGTCTTTCTTTCTCAGCAAGAGGGCGAGTGTCAGTGGTTGGAGGGAGGAGCTCAGTGTTGTCACTGGGTGGACACAGACAGATTGAAGCTAAAAGACAGAGAATGTGGAAGTTTGGAATGATAACACCCAAAGTCAGGAGATGAGCCCTTTGTATAGATAAGGGAGGTGGTTGCTAAGAGACCTACAGACCTAATGATACTGCAAACTGCTCAGGCAGCAGACTTGTTGCAACATGTGAGGTCCTGAGTGAGTTGGTGCCCAGACAACAGAGTCTTGGGCATTCCTGAGAGAGACAAACTGGTTCTGTAACCGGGAGAACAGGTTGAGGCTCGTCTGAGGTGTTAACACAGAGTCAGCCTGGGGACGGGATGATCAATCACTAGTGGATAAGAACAGAGAGGCCTACGTGCAGCCCCAGGCAGTCAAATAGTATCAAGATAGAAATACCAACAGAAAATGCTGGAAACACTCAGCAGGTCCGGCAGCATCGAGGAGAGAGAAACCGAGTCAACGTTTCGGGTCGAGGACCCTTCGTCAGGACTGGAAAAGGTTCGAGAAGAGAGATTTTTAATCAGGGGCAGGGAGGAGGGGAGGAATGAACAAAGGGAAGGTCTGTGATAGGATGGAAGAACAAAGGGAAGGTCTGTGATAGGATGGAAGAACAAAGGGAAGGTCTGTGATAGGATGGAAGAACAAAGGGAAGGTCTGCGATAGGATGGAAGAACAAAGGGAAAGTCTGTGATAGGATGGAAGAACAAAGGGAAGGTCTGTGATAGGATGGAAGAACAAAGGGAAGGTCTGTGATAGGATGGAAGAACAAAGGGAAGGCCTGTGATAGGATGGAAGAACAAAGGGAAGGTCTGTGATAGGATGGAAGAACAAAGGGAAGGTCTGTGATTGGATGGAAGGCAGGAGAGATTGACTGACAAAAGGGATGATGGTGCGAGGCAAAAGGAGAGGTAATGGGACAAGTTAAGAAACAAAAGATGGCTCTAGATGTGGTGTGAATAATGATGGCAGCAACATTAACAGCTACCATGTGAGAAAACAAGAGAAAATGTTAAAATATATAAAGAAATACAGGTTATAGTCTGAAATTGTTGAACTCGATGTTGAGTCCAGAAGGCTGTAAAGTGCCTAATCGAAAGATGAGGTGCTGTTCCTCGAGCTTACGTTGAGCTTCATTGGAACAGTGTAAGAGGGCGAGGACAGAGAGGTCAGAGTGGGAGTGGAGTGGAGAATTAAAGTGACAGACGACCGGAAGCTCGGGGTCACCCTTACAGACTGAACGGAGGTGTTCCTCAAGGCAGTCACCCAATCTGTGTTTGTCTCCCCAGTGTAGAGGAGACCGCATCGTGAGCAACGAATACAGTGGACTAGATTGTAAGAAGTACAAGTAAATCACTGTTTCACCTGGAAGGGGTGTTTGGGGCCCTGGACAGTGGGAAGGGAGGAGGTCAAAGGGCAGGTGTTGCATCTCCTGTGCTTGCACGGGAAGGTGCCGGGCGAAGGGGAAGGGCTGTTGTGGGTGATTGAGGAGTGGACCAGGGTGTTGTGGAGGGAGCGGTCCCTTCGGAATGCTGAAAGGGGAGGTGAGGGGAAGATGTGTTTGGTGGTGGGATCACGCTGGAGGTGGCGGAAATGGCGGAGGAACCTGGCCCTTAACATCAAGAAAACCAAAGAAATCATTGTGGACTTCAGGAAGTCTAAAGGCGGAAGTCACACCCCCATCCACATCCATGGGGCTGTTGTGGAAAGGGTGGACAGCTTTAAGTTCCTCGGAGTCCACATCACGGAAGACCTCTCCTGGTCCCTCAATACCTCCTCTCTGGTGAAGTAGGCCCAGCAGCGCCTATATTTCCTAAGGAGGTTGAAGAGATGTAACCTGTCACCCCTGATCCTCTCTAACTTTTACCGCTGCACAATAGAGAGCATCCTGACAAACTGTATCACAGTATGGTATGGCAGCTGTAGCTACTATGACCGGAAAGCCCTGCAGCGGGTAGTCAAAACTGCCCAACGCATTACCGGCACCCGGCTACCGACCATAGAGCACATATACCAGAAACGCTGTTTACGGAGGTCACGGTCCATCATCAAAGACCCTACCCACCCCAGCCACAGTCTGTTCGCCCCCCTGCCATCTGGGAGATGCTACAGATGCATTCGCACCCGTACGACCAGATTTAGGAACAGCTTCTTTCCCAGGGCTGTCATCCTACTGAACTCCACAAATAAACTCTAAAGCCTGCACATCTGCCAATGCACTTTATTATGGTTAAGTTTATGTAATGTATTACAAGCCAAATGTATGTGGAATGTTTAAATGTCTTAATCTAAATGTACACTCTCGGGAGCCGCAAGCCTACATTTCGTTGTACTGCACTTGTGCACTAACAATGACAATAAAAGTTGATTTGATTTTTTGATTTTGATTTGAATGTGGAGGCTGGTGGGGTGAAAGGTGAGGACAAGGGGAACCCTATCGTGGTTCCGGGAGGGAGAGGAAAGGGTGAGAGCAGAAGAGCGGGAAATGGAACGGACACGGTCAAGGGCCATGTCAACCACAGTATAGGGGAATCCTCGGTTGAGGAAAAAGGAAGACATACCGGGAGCACTAGTATGGAAGGTGGCATCGTCAGAACAGATGCGGCGGAGATGGAGAAACTGGGAGAATGGAATAGAGTCCTTACAGGAAGCGGGGTGGGAGGAAGTGTAGTCCAGGTAGCTGTGGGAGGCAGTGGGCTTATAGTAGATGTTGGTCAATAGCCTATCCCCAGAAATGGAGACAGAGAAGTCGAGGAAGGGAAGAGTCAGAGATGGACCATGTGAAGGTGAGGGAAGGGTGGAAATTGGAAGCAAAGTGAATGAAATGTTCTAGTTCAGGGCGAGAGCAGGAAACAGTACCAATACAGTCATCAATGTACAGGAAACAGAGGTGAGGGAGGGGACCTGAGTAGGACTGGAACAAAGCGAGCATGCAGGTACAGCAAGCAATAAGGAAGGCAAATGGCATGTTGGCCTTTATTGCAAAGGGGTTGGAGTATAAGAGTAAGGAAGTCTTGCTCCAATTGTACAGGGCCTTGGTGAGACCACACCTGGAGTACTGTGCACAGTTTTGGTCTCCTTATCTAAGGAAGGATATACTTGCCTTGGAGGCGGTGCAACGAAGGTTCACTAGATTGATTCCTGTGATGAGAGGGCTGTCCTATGATGAGAGATTGTGTAGAATGGGCCTATACTCTCTGGAGTTTAGAAGAATGAGAGGTGATCTAATTGAAACATACAAGATTCTGAAGGAGATTGACAGGGTAGATGCTGAGAGGTTATTTCCCCTGGCTGGAGTGTCTAGAACTAGGGGGCATAGTCTCAGGATAAGGGGTCGGCCATTTAAGACTGAGATGAGGAGGAATTTCTTCACTCAGAGGGTTGTGAATCTTTGGAATTCTCTGCCCCAGAGGGCTGTGAATGCTGAGTCTTTGAGTATATTCAAGACAGAGATCGATAGATTGTTGGACTCTAGGGGAATCAATGGATATGGAGATCGGGCGGGAAAGTGGAGTTGAGGTCGATGATCAGCCATGATCTTATTGAATGGCGGAGCAGGCTCGAGGGGCCGTATGGCCCACTCCTGCTCCTATTTCTTATGTTCTTAAAGAATGATCCCCATATCTCACAAAAAGGCAGGCATAGCTAGGGCCCATGCGGGTTCCCATAGCAACACCTTTGATTTGGAGGAAGTGAGTGGAGTCAAAGGAGAAGTTGTTCAATGTGAGAACAAGCTCAGCCAGGCAGAGGAGGGTGGTGGTGGATGGGGACTGGTTGGGCCTCTGTTCAAGGAAGAAGTGGAGCGCCCTCAGGCCATCCTGGTGGGGGATGGAGGTGTAGAGGGATTGGACGTCCATAGTGAAAAGGAGACGGTTGGGGCCAGGAAACTGGAAACTGTTAAAGTGGCGGAAGAGTCGTGAATGTAGGTGGGAAGAGACTGGACAAGGGGAGAAAAAAGGAGAGTCGAGATAGGAAGAAATCAGTTCCATGAGGCAAGAACAGGCTGAATCGATGGGTCTACCAGGGCAGCCTTGGTTGTGGATCTTGGGAAGGAGGTAGAAGCGGGCTGTGTGGGGTTGGGGGACTATGAGGTTCACAGCCATGGAGGGAAGATCTCCAGAGGAGACGAGGTCAGTGACAGTCCTGGAAACAATGGCTTGATGTGGTAGTGGGGTCATGGTCCAGGGGGTGGTAGGAGGAGGTGTCAGTGAGTTGGTGTTCAGCCTCCGCACAGTAGAGATTGGTTCACCAAAAAACAACAGCACCATCCTTGTATGCAGGTTTAATGACAATGTTAGGGTTGGATCAGAGAGACCGGGATACTGCAAGCTCAGAGGGAGGTAGGTTGGAGTGAGTGAGGGGAGCAGAGAAATTGAGACACAATGTGGACACTCTGGTGTGTCAGCGGGTGGGATACACCAGGGAACCCCTTTCCACACACTGAGGTTGACTCTAATGATCGGGAGTCCCAGGGTTTTGGAACCCAGATAATCAAGCTCACAAGAACACAATTTGTCTCTCCAGACTTTATTAAGAGCACTGCATAACACAGATCGGGTGATAATTCCCTCAATCTGGAGAATAGAAGTACAGTGGATTCGCGCGCGATCTTCTCGAGTCTGTTCCAACTGACAACGGCTTAAGTGGCCTGTTCTTATACACAAGCTTGGTTACCACTCAGGAAATGGGATTGTTTGGACCCGTCTGTTGACCGCCTCCTGAACTCCTGCTAATTCAGGGAACTTGGTCCATACAAGATTCTGAGGGGGATTGACAGGGTGGATGCTGAGAGGTTGTTTCCCCTGGCTGGAGTGTCTGGAACCAGGGGCCATAGTCTCAGGATAAGGGGTCGGCCATTTAAGACTGAGATGAGGAGGAATTTCTTCACTCAGAGGGTTGTGAATCTCTGGAATTCTCTGCCCCAGAGGGCTGTGGATGCTGAGTCTTTGAGTATATTCAAGGCTGAGATCGATAGATCCTTGGACTCTCGGGGAATCAAGGGATATGGAGATCGGGGGGGAAAGTGGAGTTGAGGTCGATGATCAGCCGTGATCTTATTGAATGACGGAGCAGGCTCGAGGGGCCGTATGGCCAACTCCTGCTCTTATTTCTCATGCCCCTTTAAAAAGGGGGCACGTGGTTGACTTTTAATAGGCAATTGCCTGTGATAAGGGAAAATAGAAAAATAACATGAAGTCAAATAAAGGGAATCATCAGTACAACAGTTTGAAAGATTAAACAGCAGTACAAGAATTTATAAAATATTTGTCCATTCCACGTTCATGTCTCCCCATCTATCCACAGGGCCCTGCGCTACAGAACAGTGTGAACTCCCTGGTGTCTCAGCAGATTATAAGAGTTTTTAAAGCTCTTCCCACAGTCAGAACATTTAAATGGATTCTCATCAGTGTGAACAAGCTGGTGTTGCTTCAGGACTCCCCGGAGTATTTAAAGCTCTTCTGACAGAACATTGAAAAGCTCCCTCATCAGTAGCGCCTTTCACAACCTCAGGATGTCCCAGAGCGCTTGACAGCCAATGAAGAACTTCTGAAGTGTAGTCACTGTTGTGATGTAGGAAACGCGGCAGCCAATTGGCGCACAGCAAGCTCCCACAAACAGCAATGTGACAATGACCAGATAATCTATTTCAGTGATGTTGATTGAGGGATAAATATTGGCCCCAGGACACCGGGGAGAACTCCCCTGCTCTTCTTCAATGTAGTGCCATGGGATCTTTTACATCCACCTGAAAGAGCAGACGGGGGCCTCGGTTTAACATCTCATCCGAAAGACGGCACCTCTGACAGCGCAGCACTCTCTCAGTACTGGAGTGTCAGCCTAGATTTTTATGCTCAAGTCTCTGGACTGGGACTTGAACCCACGACCTTCTGACTCAGAGGTGAGAGTGCTGCCCACTGAGCTAAAGTGCCTGGAGCTAAGCCAGCTGGGATACTTGACATAGGATTACATCGGATATACGGCACAGAAACAGGCCATTCGGCCCAACCAGTCCATGCCGGTGTTTATGCTCCACTCGAGCCTCCTCCCGTCTTTCCTCATCTAAATCTATCAGCATAACCCTCGATTCCCTTCTCCCTCATATGCTTGTCTAGCCTCCCCTTAAATGCATCGATACTATTCGCTTCAACCACTCCCTGTGGCAGCGAGTTCCACATTCTCACCACTCTTTGGGTAAAGAAGTTTCTTCTGAATTCCCTATTGGATTTCTTGGTGACTATCTTATATTGATGGCCTCTAGTTATGCTCTTCCCCACAAGTGGAAACATTCTCTCTGTATCCACTCTATCAAAATGTTTCATAATTTTAAAGACCTCTATTAGGTCACCCCTCAGCCTTCTGTTTTCAAGAGAAAAGAGACCCAGCCTGTTCATCCTTTCCCGATATGTATACCCTCGCATTGCTGGTATCATCCTTGCAAATCTTCTCTGCACCCTCTCCAGTGCCTCTATATCCTTTTTATAATATGGCGACCAGAACTGTACGCAGTACTCTAAGTGTGGTCTAACCAAGGTTCGATACAGGTTTAGCATAACTTCACTACTTTTCAATTCGATCCCTCTAGAAATAAACCCGAGTGCTTGGTTTGCTTTTTTTATGGCCTTGCTAACCTGTGGTGATTATTCTTGTTTTATAAGAAGCATTGTAATTGGTTGCCTGTTTTCCTGCCTTGAGATATATGCTGTAAACTTATTGGTTAGTTGATTCCATGTGACCTGTGGTGGCCATCTTAAATTCAGTTTTCTACAGTTTGGTTGAGACTGGGTGCTCAACATGTACTTGCTGGTTTTTTAAGGTTAATAAAGCCTAGCTTTTGAAAGGCAATCGACTCTTTATTTCAATTTATTAACCTTTTGCTATAATGGAACGATATCTTCGACCGGAACGATTTAATGCTGACCCTAATTCTGCAGGAGTGAATGATCAATGGAAACATTGGTATCGTACATTTAAAAACTTTTTGGGTGTGTTGGATCAGCAATCTCTAAATAAGTTGGATATACTAATCAACTACATTGCTCCGGATGTGTTTATAAGTATATTTTGGACTGTGAAACTTATGAATTGGCCATTGCTACGTTGGGAAAAAAATTTCTTAAACCCAAAAATGAGGTATTTGCACATCACCTTTTATCTGCCCGTAGGCAGCAGGCGGGAGAATCCTTGGATGCTTATTTACAAGCACTCCGGCGCCTTGGTGCTAACTGTAATTATAAGGCCGTGTCTGCAGAAGAACATAGGGAAGAGTCGGTACGGGATGCATTTATTAATGGATTACTGTCTAGATCAATTCGTCAGCGGTTATTAGAAAATAAGACCTTGGATCTTAAGAGTGTTTTTGAGCAAGCCTCTACATTGGATTTGGCTCAGAGAAGTTCGGATTCTTATGCTCTTTTTGATCGGCCTGCGACCGTGGTTTCGGCAGCTCCGGGTGAAAGGGAGTTACGTGGATTTAATAGGAGTGGTTTACCAGATTCCGAAACAGTTTCTACTTTGGCAGCTGTTGCCTCTAGGATTCAGAAGTGTTATTTTTGTGGGAACGCCCGGCACCCCCGTCTGAAGTGCCCTGCCCGGGAGGCTGTGTGTAGTAAATGCGGCAAGGGAGGTCATTACGCACGTGTTTGCAAATCGGTTGCCTCCTCTGCGACCATTCAGCCTTTAGATAGGGCGTTTATTGCATCAGTTTCTGCCGCCTTTTCCCATGGCCTAAACAAAGCTATAGTTATGGCCCAAGTTAATGGGTTAGAAGTGAAGGCCCTTATAGATACGAGCAGTACTGAGAGCTTTATAAGTCTTCAGTTTGTGAGGGAGAAGCGTTTGAAAATTTCGCCTGTTTCCTATCAGGTGTGTATGGCTCAGACGACTCTCACCTCACAAGTAGCTGTTTGTTGCCTTGTGAAATTAATTCTCCTAGGTAATACGTATACTGATATAGGCCTACCCGTTCTGCCTAATCTCTGTGCGGACATTTTGATTGGTCATGATGTGCTTCAATTACATGAGTCCCTCGGTCTTTCTTTCGGAGGAACCAAGCCACCTTTGTCTATTTGTGGATTAACTTCTTTATTCATTTCTCCATTATCACTTTTTTCCAATTTGATGCCAGACTGTAAGCCAATTGCTACCAAGTCAAGAAGGTATAGCAGTCAGGATAAAGAATTTATTAATTCTGAAGTTCAACGTCTTTTATCGGAAGGAATCATTGAACCTAGTTTTTCGCCCTGGCGGGCACAGGTAGTTGTCACCACTAATGAGAGACATAAGAAGCGAATGGTGATAGACTACTCTCAAACTATTAACAGGTATACTCAATTAGATGCGTACCCCCTGCCTAAGATTGATGAGCTTATCAATAAAGTATCTCAATATAAGGTTTTTAGCACTATTGACCTAAAGAGTGCTTATCATCAGATTCCTATCGCTAAGAGGGACAAACCATATACGGCCTTTGAAAGCTGGCGGAAAGCTGTACCAGTTTTGCCGAGTACCATTCGGTGTTACTAACGGTGTCGCCTGTTTTCAACGGGCAATGGATGCTTTTATAAGTGATAATTCTCTCTCTGACACGTTCTCATATTTAGATGACATCACGGTGTGTGGCAAATCAAGGGTGGAGCACGATTTTAATCTAGAAAGATTCCTTCAAGTTGCGGAAAAAGTTGGCTTAACTTTCAATAAAGAGAAGTGTATCTTTTCGACCACCGAGGTAAATTTACTGGGGTATATTATCTCGGGAAACAAGATTAAACCAGATCCAGAACGGCTGCGACCACTGATTGATTTACCTTGCCCTACTAATTCTAAGGCCTTGCAACGAGTTGTTGGACTGTTTTCTTATTATTCTAATTGGATTGCAAACTTCTCGCAGAAGATCCGGCCCCTTATTCGGGTTACGACATATCCTCTATCATGGGAGGCCAGGATGTGTTTTGATAATCTTAAAAAGGATATCCTTGGAGCAGTTGTGCATTCTATTGATGAGCAGGTTCCCTTTGTGATTGAGACGGACGCTTCCGATTTTGCAATTGGGGCTACCCTGAACCAAAATGGAAGACCTGTGGCCTTTCTCTCACGTACTCTGAGCAATAGTGAGCAGAGACATTCATCAATAGAGAAAGAGGCATACGCAATAGTAGAAGCACTGCGTAAATGGAGACATTATTTATCTGGGCGACATTTTACGTTAGTAACTGACCAAAAATCTGTGTCCTTCATGTTTGATGTCAAACATTTCGGAAATATTAAGAATGATAAAATAATGAGGTGGAGGATTGAGTTGGCATGCTACCATTTCGATATAGTCTATCGTCCGGGGAAGGATAATGTTGCCGCTGATGCGCTGTCGAGGGCTTATTGTTCTGTGTTTCATGGAGATACGCTTATTAATCTTCATAATGCTTTGTGCCATCCTGGTGTTACGAGGATGATACACTTCGTACGCAGTAAGAATTTGCCCTTTTCAGTTGAAGACGTCAAGCGGATGACTTTGTCATGCTCTGTCTGCGCCCGGTGTAAACCGAATTTCTTTAAGCCTCAACGAGCTCATCTTATAAAGGCTACTTCTCCCTTTGAACGCCTGAGCGTTGATTTTAAGGGGCCTCTTCCTTCAACGACTCAGAATCGATATATATTTACTGTTGTGGATGAGTTTTCAAGGTTCCCTTTTGCTTTTCCTTGTGCAGATGTATCAGCTGCTACAGTTATTAAATGTCTGACTCAACTTTTTGTCATCTTTGGGATGCCTGCGTATATCCATTCGGATCAGGGAAGTTCTTTTATGTCTTCCCAGTTGAAGGAATACCTCCAGAGTCGGGGAATTTCTACTAGCAGAACTACCCTGTATAATCCCCAGGGTAATGGACAGTGCGAACGATACAATGGGCTGATCTGGAAGGCAGTTATGTTGGCTTTGACATCCCGGAACCTTAAGAATACACAGTGGGAAATGGTACTGCCTGATGCCCTGCATTCCATTAGATCATTGCTTTCAACGGCTACTAATGTGACCCCCATGAAAGGCTCTTCAACTATCCGCGGAGATCCACTACGGGATATTCAGTACCTTCATGGCTTACTATGCAGGGACCTGTGCTGCTCCGACGCCATGTTAGACTGTCAAAGTATGATCCTTTAGTGGAGGAGGTGGAGCTATTGGAGGCAAATTCCCAATATGCTCACATTCGATTCCAAGATGGGAAAGAAAGTACGGTTTCAGTTAAAGACTTAGCTCCTTGTGGTGGCCAGCCCTCCTGAGGACATTAACAATAGCCATAATTCAGATAATGTTGATGTCGTCACAGATACTACGAACATTTCCAATCCTATTGCAGACACTTACAATTCTCTTAGTCTGCCCCCGATGGATGTTCATGACCCTCCCAGTCTACCTTCTAATGGGACTTCCAATCCGGAAACCGTTGATAATCGGGATATTGATAGCCTCCCTGCAGAAGATATTTTTGTGTCTCCTGGTGTGGGAGGGCAAGGAACTCCACCAAGGCTAAGAAGGTCGACACGAACAAGATATCCAGTCGACCGATTAAAAATGGACTTTTAAAATAATTAATAATTTAATAGTAAAATTTTAAAATTGTTGAAGGCATTATACATGTATTGCTCTAGTCATAAATAACTAATTGTAAACTGTAAAGGCTACCTAGGTTGAAGTATATTTTAAAAGGAGGGGTGAATGTGGTGATTATTCTTGTTTTATAAGAAGCATTGTAATTGGTTGCCTGTTTTCCTGCCTTGAGATATATGCTGTAAACTTATTGGTTAGTTGATTCCATGTGACCTGTGGTGGCCATCTTAAATTCAGTTCTCTGCAGTTTGGTTGAGACTGGGTGCTCAACATGTACTGCTGGTTTTTTAAGGTTAATAAAGCCTAGCTTTTGAAAGGCAATCTACTCTTTATTTCACTCACTCACTGCTTTCCCTCCTATCTTTGTATCATCGGCAAACTTGGATACATTGCACTCGGTCCCTTCCCCCAAATCATTAATATAGATTGTAAAGAGTTGGGGTCCCAGCACCGACCCCTGCGGAACACCACTAGTTACTGATTGCCAACCCAAGAATGAACCATTTATCCCAACTCTCTGTTTTCTGTTAGATAGCCAATCTTCCACCCATGCCAGTATATTGCCCCCAATCCCGTGATTTTTTATCTTGTGCAGTAATCTTTTGTGTGGCACCTTGTCGAATGCCTTTTGGAAGTCCAAATATACCACATCCACTGGTTCCCCTTTATCCACCCTGTTTGTTACATCCTCAAAGAATTCGAGCAAATTTGTCAAACATGGATTCCCCTTCGTAAAACCATGCTGACTCTGTCCGATTAAATTATGCTTATCCAAATGTCCTGTTACTACTTCCTTAATAATGGACTCCAACATTTTACCAACCACAGATGTTAGGCTAACTGGTCAATAGTTTCCAGCCTTCTGTCTACCTCCCTTTTTAAATAAGGGCGTTACATTAGCAGTTTTCCAGTCTGCTGGGACCTTTCCTGAATCCAGGGAGTTTAGGAAAATTACCACCAATGCCTCCACAATCCCGACCGCTATTTCTCTCAAGACCCAAGGATATAAGCCATCAGGTCCAGGGGATTTATCCGCCTTTAGTCCCATTATCTTACCGAGTACCACCTCCTTAGTGATTTTAATCGTGTTTAGCTCCTCCCCCCCATAGCCCCGTTTGTCCAGTGTTGGGATATTTTTAGTGTCCTTTACGGTAAAGACTGATACAAAATATTTGTTCAGCGTTTTTGCCATCTCCATGTTCCCCACCACTAATTTCCCGGTCTCGTCCTCGAAGGGACCAACATTCACTTTAGCCACCCTTTTTCTTTTTATATAACTGTAGAAACTCTTGCTATCTGTTTTTATATTTTTTGCTAGTTTACTTTCATAATCTATCTTCCCTTTCTTAATTAATCTTTTAGTTATTCTTTGCTGGCTTTTAAATGCTTCCCAATCTTCTATCCTCCCACTAGATTTGGCTACTTTATATGCCCTTGTTTTCAGTCGGATGCTATCCTTTATTACTTTACTTAGCCATGGATGGCTGTCTTTTCTTTCACAGCAACAATTCACAAAACGTTGGCAATATAACTTGGAGCAGAGACGGTTAAGTGGCGCTGTGATCGAGGTGCTCCAAATTATGAGGAGTTTTGATTGAGCAAACAAGGAGAAGCTGTTGTCACTGGCAGGAGGGTCGGTAACGAGAGGACACAGATTTCAGATCATTGGCAAAAGAATCGAGAGAGGACATGAGGAGACTTTTTTTACACAGCGAATTGTGATGATCTGGAATGCACTGCCTGAATGGGAGGTGGAAGCAGATTCAATAGTAACTTTCAAAAGGGAATTGGATATATACTAAAAGCAGAAATGTGCAGGGCTGTGGGGAAAGAGCAGGGCAGTGGGACTAATTGCATCGCTCTTTCAGAAAGCTGGAACCAGCACGATGGGCCAAAAGGCATCCTACTGTGCTCTATGATTCTATAACATCAGCTTCTCTCTGCTCACTAGTACTGAGAACAAGGAAGAATCTTTAAATCCAGCCCAGTTATTGGGGGCTCTTAACATTAACAATCCCCAGTTGCCTGAATTAACATGGTTCAGTCATGGATGTGATTAAAGGCATCGGAAACAGTGGAATCGACCCACCGCAGTCACAATGTGGACACTCTGGTGTGTCAGCGGGTGGGATACACCAGGGAATCCCTTTCCACACACTGAGGTTGACTCCAATGATCGGGAGTCCCAGGGTTTCAGATACCAGATAATCAAGCTCACAAAAACACAAATTGTCTCTCCAGGCTTTATTAAGAGCGCTGCATAACACAGATCGGGTGATAATTCCCTCAATCTGGAGAATAGAAGTACAGTGGATTCACGCGCGATCTTCTCGAGTCTGTTCCAACTGACAACGGCTTAAGTGGCCTGTTCTTATACACAAGCTTGGTTACCGCTCAGGAAATGGGATTGTTTGGACCCGTCTGTTGCCCGCCTCCTGAACTCCTGCTAATTCAGGGAATTTAGTCCATCTGTGACCAGACTATAACCATAAGCCCGTCTGGTTATCACACCTATACGGTCCATGAGGTTATTATCAGATTCACACCCAGACGTTGTGCCTTCACTTGTCTGGCACTTCATCCCATAACACGGTTACAGGGGCTCAGTAATGTTTCATTCATCAGACAAAGACAAAGTACAACAACATACTGGTCAGCTTAACAGAATCTCATCATGTTTATGTGGCTATAAATATAAAAGTCACTAATAAATCAAGGAGGGAATTCAGCAGAAATGTCTTTACCCAGAGAATGGTGAGAATGGGGAACTCGCTACCACAGGGAGTAGTTGAGGTGAACAGCACAGATGGATTTATGGGGAAGCCACACAAGGGAGAAAGGAATGGGAGGAGATGTTGATCAGGTTAACTGAAGTAGGGTGGGTGTGGGGCATAAACACTGGCATGGACCAGTTGGGCCGAATGGCCTGTTTCTGTGCTGTACATTCTATGGAACACCATCTAAGGATAAGGGGTAAGCCATTTAGGACAGAGATGAGGAGGAATTTATTCACCCAGAGAGTGGTGAACCTGTGGAATTCTCTACCACAGAAGGCAGTAGAGGCCAATTCATTAAATATATTCAAGGAGTTAGATATATTTCTTAAGGCTAAAGGGATCAAGGAATATGGGGAGAAAGCAGGGACAGGGATGATCAGCCATGATCTCATTGAATGGTGGAGCAGTCTTGAGGGGCCGAATGGCCTACTCCTGCTCCTACCTTCTATGTTTCTATGAACAGTGAAATAAAGGGAATCATCAGCACAACAATCTTAAAGATTAAACAGCAGTACAAGAATTTATAAAACATTCATCCATTCCACATTCATATCACCCCAGCTGTCTTCAGGGCCCTGCGCTACAGAACAGTGTGAACTCGCTGGTGTTTCAGCAGATTCGAGGACCAAGTAAATCCCTTCCCACACACAGAGCAGGTGAATGGTCTCTCCCTAGTGTGAATTCGCTGGTGTCCGTTCAGATTCCTGGAGCTTTTAAAGCTCATCCCACAGTCAGAACATGTAAATGGTCTCTGATCGGAGTGAACGCGCTGGTGTTGCTTCAAATCTTCAGAGGTTTTAAAGCTCATCCCACAGACAGAACATTTAAATAGTCTCTCATCAGTGTGATATCGCTGGTGTGTCAGTAGGTGGGATGACCGAGTGAATCCCTTCCCACACACAGAGCAAGTGAACGGCCTCTCCCCAGTGTGAACTCGCTGGTGTGTCAGTAGGTGGGATGACTGAGTGAATCCCTTCCCACACACGGAGCAGGTGAATGGCCTCGCCCCAGTTTGAACTTGCTGGTGTCTCACCAGGCTTGATGACCGAGTGAATCCCTTCCCACACACGGAGCAGGTGAATGGCCTCTCCGCAGTGTGAACTCGCTGGTGTGTCAGTAGGTGGGATGACTGAGTGAATCCCTTCCCACACACGGAGCAGGTGAATGGCCTCTCCCCAGTGTGAACTCGCTGGTGTCTCACCAGACTTGATGGCTGAGCGAATCCCTTCCCACACACGGAGCAGGTGAACGGCCTCTTTCCTGCTCTCTCCAGCTGGTGTCCCTTCAGCTCCTGGGACATTTGAAAGTTTTTCCCACAGTCGGACTGTTTCACCGGCCTCTCCCCAGTGTGAACTCGCTGGTGTGCCAGCAGATTCGAGGACCGAGTGAATCTCTTCCCACACACGAAGCAGGTGAACAGAATCTCTCCTGCTCTCTCCAGCTGGTGTCTCTTCAGATCCTGGGACCTTTTAAATCTCTTTCCACAGTCAGAACATTTAAAAGGTCTCTCAGCAGTGTGAACTCTCTGGGGTGCCAGCAGATTGGAGGAGCGATTGAATCAGGTCCTGATGAATTGAACGACTCTGTCTGTTCTTGACGTGATGTTTGGTCTGAGCTTCCTGTCTGTAAATGCTCCACTTCTAAAACCCTGTAAAAGGAGTGTAGATAAAATTCAATACAGAAAAGTGTGAGCTGATACATGTTGCTAGGATAAGGAGAGAAAATACCTGCTAAATGGTACAATTTTAAAGTGGGTGCTACAAGGGAGCTTGTGCTCAATTCTTTAAAGGTGGCAGGACAGGTTAACAAAGCAGTTAATAAAGCTCATGGGGTCCTGGGCTTTATAAATAGAGGCAGAGAGTACAAAAGCCAGGAAGTTATGCTAAACCTTTATAAAACACGAGTTCAGCCCCAGGGCAATATTGTGTCCAATTCTGGGCAGCACACTTTAGGGAGGATGTGAAGGCTTTGGAGAGGGTGCAGAGATATTTACTAGAATGGTTCCAGGGATGAGGGATGACAGTTCCGTGGATAGACTGGAGAAGCTGGGGTTGTTCTCCTGAGAGCAGAGAACGCCAAGATGAGATTTGATAGGCGGTAAAAATCATGAAGGCTTTAAATCTATCTATCTATCTATATAAACGAATTGATCTGTCTGTCTGTCTGTCCTTCTGTCCTCGGGTGTGCGTCTGTCCGGCTATGCGCTCGAAAGTTATAGAGCGTACCTACGCGCGCGTTACCTCTGAAGAAAGCTTACGGTTCTGGGACGGTCGTAAGCGTATTTACTGTTCGGTCGGACGAAAATTGTTCGCGCCTTATGCAAAAAACCTTCAAAATTAAACTCATTATCTGCTACTTAGCATTGATTGACTGACGTCAAGGTTCGACCAATCCTGTGCTGTCACGATTAACCAATCCTACAGTACAGTCCCCTGATGGTTGGCCAATTGGTGTGTGTGTGTGTGGGCGGGACTAATTGTTTTCATCTCAGGGATCTGGCAGCCATTGCTTCACTGCCATTACTTCAGCTTCCAGCTCAAACTACTTTGATCATCCAGCTTTGAAAAAGTTAGTATCTCTTTTAAAAATAACATAAGATTTACCAGAAACGTTTTATAAGTACTTTCACTTTCATCTTTCAAGGTATTAAAAGGTAGAAATGTTGCCCGGCAGCAGATTGAGCGAGGGACACAGACAGGGCCCAAAAGCCTGGGACTCGATTTAAAATGTTGCCCGGCAGATGATTCATAGAGGGACAGACAGACAGGGCCTGAAAGCTTGGTACTTGATTTAAAATGTTGCCCGGCAGCAGATTGAGACAGGGACACAGAGACAGGGCCCAAAAGCCTGGGACTCGATTTAAAATGTTGACCGGCACCAGATTCACAGAGGGACACAGAGAGGCCCCAAAGCCTGGCACTCGATTTAAACCACCCGGCCCAAAACAGCCCTGGCAAAGCCGGGCTCCCCCAACTAGTTTAACTATATATTTAAAGCGGTTGGTTTGTCTGTCCGTCTGTCTGTCCGCTATACACTCAAAAGTTAGAGAGCGTACCTACACATATGTTATATCAAAAGAAAGGTTATGATCAGGGGAGTGTCATAGGCATATTTACCTTTTGGTCAGACAAAAATTGTTCGGACAGTATACAAAAAACGTTCAAAAAACGTTCAAAATCTTCTTATTAGCGGTTGACCAATCCTACCGCTCTTAGCATTGAGTGACGTGAAGGTTCACCAATTGTACAGGGGATACCATTGACTGACGTAATGGTTGACCAATCCTACACTTCAATGACCTGATGGTTGACCAATTGGTGCGTCACCGGAGGCGTTTCATTCCGTGTGTGGGCGGGCCTAATCCTGCAGCCTCCCGAAACTTCGCCGCCATTTTTTAAATGCTGAACGAGGGCACCCGCCGCATTAAGTAACACAATTAAATAGTTTTTAAAAAAGGTAAATTAATTTGTAAATATTTTTTTAAGCTCATTAATTTTCCTAGCTTTCACCCTATTTTTTGGCTCTTGACTCACTGCCTCCGCCGGGCGCCGCAACGTTGGAGGGTTACCCCGGCAACTGGGCCCGGACCTCTCTCACAGCCTGTCGCCGCTCAGGAGGGCGGGGAAGTGGTTTTCCCCGGCAACCAGGCCCGGGCCTCTCTCACAGCCCGTAGCCCGGGAACTCGGGCTTTCCCCCCCTCTACTAGGCCGCAGCCAAGCCGCTGCGACGGTCCGGAGCGGGAGTGGCCTCGCACGGCCTTCCCCGCGGCGTCAACCGCGCAGACTGAGAGCCTGACCGAAACCGCGCAGGTGAGCGGCGGCGTCGGTCACACGGGGGCGCCAGGTCATAGAAACATAGAAGATAGGAGCAGGAGTAGGCCATTCGGCCCCTCGAACCTGCTCCGCCATTCGATGAGATCATGGCTGATCATCCAAACTCAGTACCCCGTACCTGTCTTCTCTCCATATCCCTTGATACCTTTAGCTCTAAGAAATATATCGAACTCCTTCTTGAATATATTTAAAGACTTGGCCTCAACCGCCTTCTGTGGTAGAGAATTCCACAGGTTCACCACTCTCTGGGTGAAGAAATTCTTCCTCATCTCTGTCCTAAATGGTTTACCCCTTATCCTTAGACTATGACACCTGGTTCTGGACTCTCCAACCATCGGGAACATTCTACCTGCATCTAGTTTGTCCAGACCTGTCAGAATTTTATACGTTTCGATGAGATCCCCTCTCATTCTTCTAAACTCCTGCGAGTATAAGCCCAATCGACCCAATCTCTCCTCATACGTCATTCCTGCCATCCCAGGGATCAGCCTTGTGAATCTTCGCTGAACTCCTTCCATGGCAAGAACATCCTTCCTCAGATAAGGTGACCAAAACTGCACACAGTACTCAAGGTGTGGTCTCACCAAGGCCCTGTACAACTGTAGCAGGACATCCTTGCTCCTGCACTCAAACCCTTTTGCTATGAAGGCCAACATACCATTTGCCTTCTTCACCGCCTGCTGCACCTGCATGCTTACCTTCAGCGACTGGTGCACAAGGACACCTTGGTCTCGTTGCACTTCCCCTTCTCCCAATCTATTGCCATTCAGATAATAGTCTGCCTTTCTGTTTTTGACACCAAAGTGGATAACCTCGCATTTATCCACGTTATATTGCATCTGCCACGCTTCTGCCCAATCACCCAACCTCTCCAAATCATCGTGGAGTTTCTCGGTATCCTCCTTGCAGCACACACGCCCACCCAGCTTTGTGTCGTCTGCAAACTTGGAGATATTACATCTAGTTCCCTTATCTAGATCATTAATGTATATTGTGAATAGCTGGGGTCCCAGGACCGATCCCTGCGGTACCCCACTAGTCACTGCCTACCCGTTTCTTCCAACTCTTGGCTTTCTGTCTGCCAACCAGTTCTCTATCCAAGTCAATACCTTGCCCCAATCCCATGTGCCTTAACTTTACACGCTGTCGAATGCCTTTTGGAAATCCATGTACACCACGTTAACCGCATTGCCCTCATCAACCCTCTCTGTTACCTCATCAAAAACCTCAATCAGAATCAGAGCGGCCGGGCCCGGCAGATGTGCGGCCAGGGCCCCGGCACCAGGAAATCCAGGGTGCAGTGCCTCCCCCATCGGAGCCGCCGCTTCCCGGTTTCTTCAGCTGGCTCCACCGAGTCCGACTCGGGACAAAGGACAGGAGCCAGGCTCCCAGAATGGCCCGCGGCCCCGGGGAGCATGCGCACTCTCAGCGGGGAAATCAGCGCGTTGGATGGAGCAGTTTCTGGGGCGCGGGGAATTGTGGGTGCTGCGGCCGCCATGAGTCAGTGGCTGTCGGGAAGAGTTTTACTGCAGGTGATGGAAGTCGGTCCCTGGCCGCCTGTGTAGGTCTTTTTGTTGCAGCAGTTTGAGCTGGAGTGGAGATGGAGGAGAAGCTGCTGGGTTTTCGATGGAATCTGGAACAGTACCCATGGATTGGAGGGTAGCTAATGTTACCCCATTTTTCAAAAAAGGTGGTAGAGAGAAAACGGGGAATTACAGACCGGTAAGCCTGACATCGGTAGTGGGGAAAATGCTAGAGTCCATTATAAAAGATGTAATAGCAGAGCAATTGGAAAACAGTGACAGGATCGGACAAAGTCAACATGGATTTACAAAAGGTAAATCGTGCTTGACTAATCTACTGGAATTTATTGAGGATGTAACTAGTAAAATAGATAAGGGTGAACCAGTGGATGTGGTCTATTTGGACTTTCAGAAGGCTTTTGATAAGGTCACACATAAGAGATTAGCATGTAAAGTTAAGGCACATGGGATTGGGGGGCAAGGTATTGACTTGGATAAAGAACTGGTTGGCAGATAGAAAGCAAAGAGTTGGAATAAACGGGTCTTTTTCCGAGTGGCAGGCAGTGACTAGTGGGGTACCGCAGGGATCGGTCCTTGGACCCCAGCTATTCACAATATATATTAATGATCTCGACAAGGGAACTAGATGTAATATCTCCAAATTTGCAGACGACACAAAGCTGGGTGGGCGTGTGTGCTGTGAGGAGGATGCCGAGAAACTCCAGTATGATTTGGACAGGTTGGGTGATTAGGCAGAAGCATGGCAGATGCAATATTATGTGGATAAATGTGAGGTTATTCACTTTGGTGTCAACAGGAAGGCAGATTATTATCTGAATGGCAATAGATTGGAAGAAGGGGAAGTGCAACGAGACCTGGGTGTCCTTGTGCACCAGTCGCTGAAGGTAAGCATGCAGGTGAGTTGAGAGTGACTGCCCTTGACATGAAGGCAGCATTTGATCGAGTGTGGCATCAAGGAGCCCTAGCAAAACTGAAGTCAATGGGAATCAAGGGGAAAACTCTCCATTGGTTGGAATCATACCTCGCACAAAGGAAGTTGGCTGTGGTTGTTGGAGGTCATTCATCTCAATCACATGACATCACTGCAGGAGTTCCTCAGGGCAGTGTCATGGCTCAACCATCTTCAGCTGTTTCATCAATGACCTTCCCTCCATCATAAGGTCAGAAGTGGAGATGTTCGCTGATGATTGCACACTGTTCAGCACCATTCGAGACTCATCAGATACTGACGCAGTCCGTGTCCATATGCAGCAAGACTTGGACAACGTTCAGACTTGGGCTGACAAGTGGCAAGTAACATTCGCACCACACAAGTGCCAGGCAATGACCATCTCCAACAAGTGAGACTCTAACCATCTCCCCTTGACATTCAATGGCATTACCATCGCTGAATCCCCCACTATCAACATCCTGGGGGTTACCATTGATCAGAAACTGAACTGGACCAGCCATATAAATACTGTGGCTACAAGAGCAGGCCAGAGGCTGGGAATTCTGTGGCGAGTGTCTCACCTCCTGACTCCCCAAAGCCTTTCCACCATCTACGAAGCACAAGTCAGGAGTGTGATGGAATACTCTCCACTTGCCTGGATGAGTGCAGCTCCAACAACACTCAAGAAGCTCGACACCATTCAGGATAAAGCAGCCCGCTTGATTGGCACTCCATCCACCACCTTCAACATTCACTCCCTCCACCACCGGCGCACTGTGGCTGCAGTGTGTACCATCTACAAGATGCACTGCAGCAACTCGCCAAAGCTCCTTCAACAGCACCTTCCAAACCCGCGACCTCTACCACTTAGAAGGACAAGGGCAGCAGACGCATGGGAACATCACCACCTACAAGTTCCCCTCCAAGCCACACACCATCCTGACTTGGACCTGTATCGCCCTTCCTTCACTGTGACTGGGCCAAAATCCTGGAACTCCCTTCCTAACAGCAGTGTGGGTGTACCTACACCATATGGACTGCAGCGGTTCAAGAAGGCGGCTCACCACCATCTTCTCAAGGGCAATTAGGAATGGGCACTAAATGCAGGCCTAGCCAGCCAGCGATGCCCACATCCCATCAATGAATTAAAAAAAAGGTGCAGCAGGCAGTTAAGAAGGCAAATGGTATGTTGGCCTTCATAGCGAGAGGGTTTGAGTACAGGAACAAGGATGTCTTGCTGCAGTTGTGCAGGGCATTGGTGAGAGCACATCTGGAGTATTGTGTGCAGTTTTGGTCAACTTATCTGAGGAAGGATGTTCTTGCCATGGAAGGAGTCCAGCCAAGATTCACCAGGCTGATACCTGGGATGGCAGGAATGATGTATGAGGAGAGATTGGGTCGATTGGGCTTGTACTCGCTGGAGTTTAGAAGAATGAGAGGGGATCTCATTGAAACTTATCAAATTCTGGCAGGACTGGACACACTAGATGCAGGTAGGATGTTCCCGATGGTCGGGGAATCCAGAACCAGGGGTCACAGTCTAAGGATAAGGGGTAGGCCATTTAGGACAGAAATGAGGAGGAATTTCTTCACCCAGAGAGTGGTGAACCTGTGGAATTCTCTACCACAGAAGGCAGTAGAGGCCAATTCATTAAATATATTCAAGAAGGAGTTGGATATATTTCTTAAGGCTAAAGAGATCAAGGGGTATGGGGAGAAAGCAGGGACAGGGTACTGAATTTGGATGATCAGCCATGATCGCATTGAATGGCGGAGCAGGCTCGAGGGGCCGAATGGCCTACTCTTGCTCCTATCTTCTATGTTTCTATCTCTTATGCGGGACCTTATCGAAAGCGTTTTGAAAGTCCAAATACACCACATCCACTGGTTCTCGCTTATCTATTTTACCAGTTACATCCTCAAAAAATTCCAGTAGATTAGTCAAGCACGATTTACCTTTTGTAAATCCATGTTGACTTTGTCCGATCCGGTCACTGTTTTCCAAGTGCTCTGCTATTACATCTTTTATAATGGACTCTAGCATTTTCCCCGCTACCGATGTCAGGCTTACCGGTCTGTAATTCCCCAATTTCTCTCTACCACCTTTTTTGATCAGTGGGGTAACATTAGCTACCCGCCAATCCATGGGTACTGTTCCAGATTCTATCGAATTTTGGAAGATGACCAGCAATGCATCTACTATTTCTAGGGCCACTTCCTTAAGCACCCTAGGATGTAGATTATCTTCTATGTTTCTATATATTCAATCTTTCCTTGTAGCTGAAATTCTCTAGTCCTGGCAACATCCTCGTAAGTCTCCTGTCTCGAGCAGTCACATCTTTCCTGCAATGGGGCGAGCAGAACTGCACACAGCACTCTAGCCGGTGGCCTAACTGGTGTTTTGTACAGTTCAAGCAGAACCTCCCTGCTCTTACATGATACAGAGAGAGGCACTGCCCCTTTAAATACCAGGGGGGCAGCCATTACCCTTTAAATGGCCAAGCAATTGTTTTTGTTGAAAAGGGGCCGCAGTCCCCTTTGACTCACCCCCGCCCCCCCTCTCACCCACCACAAATACTCACAAGAGAGAGAGAGAGAGAGGAGGAAGAATGCTGGTCTTTGTCCGTTTAAAAGTGGCTGCCCACCAAAATGTTCACAGCACCAGGGCTCTTTGTTCTGGATAAAAGTTGAAAAGAGAAAAGGTTCACTTATTTTTAAATGAATGCAGTTGATGAATAGCCTTGCAATAAAGGTAATGCAAAGGAATAAACACGCACAAGCTGGGTTTTTTTCCACCCCCTCCTCCCCTTCCCTTTAACAGCTCCTGCAGACAATGAAAGCAGGAAAGCGGCCTGCAGCCCACCGAGGTCCCGCCCCCCTCCCTCCCGCGCCGCCATTGCTTGGAGGACCGTCAGCCCGCCCGGTCCTCCCAGCGTTTTCCGCGCTCCTGATTGGCGGGCGCCTCGCGTCAATCAACCCCCCCCCGCTTCAGATTACGCGCTGACGCCTGCACGCAACGCCAAGGGGTCGGTTGGATCGGCGCACGCCACCGTAAGGTAAAAAAAAGACACCCCACACAAATGAGGAAAAACAAAACTAATAACAATCGCACGTTAGAGGGAAGGAGGTTGGGGGAATTAATGAGTGTTTTCAATTTGTTTCGCAAAAATAAAATTTGAAAAGCTTCCCAACGGTGCGAGGCGAGCTGCGCATGCGCTCCAGCCAGCCTTTGCCTCCCCCACGTGGGCACTTGCCTTCCCCTGCACCAATCACAGCGCGGGCAGGCGCTTCTATCAATCGTCACCTGTCAATCACCCTCCCTTCCCCTCGTGGTGTCGATTGACAGCAGTGTCAGCCAATGAGGTGCAGGAAGGGGCGGGACCAGGGCCAAGACTGACAGCAAGCCTGAACTAACTCAATTAAATACCTGCATGCAGCCAAAAAAAAACTTTTATTTACTCAGCCAAAAAAAGGCAAGGCAAATAAGGTTTCCTGAGTCAGCAAAGCCGATTTTAAAGAATTATAGAGCCATATCGCAGGGATCAGTGCTAGGACCCCAGCTATTCACAATATAAATGTAAGAAGTCACACAACACCAGGTCCAACAGCTTTATTTGAAATCACAAGCTTTCGGAGCGCTGCTCCTTCGTCAGGTGAAATGGAGAGATGCATAAAGACACAGCTTATATAGTCAGAGAATCATGTCAGATGTTCACAGGTAATCTTTCTAACTGCCATTTATCACACCTCGGCAGAGAGATAATCACAGCAGTCAAAGGTGTGAATGGTGTCCAAACAGGTCGGTCAGGAAAACATTACATCAAAGAACAATGAGGTGGGGTCACAAGGGGTCAAATGTTGCAGATGCTGGGGTCTGTATGAAAAACAAAAAAACAGTCTGTTTGCAGACGTCACAAAGCTGGGTGGGCGTGTGTGCTGTGAGGAGGATGCCGAGAAATTCCAGTATGATTTGGACAGGTTGGGCGATTGGGCAGATGCAATATAACGTGGATAAATGTGAGGTTATCCACTTTGGTGGCAAAAACAGGAAGGCGGATTATTATCTGAACGGCAATAGATTGGGAGAAGGGGAAGTGCAACGAGACCTGGGCGTCCTTGTGCACCAGTCGCTGAAGGTACAGCAGGCGGTTAAGAAGGCAAATGGTATGTTGGCCTTCGTAGCGAGAGGGTTCGAGTACAGGAACAAGGATGTCTTGCTGCAGTTGTACAGGGCCTTGGTGAGACCACACCTTGAGTATTGTGTGCAGTTTTGGTCGCCTTATCTGAGGAAGGATGTTCTTGCCATGGAGGGAGTACAGCGAAGATTCGCCAGACTGATACCTGGGATGGCAGGAATGACGTATGAGGAGAGATTGGGTCGATTGGGCTTATACTCGCTGGAGTTTAGAAGAATGAGAGGGAATCTCATTGAAACTTATAAAATTCTAACAGGACTAGACAGACTAGATGCAGGAAGGCTGTTCCCGATGGTCGGGGAGTCCAGGACCAGGGGTCACAGTCTAAGGATAAGGGGTAAGCCATTTAGGACAAAGATGAGGAGGAATTTCTTCACCCAGAGAGTGGTGAACCTGTGGAATTCTCTACAACAGAAGGCAGTTGAGGCCAATTCATTAAATATATTCAAGAAGGAGTTAGATATATTTCTTAAGACTAAAGGGATCAAGGGGTATGGGGAGAAGGCAGGGACAGGGTACTGAATTTGGATGATCAGCCATGATCTCATTGAATGGCGGAGCAGGCTCGAGGGGCCGAATGGCCTACTCCTGCTCCTATCTTCTATGTTTCTATGCAGTGCAGGAGGAGGCCATTCAGTCCCGCGAGCCTGCTCCGCCATTCTATGAGATCATGGCTGGTCTGCAGCCTCACTCCATACACCCGCCTTTGGCCCATATCCCTTAATACCTTTGGTTAACAAAAATCTATCAGTCTCTGATTTAAAACGAACGATTGATCTAGCATCAACTGCCGTTTGTGGAAGAGAGTTCGAAACCTCTCCCACCCTTTGTGTGTAGAAGTGTTTCCTAATTTCACTCCTGAAAGGTCTGGCTCTAATTTTTAGACTATGCCCCCTAATCCTAGAATCCCCAACCAGCAGAAATAGTTTCTCTCTATCGCCCTCTCTATTTCCCCTCAATATCTTGAAAACTTCCATCAGATCGCCCCTTAACCTTCTAAATTCTAGGGAATACAACCCTAGTTTGTGTAATCTCTCCTCATAACTTAACCCTTGGAGTCTTTGAAAGAGCTCTCCAATTAATCCCACTCCCCTCATATCCCTGAAAATTTTTCCCCTTAAAGTATCGATCCAATTCTCTTTTGAAAGTTACTATTGAATCTGCTTCCACCGCCCTTTCAGGCAGCGCATTCCAGATCACAACAACTCGCTGTGTAAAAAAATGTTTCCTCATGTCACCTCTGGTTCTTTTACCGATTATCTTCAATCTGTGTCCTCTGGTTACCGACCCTCCTGCCGCTGGAAACAGTTTCTCTTTATTTACTCTATCAAAACCCTTCATGATTTTGAACGCCTCTATTAAATCTCTCCTTAACCTTCTGCTCTAAGGATAACAATCCCAGCTTCTCCAGTTTTTCCACATAACTGAAGTCCCTCATCCTGGTAAATCTCCTCTGCACCCTCTCCAAGGCCTTGACATCCTTCCTAAAGTGTGGTTCCCAGAATTGGACACAATACTCCAACTGGTGCCTAACCAGTGATTTATAAAGGTTTAAGAACATAAGAAACAGGAGCAGGAGTAGGCCATTCGGCCCTTCGAGCCTGCTCTGCCATTCAATGAGATCATGGCTGATCTTCTGCCTCAACTCCATTCACCGGCCCTATCGCCATATCCCTTGATGCCCTTACTGGTCAGAAATCTATCAATGTCTGTTTGGAATATACCCAATGACTGAGCCTCCACAGCCCTCTGGGGTAGAGAATTCCAAAGATTCACCACCCTCTGTGTGGAGAAATTTCTTCTGACCTCAGTCCTGAATGGCCTACCCTTTACCCTGAGGCTGTGGCCCCTGGTTCTAGACTCCCCAGCCAAGGGAAACATTCTCCCAGCATCCACCCTATCAAGCCCTGTGATAAGTTTGTATGCTTCAATGAGATCCCCTCTCATTCTTCTGAATTCAAGAGAATACAGGCCTAGTTTACTCAATCTCTTCTCACACGACAGTCCCGCCATCCCAGGAATCAATCTCGTGAACTTTTGTTGCACTCCCTCTATGGCAAATATATCCTTCCTTAGGTAAGGAGACCAAAATTGTACACAGTACTCCAGGTGTGGTCTCACCAAGGCCCTATATAATTGGAGTAAGATTTCTTTACTCCTGTACTCAAATCCTCTTGTAATGAAGGCCAGCATACCATTTGCCTTCCTAATGGCTTGCTGCACCTGCACATTCACTTTCAGTGACTAATGTACAAGGACACCCAGGTCCCTTTGATCATCTGCATTCCCCAATCTTTCAGCATTTAGGAAATATTCTACCTTTCTGTTTTTTCTACCAAAGTGGATAACGTCACATTTATCCACATTATATTCCATCTGCCATGTTCTCGCCCACTCACTGAGCCTGTCGAGATCCCCTTGAAGCCTCTTCACATCCTCTTCACAACTGACACTGCCACCTAGCTTTGTATCATCAGCAAATTTGGAAATGTTACATTTAGTCCCCTCATCCAAATCATTTATATAGATTGTGAATAGCTGGGGCCCAAGCACCGATCCTTGCGGTACCCCACTAGTCACAGCCTGCCATCCTGAAAAAGATCCGTTTATCCCTACTCTTTGATTTCTGTCTGTTCACCGATTCTCAATCCGTGATAGTATATTACCCCCAATTCCATGTGCCCTAATTTTGTTCACCAACCTCTTGTGTGGGACCTTATCGAAGGCCTTCTGAAAATCCAGATACACCACATCTATCGGTACCCCTTTGTCTACTCCACTAGTTACATCCTCAAAGAACTCCAATAGGTTTGTCAAACAGGATTTCCCTTTCATAAATCCATGTTGACTCTGCCCAATCTTACTATTAGTTTCTAAGTGCCCAGCTGTTGCATCCTTTATAATAGATTCCAGCATTTTCCCAACTACTGATGTGAGGCTAACAGGTTTGTAGTTCACTGCTTTCTCTCTCCCTCCTTTCTTAAATAGCGGGGTTACATTTGTTATCCTCCAATCTGCAGGAACCGTTCCAGAATCTATAGAATTTTGGAAGATGACAACCAATGCGTCCACTATTCCAATGGCCACCTCTTTCAAAACCCTAGGATGTAGGTCATCCGGTCCTTGGGATTTATCGACTTTTAGTCCCATTAATTTTGTTAGTACTGTTTTTTTACAAATAATAATTTCTTTAAGTTCCTCATTCTCGCCACACCATTGGTTTTCTCGTATTTCTGGGAGTTTTTTTTGTCTTCCTCCGTGAAGACAGAAACAAAGTATTTATTTAATTTCTCTGCCATTTCCTCATTCCACATTATAAATTCTCCCGTCTCTGACTGTAAAGGACCTACATTTACCTTCGCCAGTCTTTTCCTTTTCACATACCTATAGAAGCTTTTACAATCCGTTTTTATATTTTTCGCTAGTTTGTGCTCATATTCCATTTTCCCTTTCTTTATCAGTTTCTTAGTCACCCTTTGCTGATTTCTAAAAAGATCCCAATCCTCAGGCTGACTGTTTTTTCTGGCTTAATACTAGCTTTCATTTCTTGTTAGCCATGGTTGGATCACTTTTCCTTTTGGGTTTTTATGCCCTAGAGGAATATATGTTTGTTGCAATTTATGCATTATTTCCTTGAATGTTAGCCATTGTATGTCCACCTTCATATCTTTTAGTGTAGTCTTCCAATCTACCATGGCCAACTTGTCCCTCATACCCTTGTAGTTTCCTGTTTAGATTGAAGACCTTAGTTTCAGATTGGACTACATCACTCTCAAACTTAATGTAAAATTCAATCATATTATGGTCACTTGTCCCTAAAGGCCCCTTTACCACAAGATTATTGATTAGCCCTTTCTCATTACACAGTACCAGATCCAGAATAGCCTGTTCCCTGGTTGGTTCTTCCACATACTGATCCAGGAAACCATCTTGCATGCATTCCAAGAATTTATCCTCCACATCATTAGTGGTAATTTGATTTGCCCAGTCAATATGTAGTATATAATTCCCTCAATCTGGAGAATAGAAGTACAGTGGATTCGCGCGCGATCTTCTCGAGTCTGTTCCAACTGACAACGGCTTAAGTGGCCTGTTCTTATACATAAACTTGGTTATTGTGAGAAGGATATGCTGCTCGGGTTAGATGGGTGGGAGGAGGCTCGTGTGGAGCATAAATGCCAGCATGGACCTGTTGGGCCGAATGGCCGCTTTCTGTGCTGTACACTCGATGTCACACTCAGGAAATGGGATTGTTTGGACCTGTCTGATGACCTCCTCCTGAACCCCTGCTGAATGGCCTCGCCTCAGTGCGACAGCACTTTTAAACCACTCCCACGTTTAGAACATTTTACAGGGTCTCAGTGGGAACTCGCAGCTCTCTAAATAGGTTGGACGCTCAGCGAACGGTGACTGTCCGGTGTGAACTCGCTGGTGTCCGAGCAGGCTGGACGACTGAGTTTATCCCTTCCTGCACTGGGAGCAGGTGAACAGCCTCTCTCCATTTCAAAGTGGCTGCTGTTTCAGTTGGCTGGAGGACTGAATCAATCCTGTGCCACCTGTGAACGGTCTCTCCTTGGTGTGAACTTGCTGGTGTCTCAGCAGGTGAAAGGACCGAGTGAATCCCTTCCCACACGCGGAGCAGGTGAACGCCCTCTCCCCAGTGTGAACTCGCTGGTGTATCAGCAGGAGGGTAGACTGAGCGAATCCCTTCCCACACACGGAGCAGGTGAACGGCCTCTTTCCATTGTGAATTCTCTGGTGTACCAGCAGATTCGAGGACTCAGCGAATCCCTTCCCACACATGGAGCAGGTGAACGGACTCTTCCCGGTGTGTACTCTCTGTTGGGTCTGCAGGCTGAACGAATGAGCGAATCCCTTCCCGCACACGGAGCAGGTGAACGGCCTCTCCCCGGTGTGAACTCGCTGATGCGTCAGCAGGTCCGCGGAGTTCACAAACCTCTTGTGGCAGTGAGAGCAGCTGTACGGTCTCTAGTGTGCAGCCGCTGGTGCTTCATCAGATACTGGGAGCGTTTAAAGCTCTTCCCACAGTCTGAACATTTAAATGGCCTCTCGTCAGAGTGAATTCGCTGATGTCCCAGCAGGTTGGACAAACACGTGAAATCCTTCCCACACACGGAGCAGGTGAACGGCCTCTCCCCGGTGTGAACTCGCTGGTGCATCAGCAGGAGGGTAGACTGAGCGAATCCCTTCCCGCACACGGAGCAGGTGAATGGCCTCTCCCCAGTGTGAATTCTCTGGTGTACCAGCAGATTCAAGGACTCAGCGAGTCCCTTCCCACACACTGAGCAGATGAACGGACTCTTCCCGGTGTGTACTCTCCGGTGGCTCCGTAGGCTGAACGAATGAGCGAATCCCTTCCTGCACACGGAGCAGCTGAACGGCCTCGCCCCGGAGTGAACTCGCTGATGCGTCAGCAGGTCCACGGAGTTCACAAACCTCTTGTGGCAGTGAGAGCAGCCGTACGGTCTCTCTCCAGTGTGCAGCCGCTGGTGCTTCATCAGATACTGGGAGCATTTAAAGCTCTTTCCACAGTCTGAACATTTAAATGGCCTCTCGTCAGAGTGAACTCGCTGGTTTGTCTGCAGGTTGGACAAATACGTGAAGTCCTTCCCACACTCGGGGCAGGTGAACGGCCTCTCCCCGGTGTGAATTCACTGGTGTGTCCGCAGATTGGAGGACTGAGCGAATCCCTTCCCACACACAGAGCAGATGAATGGCCTCTCCCCGGTGTGAACTCGCTGGTGTGTCCGCAGGTTGGAGGACTGAGCGAATCCTTTCCCACACACAGGGCAGATGAATGGCCTCTCCCTGGTGTGAACTCGCTGGTGTGTCCGCAGGTTGGAGGACTGAGCGAATCCCTTCCCACACACGGGGCAGGGGAACGGTCTCTCCCCGGTGCGAACTCGCTGGTGTGTCCACAGGTTGGAGGACTGAGCGAATCCCTTCCCACACACGGAGCAGGTGAACGGGCTCTCCCCGGTGTAAGCCCGCCGATCAGCTTCCAGCGCATATGGGTGAAGGTATCCCTTCCCGCAGTCCTCGCATTTATGCAGTCGGTTCCTAATGTGAGTGCACTTGTGGCTAGTCAGCTGGGTGAGCCTCTTCCCACAGTCCTCACATTCATACCGTCTCTCTCCAGTGTGCCTGCCCTTGGGGCCCTGCAGGTTGGGCAATCGGCTGAATCCACGTCCACACATGCAACATGTGTACAATTTGTGCACGCTGCGATCGCTACGCTCCTCTTCCATGTGCAAAGGTTGATGAAATTCAGGTCCTGATGAATCGAGCTGTTTGGTCTGAGCTTCCTGTCTGTAAATGCTCCACTTTTAAACCCAGTAAAAGGAGTGTAGAAAGGGGTAAGAGGGAGAATGTTGTCTCATGTCGCCCTTTCCCAGCCCAGCGGCAGTGAAGCTGATTTTCAGGCCCCAGCTGCTGTACAGGTGGGTTGATAGGATCAACAGTAATGGCGGCTGCAATCCCCACAAGCCCCCGCGCTCCAGAAAGCGCTCCGACCGTCGTGCTGAGTTGTGGCTGACCCCGCGCATGCGCCCCATGGCCCCACCCTCTCCTGCTCCACAGGCGCCTGGCCCGCAGCGCGCATGCTCAGCACACACCCCGCCTGAGAGTCCGGATCACCGGCGGAAAGTGAGTTTTATGAGTTTTCTTTTATATATAGCGGAGAGAAGCGCGGGCGGGGAGATAAATAAAAAGAAAATACAAACCGCACCGTCCCAGCGCCCTCCTGGCA
This sequence comes from Somniosus microcephalus, assembly GCF_052327205.1. Classification (NCBI taxonomy): domain Eukaryota; kingdom Metazoa; phylum Chordata; class Chondrichthyes; order Squaliformes; family Somniosidae; genus Somniosus; species Somniosus microcephalus. The sequence goes on along the minus strand of NW_028225452.1, from coordinate 194,549 downwards.
CCGAGCGGAGCGGATTGAGCGGCCGCAGCCCCTTGTCTTCTGCAGGGAGCCGGACTGGGGCACGTCATCAACTCCACGGCGGTGACTGACGGGAGCTCCGACCAATAGGGAGACAGCAGGCAGAGCTTGGAGGACTGAGGTGGCGGCGGGTCCTCCAACCAATCGGGGTGTCCGAGGGGCGGGACCTCCGCCGCCTGCTTCTCCCGCTGCTGAGACAAGTGGAATGTGACAACGTGGACCACTTTCCATACCTCGGGAGCCTACTGTCAACAAGGGCAGAGGTCGACGACGAAGTCCAGCACCGCCTTCAGTGTGCCAGTGCAGCCTTCGATCGCCTGAGGAAGAGTGTGTTTCAAGACCAGGACCTCAAACCCGGCTCTAAGCTCATGGTCTACAGAGCAGCAGTGATACCCGCCCTGCTGTATGCCTCAGAGACATGGACCATGCACAGCAGGCACCTCAAAGCACTGGAGAGGTACCACCAACGCTACCTCCGCAAGGTCCTGCAAATCCATTGGCAGGATAGGCGCACCAACGTCAGTGTTGTTGCTCAGGCCAACATCCCCAGCATTGAAGCTCTGACCACGCTCAATCAGCTCCGATGGACGGGTCACATTGTCCGCATGCCCGATACGAGACACCCAAAACAAGCGCTCTACTCGGAGCTCCGGCACGGCAAGAGAGCCCCAGGTGGGCAGAGGAAACGCTTCAAGGACACCCTCAAAGCCTCCTTGAAAAAGTGCAACATCCCCACCGACACCTGGGAATCCCTGGCCCAAGACCGCACGAAGTGGAGGAGAAGCATCCAGGAAGGCGCCGAACACCTCGAGTCTCTTCGCCGGGAGCAAGCGGAAGCCAAGCGCAGGCATCGGAAGGAGCGCACGTCAACCCAAGCACCCCACCCACCCGCCCCTTCAACCACCGTCTGCCCCACCTGTGACAGGGACTGTAGGTCCTGCATTGGACTCATCAGTCACCTGGGAACTCATTTTTAATGTGGAAGCAAGTCATCTGCAGTTTTGAGGGACTGCCTAAGAGTGCAGCAGAGGGCGCTCTTCTGAGTTTGGGGCTCAGGCATGTTAGTGGAGCAGTGCAGAGGGAACTTTACTCTGCACTGGGCTTTACTCCCTCAGCACTGCACTGGAGGGGCAGCACAGAGTTTTAGACTCCAGTCTCTGGAGTGGGACTTCAACCCACAACCTTCTGACTCAGAGGAGAGAGTGCTGCAGCCTGAGCCACGGCTGACACTCTGTATCTAACCCGTGATGTACCTGCCCTGGGAGTGTTTGATGGGACAGTGTAGAGGAGCTTTACTCTGTATCTAACCCGTGCTGCACCTGCCCTGGGAGTGTTTGATGGGACAGTGTAGAGGGAGCTTTACTCTGTATCTAACCCGTGCTGTACCTGCCCTGGGAGTGTTTGACGGGACAGTGTAGAGGGAGCTTTACTCTGTATCTAACCCGTGCTGTACCTGCCCTGGGAGTGTTTGATGAGACAGTGTAGAGGGAGCTTTACTCTGTATCTAACCCGCGCTGTACCTGCCCTGGGAGTGTTTGATGGGACAGTGTAGAGGGAGCTTTACTCTGTATCTAACCCGTGCTGTACCTGCCCTGGGGTTTTTGATGGGACAGTGTAGAGGGAGCTTTACTCTGTATCTAACCCGTGCTGTACCTGCCCTGGGAGTGTTTGATGGGACAGTGTAGAGGGAGCTTTACTCTGTATCTAACCCGTGCTGTACCTACCCTGGGAGTGTTTGACGGGACAGTGTAGAGGGAGCTTTACTCTGTATCTAACCCGTGCTGTACCTGCCCTGGGAGTGTTTGATGGGGCAGTGTAGAGGGAGCTTTACTCTGTATCTAACCCGTGCTGTACCTGCCCTGGGGTTTTTGATGGGACAGTGTAGAGGGAGCTTTACTCTGTATCTAACCCGTGCTGTACCTGCCCTGGGAGTGTTTGATGGGACAGTGTAGAGGGAGCTTTAATCTGTATCTAACCTATGCTGTACCTGCCCTGGGAGTGTTTGATGTTGACACCAGGTGCTGAGAATGTTAAAGTGTTCCATTCCCCCACAATGACATCCAGAACCTCGATGGTAATAAAACACACAAAGTAACAGAAGCTTCTCTCCAGGACACAGATATTGAGAGGACCGGGAATGTCTGTAACAAGCCATCAATTAACTCTCGTCTTATCTTAGAAACAAGGACTCAATCGACTGTGTGTTTCAAACAAAGCTGATTTATTGATACAGAATATTAAAACCCCAATAACTGGGCTGGATTTTAACATCCACAAAATATAAGATGGCCACTAATAAATCCAGCAGGGAATTCAGGGGAAACTTGTTTACCCAGAGAGTGGTGAGAATGTGGAACTCGCCACTACAAAGAGTAGTTGAGGCTAAAAGTACAGATGCATTTAAGGGGAAGCCACTTGAGTGTGAAAGGAATAGGAGGATATGTTGATGGGGTTAATTGAAGTAGGGTGGGTGTGGGGCATAAACACTGGCATGGACCAGTTGGGCCGAATGGCCTGTTTCTGTGCTGTACATTCGATGGAACACCATGAACAGTCAATCGAAGGGAATCATCAGCACAACAGTCCTAAAGATTAAACAGCAGTCCAAGAATTTATAAAACATTCAAACATTCCACGTTCATGTCACCCCAGATGTCTACAGGGCCCTGTGCTACAGAACAGTGTGAACTCGCTGGTGTTTCAGCAGATTAGAGGACCGAGTGAATCCCTTCCCACACACGGAGCAGGTGAACGGCCTCTCCCCAGTGTGAACTCGCTTGTGTGTCAGCAGATTGGTTGACTGAGTGAATCCCTTCCCACACACAGAGCAGGTGAATGGCCTCTCCCCAGTGTGAACTCGCTGGTGTTCGAGCAGAGTCGAGGACTGAATAAATCCCTTCCCACACACGGAACAGGTGAACGGCCTCTCCCCAGTGTGAACTCGCTGGTGTTCGAGCAGAGTCGAGGACTGAATGAATCCCTTCCCACACACGGAACAGGTGAATGGCCTCTCCCCAGTGTGAACTCGCTGGTGTGTCAGTAGGTGGGATGACTGAGTGAATCCCTTCCCACACACGGAGCAGGTGAATGGCCTCTCCCCAGTGTGAACTCGCTTGTGTCTCAGTAGATTGGATGAATGAGTGAATCCCTTCCCACACACGGAACAGGTGAACGGCCTCTCCCCAGTGTGAACTCGCTGGTGTTGGAGCAGAGTCGAGGACTGAATGAATCCCTTCCCACACACAGAACAGGTGAATGGCCTCTTTCCTGCTACCTCCAGCTGGTGTCCCTTCAGCTCCTGGGACCTTTTAATGTTTTTCCCACAGTCGGAATGTTTCACCGGCCTCTCCCCAGTGTGAACTCGCTGGTGGGCCAGCAGATTCGAGGACCGAGTGAATCTCTTCCCACACACGGAGCAGGTGAACAGAATCTCTCCTGCTCTCTCCAGCTGGTGTCTCTTCAGATCCTGGGACCTTTTAAATCTCTTCCCACAGTCAGAACATTTAATGTGAACAAGCTGGTGTCTCAGGAGGGTGGCAGAATGAGAGAATCGCTTCAAAAACACGGAGCAGGTCAACGGTCTCTCATCAGTGTGGACAAGCTGGTGTCTCAGCAGCACAGAGGGTGCAATTAATCCCTGCCCACACACGGAGCGGGTTAAAGGTCTCTCCCTAGTGTGAATTTGCTGGTGTATCATCGTAGCGGATGGCTGAATGAATCCCTTCCGGAACAGCTAAACGTTCTCTCCCCAGTGTGTAGCCACTGGTGTCACTTTAGCTACTCGTATATTTTGGAGCTCTTTCCACACTCAGAACATTTAAAAGGTCTCTCATCAGTGTGAACTCGCTGGTGTATCAGCAGATTGGAGGAGCGACTGAATCAGGTCCTGATGAATCGAGCGACTCTGTCAGATCTTGAGGTGATGTCTGGTCTGAGCTTCCTGTCTGTAAATGCTCCACTTCTAAAACCCTGTAAAAGGAGTGTAGAAAGGGGTAAGAGGGAGAATGTTGTCTCATGTCCCCCTTTCCCAGCCCAGGGGCGGTGAAGCTGATCTTCAGGCCCCAGCTGCTGCACAGGTTGGTTGCAAGGATCAACAGTAATGGCGGCTGCAACCCCCACAAACCCCCGCGCTCCAGAAAGCACTCCGGCCGCCGCGCTGAGTTGTGGCTGACACCGCGCATGCGCCCCATGGCCCACCCTCTCCTGCTCCACAGGCGCCCGGCCCGCACCGCGCATGCTCAGCACACACCCCCTGGGCCCCTGTCAATCATCCTCCCCCGTGCCTGCGCGCTGGGCCCCTGAGCTCCAGGCTGCCGCGCGGGGCTTTCTTTGTAAAGTCGGTGTTGGTTAAGAGCCACAATCAGTGAGGGAAACATAGAAGATAGGAGCAGGAGTAGGCCATTCGGCCCCTCGAGCCTGCTCCGCCATTCAATGAGATCATGGCTGATCATCCAAATTCAGTACCCTGTCCCTGTCTTCTCCCCATATCCCTTGATCCCTTTAGCCTTAAGAAATATATCCAACTCCTTCTTGAATATATTTAATGAATTGGCCTCCACTGCTTTCTGTGGTAGAGAATTCCACAGGTTCACCACTCTCTGGGTGAAGAAATTCCTCCTCATCTCTGTCATAAATGGCTTACCCCTTATCCTTAGACTGTGACCCCTGGTTCTGGACTCCTCGACCATCGGGAACATCCTTCCTGCATCTAGTCTGTCTAGTCTTGTTAGAATTTTATAAGTTTCAATGAGATCCCCTCTCATTCTTCTAAACTCCAGCGAGTATAAGCCTAATCGACCCAATCTCTCCTCATACATCATTCCTGCCATCCCAGGTATCAGCCTGGTGAATCTTCGCTGCACTCCCTCCAAGGCAAGAACATCCTTCCTCAGATAAGGCGACCAAAACTGCACACAATACTCAAGATGTGGTCTCACCAAGGCCCTGTACAACTGCAGCAAGACATCCTTGTTCCTGTACACAAACCCTCTCACTACGAAGGCCAACATACCATTTGCCTACTTAACCGCCTGCTGCACCTGCATGCTTACCTTCAGCGACTGGTGCACAAGGACACCCAGGTCTCGTTGCACTTCCCCTTCTCCCAATCTATTGCCATTCTGATAATCTGCCTTCCTGTTTTTGACACCAAAGTGGATAACCTCGCATTTATCCACGTTATATTGCATCTGCCATGCTTCTGCCCAATTACCCAACCTGTCCAAATCATACTGGAGTTTCTCGGCATCCTCCTCACAGCAGACACGCCCACCCAGCTTTGTGTCGTCTGCAAACTTGGAGTTCCGTCGTCTAGATCATTAATTTATATTGTGAATAGCTGGGGTCCAAGGACCGATCCCTGCAGTACCCCAGTAGTCACTGCCTGCCACTCGGAAAAAGACCCATTTATTCCAGCTCTTTGCTTCTGTCTGCCAACCAGTTCTCTATCCAAGTCAATACCTTGCCCCCAATCCCATGTGCCTTAACTTTACATGCTAATCTCTTATGCGGGACCTTATCGAAAGCCTTCTGAAAGTCCAAATACACCACATCCACTGGTGCTCCCTTATCTATTCTACCAGTTATATCCTAAAAAAATTCCAGTAGATTAGTCAAGCACGATTTACCTTTTGTAAATCCATGTTGACTTTGTCCAATCCTGTCACTGTTTTCCAAGTTCTCTGCTATTACATCCTTTATAATGGACTCTAGCATTTTCCCCACTGCCGATGTCAGGCTTACCAGTCTATAATTCCCCGTTTTCTCTCTTCCACCTTTTTTGAATAGTGGGGTAACATTAGCTACCCTCCAATCCATGGGTACTGTTCCAGAGTCTATCGAATTTTGGAAGATGACCAGCAATGCATTTACTATATCGATATCTATCTACAGGAAACTTTCATTTATCCGGTGGTTAAATGTCCGGAAGGCTCTATCTACCGGCAAAATTCAGGAGCCGTTTCCTATAAGTTTTTTTACTTCTCGTTGCTTTTTTTTTTCGCAGTCAGGCTCTGCAAGGTCATGCTGAAGCTGTTGCTTAGCTACAGAGACGCTTGCAAGCTACGGCCGACTGTTTAGAAGCTGTCGCTAAGCAACAGGGATTGTTGCTAAATACAGAGCTCAAAAGCTCTGTATGTTTTAACATTAGCGCTGGTTTGTCCGGCAGTTTTGATGGGACGGCAACAGGTCAGTCCCGTCGGTGCCGGATACCTCAAAGTTTCCTGTATCTATCTAACTAAAAAAGCAGTGGCCCCAGCACCGACCCTTGGGGAACACCACTGTCTCCCATCCTCCAGTGGCCCCAGCACCGACCCTTGGGGAACACCACTGTCTCCCATCCTCCAGTGGCCCCAGCACTGACCCTTGGGGAACACCACTGTCTACCATCCTCCAGTGGCCCCAGCACTGACCCTTGGGGAACACCACTGTCTACCATCCTCCAGTGGCCCCAGCACTGACCCTTGGGGAACACCACTGTCTCCCATCCTCCAGTGGCCCCAGCACTGACCCTTGGGGAACACCACTGTCTACCATCCTCCAGTGGCCCCAGCACTGACCCTTGGGGAACACCACTGTCTACCATCCTCCAGTGGCCCCAGCACCGACCCTTGGGGAACACCACTGTCTACCATCCTCCAGTGGCCCCAGCACCGACCCTTGGGGAACACCACTGTCTCCCATCCTCCAGTGGCCCCAGCACTGACCCTTGGGGAACACCACTGTCTACCATCCTCCAGTGGCCCCAGCACTGACCCTTGGGGAACACCACTGTCTACCATCCTCCAGTGGCCCCAGCACCGACCCTTGGGGAACACCACTGTCGACCATCCTCCAGTGGCCCCAGCACTGACCCTTGGGGAACACCACTGTCTACCATCCTCCAGTGGCCCCAGCACCGACCCTTGGGGAACACCACTGTCTACCATCCTCCAGTGGCCCCAGCACCGACCCTTGGGGAACACCACTGTCTACCATCCTCCAGTGGCCCCAGCACCGACCCTTGGGGAGCACCACTGTCTACCATCCTCCAGTGGCCCCAGCACTGACCCTTGGGGAACACCACTGTCTACCATCCTCCAGTCTGAAAAACAGCCATTTACCACAACTCACTGTTTTCTGTCCTTAAGCCAATTCCTTATCCAAGCTGCCACTGACCCACCTATTCCATGAGCCTCAATTTTGTTAACCAGCCTTCTATGTGGTACTTTGTCAGACGCCTTCCTAAAATCCATGTGGACAACATCCATTGCATTCCCTTCATCGATCCTGCCTGTTACTTCATCAAAAAATTCAATTTGGTTAGTCTGTCACTTTAATCTCCTCAACATTGGGAGACCAAACGCAGATTGGGCGACCGCTTTGCAGATCACCTCCGTTCAGTCGGTAAGGGTGACCCCGAGCTTCCGGTCGCCTGTCACTAATTCTCCGCTCTGCTCCCACTCTGGCCTCTCTGTCCTCGCCCTCTTACACTGTTCCAGTGAAGCTCAATGTAAGCTCGAGGAACAGCACCTCATCTTTCGATTAGGCACTTTACAGCCTTCTGGACTCAACATCGAGTTCAACAATTTCAGACCATAACCTCAGCCCCGATCTCTTTCTTTCATTTTTTGTCTCTCTCTCACATGGCAGCTGCCATTTCCGTTTACACTTCATCTCGTGTCATCTTTTGTTTCTGAACTTGTCCCATTAAGGAAGTGATAGCAGGGCATTTAGAAAATCATAATATAGTCAAGCAGAGTCAGCATGGTTTTATGAAAGGGAAATCAGGTTTGACAAATTTGCTGGAGCTCTTTGAGGATGTAACGAGCAGGGTGGATAAAGGGGAACCAGTGGATGTGGTGTATTTGGATTTCCAGAAGGCATTCGATAAGGTGCCACATAAAAGGTTACTGCACAAGATAAGAGCTCACGGGGTTGGGGGTAATATATTAGCATGGATAGAGGATTGGCTAACTTACAGAAAACAGAGAGTCGGGATAAATGGGTAATTTTTCAGGTTGGCAAACTGTAACTAGTGGGGTGCCACAGGGATCAGTGCTGGGGTCTACATAAGAACATAAGAAATAGGAGCAGGAGTAGGCCAATCGGCCCCTCGAGCCTGCTCCGCCATTCAATAAGATCATGGCTGATCTGATCCTAACCGCCAATCTACTATCACAGAACCATCTCCTGAATCTAACAGAATTAGACACACGAAATAGGAGCAGGATCAGGCTACACGGCCCCTGGGCCCGCTCCGCTACCCACAGGGCCATGACCGATCCGAACCTAGACTCATGTCCAAATTTCTGCCCGCTCCCCGTAACCCTTAATTCCCTTTACTTCTAGGAAACTGTCTATTTCTGTTTTAAATTTATGTAATGATGTAGCTTCTACAGCTTTTTGGGGCAGCATATTCCATGGACCTACCACCCTCTGAGTGAAGTAGTTCCTCCTCATCTCAATTTTGAAAGAGCAGCCCCTTATTCTAAGACTATGCCCCCTAGTTCTAGTTTCACCCATCATCGGGAACATCCTCCCCGCATCCACCCGATCCAACCTCTTCACAATCTTACATGTTTTAATAAGATCGCCTCTCATTCTTCTGAACTCCAATGAGTAGAGTCCCAATCTACTCAACCTCTCCTCATATGTCCATCCCCTCATCCCCGGGATTAACCGAGTGAACCTTCTTTGTACTGACTCGAGAGCAAGTATGTCTTTTCTTAAGTATGGACACCAAAACTGTATGCAGTATTCCAGGTGTGGTCTCACCAATACCTTGTACAACTGAAGCAATACCTCCCTATTTTTATATTCTATCCCCCTAGCAATGAAAGCCAACATTCCATTGGCCTTCTTAATCACTTGCTGCACCTGCATACTAACCTTTTGAGTTTCGTGCACCAGGACCCCCAGATCCCTTTGTACTTCAGTACTTTCCAGTTTCTTGCCATTAAGATAATAACTTGCTCTACGATTTTTCCTGCCAAAGTGCATAACCTCACACTTTCCAGTATTGTATTCCATCTGCCAAATCTCTGCCCACTTACTTAGCCTGTCTTTGTCCCCTTGCAGGTTTTTTATGTCCTCCTCACTCACTACTTTCCATCCCATCTTAGTATCATCTGCAAACTTTGATATGTTACACTATTTGTCAACTATTTACAATTTATATTAATGACTTGGATGAAGGGACCGAGTGTACTGTAGCCAAATTTGCTGACGATACAAAGATAGGTGGGAAAGTAAGTTGTGAGGAGGACACAGAGTCTGCAAAGGGATATAGATCGGTTAAGTGAGTGGACAAAAATTTGGCAGATGGAGTATAATGTGGGAAAATGTGAGGTTCTCCACTTTGGTAGGAAAAATAGGAAAGCAAATTGTTATTAAATGGAGAGAGACTACAGAACGCTGCGGTACAGAGGGATCTGGGGGTCCTCGTACATGAAACACAAACAGTTAACATGCAGGTACAGCAAGTAATTAGGAAGGCAAATGGAACGTTGGCCTTTATTACAGGGGGATTAAAAGTAGGGAAGTCCTGCTACAACTGTACAGGGCGCTGGTGAGACCACACCGGGAGTACTGCGTACAGTTTTGGTCTCCTTATTTAAGGAGGGATATACTTATATTGGAGGTAGTTCAGAGAAGGTTCACGAGGTTGATTCCTGGGGTGAAGGGGTTGTCTTATGAGGAAAGGTTGGGCAGGTTGGGCCGATACTCATTGGAGTTTAGAAGAATGAGAGGTGATCTTATTGAAACATAAGATTCTGAGGGGGCTCGACAGGGTAGATGCTGAGAGGATGTTTCCCCTCGTGGGGGAATCTAGAACTCGGGGGCATAGTCTCAGAATAAGGGGACGCCCATTTAAGACGGAGGTGAGGAGGAATTTCTTCTCAGAGGGTCGTGAATCTTTGGAATTCTCTACCCCGGAGAGCTGTGGAGGCGGAGTCACTGAATATATTCAAGGCTGAGACAGATGTTTGAACTACAGGGGGGTCGAGGGTCATGGGGAACAGGCAGGAAAGTGGAGGTGAGGCCGAGATCAGATCAGCCATGATCTTATTGAATGGTGGAGCACGGGTTAGATACAGAGTAAAGCTCCCTCTACACTGTCCCATCAAACACTCCCAGGGCAGGTACAGCAGGGATTAGATAGAGTAAAGCTCCCTCTACACTGTCCCATCAAACACTCCCAGGGCAGGTACAGCAGGGATTAGATACAGAGTAAAGCTCCCTCTACACTGTCCCATCAAACACTCCCAGGGCAGGTACAGCATGAGTTAGATACAGAGTAAAGCTCCCTCTACACTGCCCCATCAAACACTCCCAGCGCAGGTACAGTGCAGCTTAGATACAGAGTAAAGCTCCCTCTACACTGTCCCATCAAACACTCCCAGGGCAGGTACAGCACGGGTTAGATACAGAGTGTCAGCCGTGCCTCAGGCGGCAGCACTCTCTCCTCTGAGTCAGAAGGTTGTGGGTTGAGGTCCCACTCCAGAGACTCGAGTCTAAAACTCTGCGCTGCCCCTCCAGTGCAGTGCTGAGGGAGTAAAGCCCAGTGCAGAGTAAAGTTCCCTCTGCACTGCTCCACTAACAGGCCTGAGCCCCAAACTCAGAAGAGCGCCCTCTGCTGCATTCCACTTGTCTCAGCAGCGGGAGAAGCAGGTGGCGTAAGTCCTGCCCCTCGGACACCCCGATTGGTTGCAGGACCCGCCGCCACCTCAGTCCTCCGAGCTCCGCCCGCTATCTCCCTATTGGTCGGAGCTCCTGTCGGTTCACCGCTGTGGAGTTGATGACGTGCCCCAGTCCGGCTCCTTGCAGAAGACAAGGGGCTGCGGCCGCTCAATCCGCTCCGCTCGGTGCCGGGAGGGCGCTGGGACGGTCCGGTTTGTATTTTCTTTTTATTTATCTCCCCGCCCGCGCTTCTCTCCGCTATATAAAAAACCCCTGATAAAACTCACTTTCCGCCGGTGCCCCGGACTCTCGCGGTTTCCCCGGGCCGACCCAGAATGCGAGGCCCTGCGCAGGCGCGGTAGTGGCTCATACTCGGGAGCGGGGCCTGATGGCACATGCGGAGTAGGGGGAGGGGGCGGGGCCTGTTCAGAGCCCGCGCTCACCTTGGAGCGGCGCATGCGGAGTAGGGGGAGGGGGCGGGGCCTGTTCAGAGCCCGCGCTCACCTTGGAGCGGCGCATGCGGAGTACGGGGAGGAGGCGGGGCCTGTTCAGACCCCGCGCTCACCTTGGAGCGGCGCATGCGGAGTAGGGGGAGGGGCCTGTTCAGAGCCCCCGCTCACCTAGGGGAGGAGGCGGGGCCTGTTCAGAGCTCACATCTGTGGAAGTACAGTTTCTCACTTAGACACAAAATGGCTTCCTAGGCATAGAATAAAAACTCAAATGGCCGACAGCATGATTCACTAAAGGCAAGGGGATGAGACATACATACTCCTTATCTGTGACAAGCTTAACAAGGAGCCTCAGTTACCAAACAAACAGCCAAGGACATGATAAGGTAAATATCGGCCCACGGGTCCAGTTGGTACAGTGAGAGAACAGAGGGAACAGAGAGATCCCATAATAAAGGATTAGTTAATCTTATCCCGAGGTATTTCCGTTCGTTATTCTAACGCAGCCCGGAATACGTTGTTTCAATAATTCGCAAGGTCTGTGCCTTTGTAATCAGTTATGATTCAATACTATGTCATGTGGCATAGAAAGCCTGTTTTGCTTTTTACTGTATAAATATGTTACAATTTCTGTATTACTTTGAAGAGGTCTGATGTAGCCCTTGTCTACACAACTCTTCCCTTGCAAGCAAATAAAGCCTGTCTTTAACGATACTTTGTGTTTAAGAGTCTTACTAGGGTGTCGAGACTTCGACAGTTACTTGGAGGTTCCACCGAGATCGCTTGCTGCCTTTCGGTAAGTCACGGACAAGGGCATCGTGAATCTCTAATGACAGATCCTGAATGGCCACAGTGATGCTTTATCACATAAAAGGATTTCTCATTAGATATTAAGTTGGTGTGGTCTGTTTCTTCCGACGGGAGTACTGTGATCTAGTTAAGACTCATGTTTTAGACTTGAGTTGAATCCTGTAACTTTTGCTTCTTTTATTGTTGACCACTGAAAGGAGGAGAATACTGACAACTCAAGTCTTTAAAGAAAAAAGTATCGGGCAAAGAAGGCAAGAGGAAAGTCGACAGGGCTGAGTCCCATAAGGTACCAAGTTAAAACTGCAGTATCAAGGGTGGGTCCCTTGAGCCGGGGCTGAGTCCCGCGGCAGAAAGTATCGTTTGAGAATTGTCACTGTAATTTTTTAAGATCTGTATTATCAGGTTCAGGATTTTTCTCCGTTGAGATACCTTCTACGAGGGTTCAAGCCCCTCGCATTAAAGCATAAGGATTCTATTGTTTTCCATTTTTGTTGTTGACTATTGACAGCATTAAGACAGAAAACTCTCACATAAAGTATAAGTTAAACGTTAAGGACTCAGTTTGTAGTGGCGTATAACGCAAACTGAGAATTGACTATTTGTTTAGTTTAAAGTATAAGATAAATGTCTGAATACTTGGTCTGTTTGCCTGTTTGGGCAGCTGCATTGCTTATCATTTCTTTGACTGTTGTTATTACTTGTTATTTTTCATCACTTGTGGTCCTTTGGACAGTCAGTAATAATCGTAAGGGGGTAAGGGGTGAAACTTGCGATCTAGAAGAAGAGAGCCTAGTTTAAAAAAAAAACAACACCAAACAGACTAAGATGGGAGCTGCACAGAGCAAGATCCCAGAAAAGGGAACTCCCGCTTCTTATGTCTTTACCTACTATGGTCAGATATCTACAAATGATTTACCTAAGTGGGCTAAATGGACAAAGAAAGACAGACACCCTTTCCCCTTGGATGGTACATTCAATCTAGATAGAATCACGTGTCTAGAAAACTGCCTAGCAGGCAGAGACCCACATAGAAGGGGTGCAAAATCAGTAAATTGGTCTGCCTTCTCAGACTGGAAAAGGGAAGCAGAAAAACGTAAGGAACGCAGCATATTAACTAGTAAAACTGAGAACAAAAATAAGAAAAAAAGATCTAATGAATAAATTGATTAAACAAGAAAAGGTTACGCTAATGCCTTTAAGACAAAACCCGAAGCCTACCGCTCCTCCCTGTGAATATCCTCCCATTCCCACGACTCATTCCAGTAATGACGAGGATGAGGGATGGTTCAGAAGACCAGCCCCGCCTCCTGACTACGAAGCACAACAACCAGCCACAGCAGCTGGTGAATCACCCGACCCCAGTGCTGTAAGTCAGGAGAATATAATCAACACTAGATAAGATAATTGAGACAACTCAGAAAAGGGATGAAGACGTTGAGGATTATATAGAAAGAATAGAAGCAGTTATGGGACAGCATTCGGGTATGACAAAATTATTAAAATTACCAAATCCCTTTAATTAACGCCCTTGTAAACAGCCTCAGAACAGAACTTAAGGAACCGTTGACTTTAGTTTGCCTTGACTGGAGACATAAAACTATTCCTGAATTGACACAAATCTTGAAAGGAATACAGGAAAGGAATAAAGATCAGAGTAAAATTTCTTTGTTAATGGAGCAAGCAGCTTCTCCAGCCCCGACCACCCAGACTACTATTTACTACCAGGGTCAGAACAGGGGACGAGGTAGAGGATATAACAGAGGCGGATTTAGAGGAAATAGTAGAGGAGGGACTGGCAGAGGCCAGTGGAACGGAAGAGGCACAAACTCTCCGTGTTTTAACTGTGGTCAGATCGGACACTGGAAGTCCAATTGCCCGTTCCCCAAACAGCAAAATCAAGGCTGGGGAGGTGCCCCAGTAAATACGAATACCCAAGCCCAGGTTCACACTCGTCCACAAGCAGGCTTTACAACAGGGGATCCTTGGGGAGGTCAGATTACGGAAGGACAATCCGGAATGCCAGTGCAAAATTATTCAGCATGACGCAGAGACGCAGCCTCAGACGTTACCCACCTCCTGCAGTTACCCTTAGTATCACTAAATTCTAGAGATGAGCCGTATCTATCCATAAATATGCAAGGCAAGAAAGTCCCTTTTCTCGTCGACACAGGAGCCACAACCTCACTATTGACAAAACAATACGCTACAGGAATTCCATGCACTGACAAGGATGTTACCTGCATAGGACTTTCTGGTGTCTCACAGACTCTGACATGGTCACAACCGTTACAAATACGAGCAGATAATTTTTCTGGCCAACATGCTTTTTTGTTATCAGACGACGCCCCCATGAACCTTTTAGGGAGAGACTTGTTGTGCAAAATGCAGGCAACAATAATTTGTTCAGAAAAGGGACTGCAGATACACGTTCCGACCGATAGATGTACTATGTGCCTTTTACAAGAACAGCTGGCACATGAATCTGCATTGCACTGCTTTTTTATGAAGGCACGGGAAAAGACACGACTATAAAAGACAGTTACTCAATTGGATCCCGTTGCATGCGGCCTGCCTGGATGCCTGCCAATTCTAACTGCTGCCTATTACGCTGTACAACAGGCTAAAGGCATCACGCTTAATCACCGAACTGTTTTGTTTGTACCACATTCAGTGGAAGTTCTGTTATCAAAATACGCCACTCAGCATCTAACGTCAGCCCGTAGCAGTAAATATGAGGTTGAGTTATTATCCAACTCTAATCTCCTAATTCAAAGATGTTCGGCCTTGAATCCAGCCACGCTGCTACCCACAGAAGAAGACGGAACTCCACATTGCTGCAAAATGATCACCCAATTGGTGACTAAGCCCCGAACAAATTTATCAGAAACTCCTATCTCCAATAGTGACTTAGCGTACTACGTAGACGGGTCAGCCCTTAGGGATGACAAGGGATCACCTAGGGCTGGATATGCCATATCAGATGATCACTCGATTGTGGAGGCAGTCTCACTACCTCAATCCTTTTCAGCGAAACAAGCAGAACTCTTCGCTCTTACCAGAGCTTGTATATTGGCTACTCAGATAATGACCCACCTTCTATTAATGATGTTTTAGCCTTTCAGTCACAGGCTAACCCGGACGAAGTGTTAGCTTGGGCAAGGGATTCTTGCTTTAAAACGCCTGAAGGGGTATGGGTTCACCATGACGGCCGCATGGTGGCGCCTAAATCTTTACTCCCATGGATTGCCCGATGCGTTCATGTGTTCACGCATGCGGGCAAAGGGGGGATGGCAGACTATATTAATCAAACATGGTATGCACCAGGTATTTCGGCAATTGCAAAACAAATTAGTGAAAGGTGCACCATTTGCCAGGAAATGAATCCAGGCAAGACAGAGAAAGTACAGGCTGCCTCCCACCCAAATCCATCAGGCCCTTTCGTACATTTACAAATGGATTTTATTGAATTACCTCCATGTTTAGGATTTAAGTATGTGTTAGTAATTACAGATATGTTTTCAAGATGGGTTGAAGCTTTCCCATGTAAAAAGAATGATGCTGTAACAGTAGCAAAGTGCTTGTTAAAAGAAATCATACCAAGGTTTGGAATACCTATGCAGCTTTCAAGCGACAGAGGATCGCATTTCACTGGAGCAATTATAAAAGAACTATGTAAAGCTTTGCAGATTAACCAGCATCTTCACTGCAGTTATCATCCACAATCTGCAGGACTGGTGGAAAGACATAATGGAGTGCTGAAGAATAAACTTTCTAAACTTTGCAATGAAACTGGATTTAAATGGGTCGAACTATTACCCTTAGCATTGATGATAATGCGAGCAGCAACTAACAGGACCAATGGACTGTCTCCACATGAGATTGTTATGGGACGACCCCTAAGGCTGCCATTCTCAGCACCATTTACGGTGAAACAAATGGACATTCATAAAATGGACGAGGCTATGCTAAACTATTGCATTGCATTAACTAAATGTATTTCCAGCTTTCACCAACAGGTAAAGGAAGCTCAAACGAGTCCAGCAGAGGGAAAGTGCCACGACTTGGAACCAGGAGATGACGTCTACGTGAAGGTTTTTAAAAGAAAGAACGGTCTGCAACCACGCTTCGAAGGACCATATCAAGTGCTCCTAACAACAAACACAGCCATAAAAGTCAAGGAAAGATCTTCCTGGATTCACGCATCCCACTGCAAGAAGGCACCGAATAGAGACAATTGAATTTTGAAAGACTCTAACAATGAAGACGTTACTTATATTTTGTATACTAATCGGACTACTGAGTCTAATATGCTAAGGAGATGGGGAAAGATCCCGAAAGAAACGAGAATTACACGTGAATACTTTTTTGTACATGTCTTACGAATGTGCTAGACGCAGTAAGTCAGTATGAAAACCCAAAGAACCAAGGCTGGGCTGACTGGATATTGGGAGGATGGCTGGGATCAGTAGGACAAATATTATTGCATGGACTGGTAGTAGTAATAGCCCTGATTGTATGCATTGCTCTGTTTGTCACAACGATTAAGTGTTGTTGCAATAGGTTGGGCAAGGCAGTCTTGCCTACGATGAATATGATGATACAGAGAGAAGTAAGGTCAGTAGAGGAAAAGACTGGTCCCCTGGATGAGGAACTGAAACGATTGAATAAAATACAATTATAGGGATTAGAAAACTTAGACAAATATATACATATATATATATATTCCACATGCTCTCCTCTTTCTGCAAAACACATTTTCCATTTCAAATGGGAACTGCAGGCTAGGAAAAAGAGAGAGGACTCCCTTCAACAACAAGCCAGTGTCGTCGACTTTGTATATCACTTGGTCCGCACTTTGGGGGCTTACATAGAAGCACTTGTGCTTAGGAGAACCCCACAGGTTAGTTATAAACTGTGTGGGCCATGAATTAGTCCTCCTCTATAAGCTGCTGTTCCCTGTCTTTTAGAAAGTGCATAGTGGCACCAGAACTGCAGGCTAATATAAGCTGCAGGGAAATTAGAACACTGCAGGCTAATATAAGCTGCAGAAATACAAAGACATAAACCTGAAATCAAATCAAACATAATTAAACCTTACAAAAACACACGCCCAAACACTAAGAATAGACAGGGAAGAAAGACGATCTTAAACAAGGTCAACCATCAATACAGGTAAATCCCGGGGATGGTTCCAAACGGAAAAGAAGTCGGTATCCTTGGCTAAAATCTAAATTTAGTACGAGGACCGATAAGAAGAGGTTAATTTCAGTTATGTTGTCCTAGTAAGGACAAAAGGGAAGAATGTGGAAGTACAGTTTCTCACTTAGACACAAAATGGCTTCCTAGGCATAGAATAAAAACTCAAATGGCCGACAGCATGATTCACTAAAGGCAAGGGGATGAGACATACATACTCCTTATCTGTGACAAGCTTAACAAGGAGCCTCAGTTACCAAACAAACAGCCAAGGACATGATAAGGTAAATATCGGCCCACGGGTCCAGTTGGTACAGTGAGAGAACAGAGGGAACAGAGAGATCCCATAATAAAGGATTAGTTAATCTTATCCCGAGGCATTTCCGTTCGTTATTCTAACGCAGCCCGGAATACGTTGTTTCAATAATTCGCAAGGTCTGTGCCTTTGTAATCAGTTATGATTCAATACTATGTCATGTGGCATAGAAAGCCTGTTTTGCTTTTTACTGTATAAATATGTTACAATTTCTGTATTACTTTGAAGAGGTCTGATGTAGCCCTTGTCTACACAACTCTTCCCTTGCAAGCAAATAAAGCCTGTCTTTAACGATACTTTGTGTTTAAGAGTCTTACTAGGGAGTCGAGACTTCGACACATCGAACAATGAGAACAACAACTTGTATTTCTATAGCGCCTTTAACGTAGGAAAACATCCCAAGGCGCTGCACAGGAGTATTGTAAGACATTGAAAAATGTGACCCCGAGCCACAAGGAGAAATTAGGGCAGATGGCCAAAAGCTTGGTCACAGAGGTGGGTTTTAAGGAGCGTCTCGGCAGGAATGATGTATGAGGAGAGATTGGGTCGATTGGGCTTATACTCGCTGGAGTTTAGAAGAATGAGAGGGAATCTCATTGAAACTTATAAAATTCTAACAGGACTAGACAGACTAGATGCAGGAAGGATGTTCCCGATGGTTGGGGAGTCCAGAACCAGGGGACACAGTCTAAGGATAAAGGGTAGGCCATTTAGGACAGAGATGAGGAGGAATTTCTTCACCCAGAGAGTGGTGAACCTGTGGAATTCTCTACCACACAAGGCAGTTGAGGCCAGTTCATTAAATATATTCAAAAAGGAGTTAGATATATTTCTTAAGGCTAAAGGGATATGGGGAGAAGACAGGGACAGGGTACTGAATTTGGATGATCAGCCATGATCGCATTGAATGGCGGAGCAGGCTCGAGGGGCCGAATGGCCTACTCCTGCTCCTATCTTCTATGTTTCTAGAACCAGGGGTCACAGTTTTACATCTCCACCTTTCCCAGCCCAGGGGCAGTGAAGCTGATTTTCAGGCCCCAGCTGCTGCACAGGTTGGTTGAAAGGATCAGCAGTAATGGCGGCTGCAATCCCCACAAGTCCCCGCGCTCCAGAAAGCGGTCTGGCCGCCGCACTGAGTTGTGACTGAGACCGCGCATGCGCCTCATGGCCGCGCCCTCTCCTGCGCCACAGGCGCCCGGCCCGCACCGCGCATGCTCAGCACACACCCTGGGCCACTGTCAATCATCCTCCCCCACGCCTGCGCACTGGGCCCGAGCTCCAGGCTGCCGCGCGGGGCTTTCTTTCTAAAGTCGGTGTTGGTGACGAGCCGCAATCAGTGAGGGAAAGTGAGTTTTCCCCAGATCCGATTGAGATCAGAGGAGGGGAGACAATAAAGGGGAATCCAAACCTGAGAGTCCGCGGATCCGGGCCCCGAGCGGAGCTTCTTCAATTTGGCGGAGCGCGCTCCAGGGACACGTGACCTGGGCCCAGAGCCTGATTGACGGGAACTTCTGACCAATAGGGAGCGAGCGGGGTGGGGCTGGAGGAGAGAGCCGGCGCCCCGCGCGCCCACCCCCCTCTTCGCCCAACCAGGCACGTCAAGACGTCGCCGTCGTACAATGATAGACGTGAGCTCTCCACCAATGAGTGAGGGGAGGCTGAGCCTGGAGGACTGACCGAGGGGCTTTGGTCCTGCAACCAATCACGGCGAAGGAGGAGGCGGGACCTGGAACCGGCTGATTGGACAGATCGGCCCGCCGCCATTTTGTAAAGTGGCTCAGGATCTGTGAGCCCGGAAAAGTTTATTTTTAATGTTCCTTTCACATTTTACAGCTCAAACTAATTTTGTTTTGCAGAAGATACTTTTTATTAAATAAAAGAAGTTCGCTTTTAAATTGATGAAATAACAAACCCTGTGGAACAAATACTTGTGAGTAAAAATATTTCTTCTCCCTGAATTAATTTTCTTAATATTAATTTTCAGCATTTTTAATTATTAATTTCAAGCACTTTAAGAGAAATATGGGAGTGGTGGGGGTTCTCTTAAAGGGACAGGCGCTCTCTTTTTCTAGGAGATTTTCATTAAAGGGACTGCCTCCCCGTGGATGACCGATTTTAAAGGGACAGCGTCTCCCTTTTTATTAATGTATATGTAAGAGACTGACATTTAAAGTGGGGCTAATCCCCTGCTCCAGTGAGTGCTTGGTGAGAAATCAGGTGCTGTTTGCTGTCGCCCCCTCCCAATTTTCTGCCAAGGGACAGAAAGCAGAGAGTAGTGGTGAACGGCTCCTTTTCAGACTGGAGGGAGGTAAACAGTGATGTTCCCCAGGGGTCGGTATTAGGACCAATGTTCCCTCTTTTTTTTGAGGTGCGTGGCCCCTTTAACAGGCTGCACGGCCCATTCAAATTTCCACGCATGCGCGTTTATTCCATTTATAGGGCGGTGAGCCGGCTGCACGGGACCTCCAGACCGCTGCGTGGCCGCGCAACTTAACGTGAACATTGATTCGGACCACTGCTTTTTTTGATATATATCAATGACCTGGACTTGGGGATCCAGGGCAAAATTTCAAAATTTACAGACGACACGAAACTCGGAAATGTAGCAAACAATGAGGATAGTAACAGACTTCAGGAGGATGTAGCCAGACTGGTGAAATGGGCAGAAACGTGGCAGATTAAATTTAATGTAGAGAAGTGTGAAGTGATTCATTTTGGTAGGAAGAATGAGGAGAGGCAATATAAACTAAATGGTCCAGTTTTAAAGAGGGTGCAGGAACAGAGAGGCCTCGGGGTGTATGTACACAAATCTTAGAAGGTGGCAGGACAAGTTGAGAAGGCTGTTAAAAAAGCATACAGGATCCTTGGCTTTATTAATAGAGGAATAGAGGACAAAAGCAAGCAGGTTATGCTAAGCCTTTATAAAACACTGGCTAGGCTTCCGCTGGGCACCACACTTTAGGAAGGATGTCAAGGCCTTAGAGAGGGTGCAGAAAAAATTTACGAGAATGGGACCAGGGATGATGGGAGAAGCTGGGGTTGTTTTCCTTAAGCAAAGAAGATTAAGAGGAGATTTGATAGTTCAAAATCAGGATGGATTTTGAGAGAGTAAATAAGGAGAAACCGTTTCCAATGGCTGAAGGGACAGAAACCAGATTTAAGGCGATTGGCAAAAGAACCAGAGGTGACATGAGGAAACAGATTTTTACACCAAGTTGTTGTGATCTGGAATGCGCTGCCTGAAAGGGCGGTGGAAGCAGATTCGATATTATAATTCAAAAGAGATTGAGATAAATACTTGAAGGGAAAACATTGACAGGGCTTTGGGGAAAGAGCAGGGGGAGTGGGATTAATTGGATCGCTCTTTCAAAGAGCCGGCACAGGCACAATGGGCCGAATGGCCTCCTTCTGTACTGTATCATTCTGTGATGCTATTCTACACAGACACACACACATACAGTCAGACAGACACACAGACACAGATACTCACTAAAATACAGTCAGACACACACTCACATTTTTTCTGCATGAACTTTTATTATTAATTTCAAAGACTTTAAGAAAAGGGTGGGAATGGTGGGTGGAGGGCTCTTAAAGGGACAGGGACACTTCTTTTCAATGTGATTTTTATTAAAGGGACCGAGTCCCTCCTTGCCTGTGGAGGACCAATTTTAAAAGGACAACGTCTCGAAATCAGGTGCTGTCTGCGTGTGAACCACCTCCTCCCAATTTCCTGCCAAGCGATCCCTGCGGGCACCACTCCACTCTAGGAGTGGCTCCTAGAATCATACAGCACAGAAGGAGGCCATTCAGCCCATCGTGCCTGTGCCGGCTCTTTGAAAGAGCTCTCCATTTAGTCCCACTCCCCTGCTCTTTCCCCATAGCCCTGAAAATCTTTCCCCTTCAAGTATTTATCCAATTCCCCAGTGAACGTTATTATTGACTCTGCTTCCACCGCCCTTTCAGGCAGCGCATTCCAGATCACAACAACTCGCTGCGTCAATAAAATTCTCCTCACCTCGCCTCTGGTTCTTTTGTCAATGACCTTATATCTGTGTCCTCTGGTTACCGACCCTCCTACCACTGGAAACAGTTTCTCCTTATAAGCTACAGCTATACAAAGCCCTGGTTAGACCCCAGAGAGTCATAGAGGCACAGAAGGAGGCCATTCGGCCCATCCAGTCCGTGCCGGCTCTCTGTAGAGCGATCCAGTCAGTCCCATTCCCCCGCTCTATCCCCGTAGCCCTGCAAGTTTATTTCCCTCGAGTGCCTATCCAGTCTCCCCTTGAAAACATTGAGTGTCTCCGCTTCCACCACTTCCGTCGGCAGCGAGTTCCAGGTCCTCACCACTCGCTGCATAAAGAAGTTTTTCCTCACCGCCCCCCCCCCCCCCCGGTATCTCTTGCCCAAAACCTTAAATCTGTGTCCCCTAGTCCTTGTACCATCAACTCGTGGGAACAGCCTTTCCCCGTCTAGCCTATCCAAACCCGTCATAATCTTGTACACCTCTATCAAATCACCCCTCAACCTCCTTTGCTCTAATGAAAACAAATCCAGCTTCTCCAACCTGTCCTTGTAGCTAAGATCCCCCATCCCCAGAACCATTCTGGTAAATCTCCTCTGCACCCTCTCAAGGGCCTTCACATCCTTCCTAAAGTGTGGTGACCAGAACTGGACGCAATACTCCACTTGTGGCCTAACCAGCACTTTATAAAGGTTCACCATAACTTCTCTACTTTTGTACTCAATACCTCTATTTATGAAGCCCAAGATCCCATATGCTTTGTTAACCACTCTCTCAATATGTCCCGCCACCTTCAGGGACCTACGCACATTAACTCCCAGGAACTCCCTGGAGCACTGTGTACAGTTCTGGGCACCACACCTCAGAAAGGATATACTGACCTTGGAAGGAGTGCAGCACAGATTCACCAGAATGTTACCCGGGCTCCAAGGGTTAGATTATGAGGAGAGATTGCATAAACTAGGCTTGTATTCCCTGGAATCTAGAAGGTTAAGCAGAGATTAAGGATTTTAGGATTTTGAAAGGTATTGGTAGAGTAGATAGAGAGAAACTTTTTCCACCGGTGGGGCAGTCGAGGACAAGGGGACATCACCTTAAAATCAGAGCCAGGCCATTCAGGAGAGAAGTTGGGAAACACTTCTTCACACAAAGGGTGGGAGAAGTGTGGAACCCTCTCCCACAGAAAGCATAAGAACACAAGAAATAGGAGCAGGAGCAGGCCAATCGGCCCCTCGAGCCTGCTCTGCCATTCAATAAGATCATGGCTGATCTGATCCTAACCGCCAATCTACTATCACAGAACCATCTCCTGAATCTAACAGAATTAGACACACGAAATAGGAGCAGGATCAGGCTACACGGCCCCTGGGCCCGCTCCGCTACCCACAGGGCCATGTCCAATCCGAACCTAGACTCATGTCCAAATTCCTGCCTGCTCCCCGTAACCCTTAATACCCTTTACTTCTCGGAAACTGTCTATTTCTGTTTTAAATTTATGTAGTGATGTAGCTTCTACAGCTTTTTGGGGCAGCATATTCCATGGACCTACCACCCTCTGAGTGAAGTAGTTCCTCCTCATCTCAGTTTTGAAAGAGCAGCCCCTTATTCTAAGACTATGCCCCCTAGTTCTAGTTTCACCCATCATCGGGAACATCCTCCCCGCATCCACCCGATCCAACCCCTTCACAATCTTATATGTTTCAATAAGATCGCCTCTCATTCTTCTGAACTCCAATGAGTAGAGTCCCAATCTACTCAACCTCTCCTCATATTTCCATCCCCTCATCCCCGGGATTAATCGAGTGAACCTTCTTTGTATTGACTCGAGAGCAAGTATGTCTTTTCTTAAGTATGGACACCAAAACTGTATGCAGTATTCCAGGTGCGGTCTCACCAATACCTTGTACAACTGAAGCAATACCTCCCTATTTTTATATTCTATCCCCCTAGCAATGAAAGCCAACATTCCATTGGCCTTCTTAATCACTTGCTGCACCTGCATACTAACCTTTTGAGTTTTGTGCACCAGGACCCCCAGATCCCTTTGTACTTCAGTACTTTCCAGTTTCTTGCCATTAAGATAATAACTTGCTCTACGATTTTTCCTGCCAAAGTGCATAACCTCACACTTTCCAGTATTGTATTCCATCTGCCAAATCTCTGCCCACTTACTTAGCCTGTCTATGTCCCCTTGCAGGTTTTTTATGTCCTCCTCACTCACTACTTTCCCTCCCATCTTAGTATCATCTGCAAACTTTGATATGTTACACTCGGTCCCCTCCTCCAAATCGTTAATATAGATTGTAAAGAGCTGGGGACCCAGCACTGACCCCTGCGGAACACCACTAGTTACTGATTGCCAGTCTGAGAATGAACCATTTATCCCAACTCTCTGCCTTCTGTTAGATAGCCAATCCTCTATCCATGCCAGAATATTACCCCCAATCCCGTGATTTTTTATCTTAAGCAATAACCTTCTCAAATGCCTTTGGAAGTCTAAATACACTACGTCCACTGGTTCCCCTTTATCCACCCTATATGTTACTTCTTCAAAGAACTCCAGCAAATTTGTCAAACATGACTTCCCCTTCATAAAACCATGCTGACTTTGTCCTATTAAATTATGATTATCCAAATGTCCTGTTACTGTTTCCTTAATAATGGACTCCAAAATTTTACCTACCACAGATGTTAGGCTAACCGGTCTATAGTTTCCAGCCTTCTGTCTACTGCCCTTTTTAAATAAGGGTGTTACATTTTAGCAGTTTTCCAGTCTGCCGGGACCTTTGCTGAGTCCAGGGAGTTTTGGAAAATTATTACTAATGCATCCACAATCCCTACCGCCACGTCCCTCAAGACCCTAGGATGTAAGCCATCAGGTCCAGGTGATTTATCCGCCTTGAGTCCCATTATTTTACCGAGTACCACTTCCTTAGTGATTTTGATCGTGTTTAGCTCCTCCCCCCACTATAGCCCCCTGTTTGTCCAGTGTTGGGATATTCTTAGTGTCCTCTAATGTAAAGACTGATACAAAATATTCATTCAGTGTTTTTGCCATCTCCATATTTCCCACCATTAATTTCCCGGTCTCATCCTCTAAGGGACCAACATTTACTTTAGCCACCCTTTTTCTTTTTATATAACTATAAAAACTCTTACTATCTGTTTTTATATTTTTTGCAAATTTACTTTCATAATCTATCTTCCCTTTCTTAATCAATCTTTTTGTTATTTTTTGCTGTCTTAGTTTTCCCAATCCTCTATCCTCCCACTAGATTTGGCTACCTTATATGCCCTTGTTTTTAGTCGAATACTATCCTTAATTTCTTTACTTAGCCACGGATGGCTGTCTTTTCTTTTACACCCTTTTCTTCTCAGTGGAATATATTTTTTTTGGATGTTGTAAAATAACTCCTTAAATGTACACCACTGATCATGTATCGTCTTACCCTTTAATCTATTTTCCCAATCCACTCTACTCAATTCCGCTCTCATACCTTCATAGTCTCCTTTATTCAAGCTTAGCACGCTTGTTTGAGATCCAACCTTCTCACCCTCTAATTGAATATGGAATTCAACCATGTTATGGTCACTCATTCCAAGGGGATCCTTTACTCGGACATTTTTAATTAATCCTGTCTCGTTACACAGGACCAGATCTAAGGTTACTTGCCCCCTGGTCGGTTCAGTTACATACTGCTCAAGAAACCCATCCCTAATACACTCAATGAACTCATCCTCAAGGCAGTCCTGCCCAATTTGATTTGTCCAATTAATATGATAGTTAAAATCCCCCATAATTATAGATGTTCCCTTATTACAAGCCTCAACTATTTCCTGATTGATACTCCGTCCAACAGAGTTGCAACTGTTCGGAGGCCTATAGACTACGCCCACTAGTGTTTTTTTACCCTTATTATTCCTTATCTCCACCCAAACTGTTTCATTATCCTGATCTTTTGACCCAATATAATTTCTCTGTATTACAGTGATTCCTTCCTTTATTAACATAGCCACCCCACCCCCCTTCCTTCCTGCCTGTCCTTCCTGATCGTTAAATAACCTGGTATGTTTAATTCCCAGGCATTGTCACCCTGCAGCCATGTTTCTGCAATGGCCACAAGATCATACCCATATGTAGTTATTTGTGCCATTAACTCATCTATTTTGTTATGAATGCTACGTGCATTCAGATAGAGAACTTTCAAAGATGTTTTGTGACACTTAGTTCCTGCTTTTGCCCTTTTTATTACTTTACCTTTTACTCCATACCTTCTGCCCCTTCCTGACATGCTCTGGTTTTTAATTTCCCCTCTGCTACCTAAGTCTATGACCTTCTCTGTTGTCATTTTTATTATTTGCTCTCTAGGAACCTCCCCCCCACTAGTTAGTTTAAAGCCCTCTCTACAGCCCTAGTTATATGATCCGCTAGGACTCTAGTCCCAGCACTGGCCAAGTGAAGCCCGCCCCAATGGAACAGCTCCCTTCTGCCCCAGTACTGGTGCCAGTGTCCCAGGAATCAAAGCCCATTTCTCCCACACCAGTCTTTGAGCCACGCATTTAACTCTCTAATTTTATTTGTCCTAGCCAAATTCGCTCGTGGCTCAGGTAATAATCCAGAGATTATTACCCTTGAGGTTCTGTTTTTTAATTTGACCCCTAGCTGCTCATACTCCTTTAACAGAACCGGCTTCCTAGTCCTATCTACGTCGTTTGTACCAACATGGACCACGACAACTGGATCCACCCCCTCCCACTGCAAGTTTCTTTCCAGCCCAGAGGAGATGTCCTTAACCCTGGCACCGGGTAGGCAACACAGCCTTCTGGACTCTCGCTCTCGGCTGCAGAGAACTCTATCTATCCCCCTAATAGTACTAAAGCAGTCGATGCCAGCTCAATTAATCATTTTAAATCCCAGAGCGATAGATTTTTGCTAGACAAGGGAGCAAAGGGATATGGAGCCAAGGCAGGTGGGTGGAGTTAAGACACAGATCGGCCATGATCTCATTGAATGGCGGAACAGGCCGGAGGGGCTGAATGGCCTCCTCCTGTTCCCATGCTCCTATTTACTCTATCAAAACCCTTCCTGTTTTGAACACCTCTATTAAATCTCCGCTGCACCTTCTCTGCTCCAAGGAGAACAATCCCAGCTTCTCCAGTCTCTCCACATAACTGAAATCCTCTGTGTATTTGTCGTGGGGCAGCAGGCTATAGCAAACAGCTTTCTTAAGAAATAGGAGCAGGAGCAGGCCATTCGGCCCTTTGACCCTGTTCCACCATTCAGTAACATCATGGCTGATCTTCTACCTCATCTCCACCTTCCCGCCCAATCCCCATATCCCTTGATTCCCCATGAGTCCAAAAATCTATCGATCTCAGCCTTGATTATACTCAATGACTGAGCCTCCACAGCCCTCTGGGGCAGAGAATTCCAAAGATTCACCACCCTCTGAGTGAAGAGGACATAAGGAGGCTACAAAGGGATATAGATAAGTTAAGTGAGTGGGCAAAGATCTGTCAAATGGAGCATAATGTGGGAAAATGTGAAGTTGTCCATTTTGGCAGGAAGAATAAAAAAGAAGCATATTATCTAAATGGTGAGAGATTGCAGAGCTCTGAGATGCAGAGGGATCTGGGTGTCCTAATGCATGAATCATAAAAGGTTAGTATTCAGGTACAACAAGTAATCAGGAAAGCTAATAGAATGTTATTGTTTATTGCGAGGGAAACTGAATACAAAGGTAGGGAGGTTATGCTTCAGTTATACAGGGCATTGGTGAGACCACATCTGGAGCACTGTGTACAGTATTGGTCTCCTTATTTAAGGAAGGATGTAAATGCGTTGGAAGCAGTTCAGAGAAGGTTTACTAGACTAATACCTGGAATGGGCGGGTTGTCTTATGAGGAAAGGTTGGACAGGCTAGGCTTGTATCCGCTGGAGTTTAGAAGAGTAAGAGGTGACTTGATTGAAACATATAAGATCCTGAGGGGTCTGGACAGGGTGGATGTGGAGAGGATGTTTCCTCTTGTGGGAGAATCTAGAACTAGGGGTCACGGTTTAAAAATAAGGGGTCGCCCATTTAAGACAGAGATGAGGAGAATTTTTTTCTTACAGACGGTCGTGAGTCTTTGGAACTCTCTTCCTCAGAGGGCGGTGGAAGCAGAGTCTTTGAATATTTTTAAGGCAGAGGTAGATAGATTCTTGATAAGCAAGGGGGTGAAAGGTTATCGGGGGTAAGTGGGAATGAGGAGTAATCAGATCAGCCATGATCTTATTGAATGGCGGAGCAGGCTCGAGGGGCCGAGTGGCCTACTCCTGCTCCTAATTCGTATGTTCGTATGTAACCTGTGCAGCAGCTGGGGCCTGAAAATCAGCTTCACTGCCCCTGGGCTGGGAAAGGGGGACATGAGGCAACATTCTCCCTCTTACGCCTTTCTACACTCCTTTTACAGGGTTTTAGAAGTGGAGCATTTACAGACAGGAAGCTCAGACCGAACATCACGTCAAGAACAGACAGAGTCACTCGATTCATCAGGACCTGATTCAGTTGGTCCTCCAATCTGCTGGCACACCAGCGAGTTCACACTAATGAGAGACCTTTTAAATGTTCTGAGTGTGGGAAGAGCTTCAAAATCTACAAGTACCTGAAGCGACACCAGTGGCTACACACTGGGGAGAGCCCGTTCACCGGCCCCGTGTTCCAGAAGGGATTCACTCAGTCATCTGCTCCGATGATACACCAGCAAGATCACACTAGGGAGAGACCTTTAACCCGCTCCGTGTGTGGGCAGGGATTAATTGCACCCTCCGTGCTGCTGAGACACAGCTTGTCTACACCAATGAGAGACCGTTGACCTGCTCTGTGTTTTTGAAGCGATTCTCTCATTCTGCCACCCTCCTGAGACACCAGCTTGTTCACATGTTCTGACTGTGGGAAGAGCTTTAAAAGGTCCCAGGATCTGAAGAGACACCAGCTGGAGAGAGCAGGAGAGATTCTGTTCACCTGCTCCGTGTGCGGGAAGAGATTCACTCGGTCCTCAAATCTGCTGGCACACAAGCGAGTTCACACTGGGGAGAGGCCGGTGAAACATTCTGACTGGGAAAAGCTTTCAAATGTCCCAGGAGCTGAAGAGACACCAGCTGGAGACAACAGGAAAGAGACCGTTCACCTGTTCCGTGTGTGGGAAGGGATTCACTCAGTCATCCCACCTGCTGCAACACCAGCAATATCACACTGATGAGAGACCATTTAAATGTTCTGACTGTGGGAAGTGGTTTAAAAGCTCCAGCAATTTGACTACACACCAGCAAGTTCACACTGATGAGAGGCCATTTAAATGCTCTGACTGTGGTAAGAGCTTTAAAAGCTCCGGGCATCTGAATGGACACCAGCGTGTTCACACTGGGGAGAGACCATTCACCTGCTCTGTGTGTGGGAAGGGATTCACTCGGTCATCCCACCTGCTGGAACACCAGCGAGGTCACGCTGATGAGAGACCATTTAAATGCTCTGACTGTGGTAAGAGCTTTAAAAGCACCGGGGAGCTGAAGATACACCAGCTTGTTCACACTGGGGAGAGACCATTTAAATGTTCTGACTGTGGGAAGTGGTTTAAAAGCTGCAGCAATTTGACTGCACACCAGCGAGTTCACACTGATGAGAGACCATTTAAATGCTCTGACTGTGGTAAGAGCTTTAAAAGCTCCGGGGAGCTGAAGATACACCAGCGTGTTCACACTGATGAGAGACCGTTTAAATGCTCTGACTGTGGTAAGAGCTTTAAAAGCACCGGGGAGCTGAAGATACACCAGCTTGTTCACACTGATGAGAGACCATTTAAATGCTCTGACTGTGCTAAGAGCTTTAAAAGCTCCGGCGAGCTGAAGAGACACCAGCGAGGTCACACTGTTCTGTAGCACAGGGCCCTGGAGACAGCTGGGGTGACATGAACGTGGAATGGATGAATGTTTTATAAATTTTTGTACTGCTGTTTAATCTTTCAATCTGTTATGCTGATGATTCCCTTCGATTGACTGTTCATGGTGTTACATAGAATGTACAGCACAGAAACAGGCCATTCGGCCCAACTGGTCCATGCTGGTGTTTATGCCCCACACCCACCCTACTTCAATTAACCTGATCAACATCTCCTCCCATTCCTTTCTCCCTTGTGTGGCTTCCCCATAAATCCATCTGTGCTGTTCACCTCAACTACTCCCTGTGGTAGCGAGTTCCCTATTCTCACCATTCTCTGGGTAAAGACACTACTCCTGAATTCATTACTGGATTTATTAGTGACTATTTTAAGTTTGTGTCCTCATAAATATGATGAGATTCAGTTAAGCTGACCAGTATGTTGTTGTACTTTGTCTTTTTCTGATAAATTAAACATTACTGAGCCCTTGTACGCGTGTTATGGGATGAAGTTTTTGTTAAATTCGTTCATGGGATGTGGGCGTCGCTGGCAAGGCCAGCATTTATTGCCCATGCCTAATTGCCCTTGAGAAGGTGGTGGTGAGCCACCTTCTTGAACCACTGCAGTCCGTGTGGTGAAGGTACTCCCACAGTGCTGTCAGGGAGGGAGTTCCAGGATTTTGACCCAGCGCCGATGAAGGAATGGCAATATACTTCCAAGTCAGAATGGTGTTTGACTTGGAGTTGGTGGTCATAGAGTCATAGTGTTATACAGCACAGAAAGAGGCCCTTCGGCCCATTGTGTCTACACCGGCCATCAAGCCCTGTCTATTCTAATCCCATTTTCCAGCACTTTGTCCGTAGCCTTGTATGCTATGGCGTTTCAAGTGCTCATCTAAATGCTTCTTGAATGTTGAGGGCTCCTGCCTCTACCACCCTTTCAGGCAGTGAGTTCCAGATTCCAACCACCCTCTGGGTGAAAAAGTTTTTCCTCAAATCCCCTCTAAACCTTCTGCCCCTACCTTGGTTATTGACCCCTCTACTAAGGGGAAAAGTTCCTTTCTATCTACCTTATCTATGCCCCTCATAATTTTGTACACCTCAATCAGGTCCCCGCTCAGCCTTCTTTGCTCTAAGGAAAACAACCCCAGCCTGTCCAGTCTCTCTTCATAGCTGAAGCGCTCCAGCCCAGGTAACATCCTGGTGAATCTCCTCTGCACCCTCTCCAATGCAATCACATCCCTCCTATAGTATGGTGACCAGAACTGCACACAGTATTCAAGCTGTGGCCTAACTAGCGTTTTGTACAGCTCCATCATAACCTCCCTGCTCTTATATTCTATGCTTCAGCTAATGAAGGCAAGTATCCCATATGCCTTTTTAACTACCTTATCTACCTGTCCTGCTGCCTTCAGGGATATGTGTATTCGATCAGGTGTTCCCCTGCACCTGCTGCCCTTGTCCTTCTAGGTAGAAGAGGTCGCGGGTTTGGGAGGTGCTGCCGAAGAAGCCTTGGCGAGTTGCTGCTGTACATCTTGTAGATGGTACACACTGCAGCCACGGTACGCCAGTGGTGGAGGGAGTGAATGTTTAAGGTGGTGGATGGGATGCCAATCAAGCGGGCTGCTTTGTCTTGGGTGGTGTCAAGCTTCTTGAGTGTTGTTGGAGCTGCACTCATCCAGACAAGTGGAGAGTATTCCATCACACTCCTGACGTGTGCCTTGTAGATGGTGGAAAGGCTTTGGGGAGTCAGGAGGTGAGACACTCGCCATGAATACCCAGCCTCTGACCTGCTCTTGTTGCCACAGTATTTATGTGGCTGGTCCAGTTAAGTTTCTGGTCAATGGTGACCCCCCAGGATGTTGATGGTGGGGGATTCAGCGATGGTAATGCCGTTGAATGTCAAGGGGCGGTAGTTAGACGCTTGCTTGTCGGTGATAGTCATTGCCTGGCACTTGTGTGGTGCGAATGTTACCTGCCACTTATCAGCCCAAGTGTTGTGTCTCAAGGGGTTTTATACCCTTATCTATATAACAATTAAGAAGGACTCCGGGGTGGAGAGTTTAGTTAACGGCCATTTTATTTACAATGTGCTTCTTCACTCTATGCACTACATTTCCCATAGTGCATTGCAAATCACCACTACGGTATCCCATGTGGGGCAATTCTAATACACATTCAAAATACACAACATATTTCCTCCCCCTTAAAATAGAATGTCCATAAAACAGAGTAACTGAAAATGACTATAACTTTGGAAGAGATGGTAGACTGCCTCTACATTCCGCTAACCCTCGGGATTATTCTGCCCCATGCACACAGGTTAGCACTAACTGTAACTAAGGCGCTCTGGAGGCTGCCTTTCTCTTTGGGGGTAACGCCTAGTCTCAGGAGCAGGCTCTGGCTGGCTCTCCCATGACCCTGCAGGCGTGGCTTCCTCCCTCGATGGCACAAGAGTGGATGGTGCCACCATCTCAGGGTCGGACGACCAGTCCCGGCTGGAGCCCCCAGCAGGTCCTTGATCCTATGTTTCTTGGGTAACCTGTGGCGACTGTCTTGGCAGTAACTGGTCTACATACCGTCTCCATGTTCGGTCGTCTCCGGTGCGGACTCGGTATGAAACGGGGCCCGTCTTTTGAATGACCGTAGCTGGGACCCACCACTCCGGGGTGGTGTAGTTATGCGCGAGGACTTTGCCCCCCACCACAAAGTGTCATTCCTTGGACCTCTGAGCTCGTCTGCTGACTTGATCAAGGCATGTCCATAGCTGCCTTCCCATGAGTAGGTAAGCAGGAGATGCTCCAGTCGTAGCATGAGGCGTGTTTTGGTATTTCAGCAAGAAAGCATTCAGGCGCTGCTTTAGAGGAGCATCACTTCTTGCAGCTTTCAACGCGCGTTTCAGCGTTCTGACAAATCTCTCCGCCAATCCATTCGTGGATGGATGATAAGGTGCAGAGAACATGTGCTGGATTCCATTGCTCTTGAGGAACTCCTCCATCTCCTGGGATGTGAACTGTGTTCCATTGTCGGTTACGATCTGCTCCGGCAGACCAAATCCCCCGAACATCTCTCTGAGTCTCGATGGTTTTCTCCGTAGTGGTAGTGGACATTACTGCAACCTCTGGCCATTTGGAATGGGAGTCCACCGCGACCAGGAACATCGTTCCTTCCACTGGTCCCGCGAAGTCCAAATGGATCCGTTGCCATGGTGTCGCTGGCCATTCCCATGGATGCAGTGGCGCTGCTCTTGGCGTATCCCTGGTTGTCTCGCATGATGGGCATGATTTCGCTTCAACTTCAATTTCATGATCCAGACCGGGCCACCAGAAGTAGCTTCGTGCCAGCTCCTTCATCCGGACAATACCACAATGTCCTGAGTGCAGCTCGTTGAGGACATGTTTCCGCAGCTTTGGTGGTATGATCACTCGCATGCCCCAAAGGAGGCATCCTGATGTGACAGACAACTCCTTCCCTCTTGACAGGTAAGGTAGGAGCTTAGGTGGTGCTTCTGACACCCGTGATCACTGGGCCCCAACTCCACTAGGTGTATCGAGGAGGCTCAAGCACATGGGGTGGTCCCGTCCGAACTGACCCCCGTTCAGACGGAATTCCTCATCAGCGCATGGCCCCAAAACCCCTCTCGGGAACCGGCGCCTCTCAACTTGAGCCATCTCAGGGAAATGCCCTCCGTGATGTTTAGTTCTGCGCGGAGGGGTTTCCTGTACGGGCTGCTCCTGCACACTCTCCACTTTGTCATCTTCGCCTGCTGTCCGGACACGCCTTGGCATGCCATCTTGCCGTCCAGCAGAGGCAGAGGTCCCCAATGGAGGGCTCTCTGTGCGGGAGTCCTCCCTTCATCTATTGGGGACTTGGCCTGGAGGGTGTTGCATGGAGCAGTCCCGTGCAATAAGATTTTGGATAAGTTCACGGACTCCCAGGCCGATTGCTATTTCTGCGGCCTGGAGGAGTCCGTGTTCCATATTTATGTGGAATGTGAGAGGTTGCAGCCCCTCTTTCACTATTTGAAGGGGCTGCTCCTCAATTTTTGGCTGCACTTCAGTCCCACGCTCCTGATCTTTGGTCACCCGGTGCGGAGAGGAGCGGGCGGGTCGGAGGACCTCCTCGTGGGACTGCTCCTGGGCCTGGCCAAAATGGCCATTAACAGGTCCAGGCAGCAGGTGGTCGAGGGGGTCGTTCGGCCCGATTGCCTGCCTCTCTTCCGCGGCCATGTTCATGCCCAGGTGGCCCTGGAGATGGAGCACGCGGTGTCTGCCGGCACACTTGAGACCTTCCGAGACCGGTGGGTGCCGCGAGGACTGGAGTGCATTGTCACCCCGGCTGGGGTGAATTTAATTTAATTTGATAAGTTTCAAAAATGAATTTAAGTTTTTAAGTTTCATTACAGTCCACTTGTTCGGCCGGGAGAGCGAGAGGCTCCGCTCGGCGATGCAGAGAGCCCTGCAGATGGAGAAGAATGTCAACCAGAGTCTGCTGGATCTGCACAAACCCTCCACTGGGAGCGCCGACCCTCATCTGTGTGAATTCCTGGAGACCCGTTATCCAGATGAACAAGTGAAGATGACCAAGAAGCTTGTAGAGACTGGGACCCCTGCCTTGTAGGCATGAGGGCTTGTGACTTTGTACAAAGAGCTGAGACCTGAGCTCTGTAAATGTCACTCACTGTCAATAAAATGTTCAATCTTACATTAAATAATGTTATTTAAAAAAAAATTTTTAAGACAAATTTCCTCCAGTTTCACAGACAGCCTTTGTCACTGCAATAATTTCTTAAATGTTTAATCATTAAATCAAAAGCATCAAAAAGGAAGAGAGTAGCAAAAGTAAAGAAAGATTTACATTTCTATAGTGCCATTCACGACCACTGGACGTCTCAAAGCACTTTACTTTTTGAAGTGTAGTCACTGTTGTAATGTGGGAAGTGCAGCAGCCAATTTTCACTCAGCAAGCTCCCACAAACAGCAATGTGATAATGACCAGATAATCGGTTTTGTTACGTTGGTTGAGGGATAAATATTGGCCAGGACAACGGGGATAACTCCCCTGCTCTTCTTCAAAATACTGCCATGGGATCTTTTACATCCACCCGAGAGAGCAGACAGGGCCTTGGTTTAACGTCTCATCCAAAAGACGGCCCCTCCGACAGTGCCGCACTCCCTCAGCACTGCACTGGAGTGTCAGCCTAGCTTTATGTGCTCGAGTCTCTGGAGTGGGACTTGAACCCACCACCCTTTGACCCAGAGGCGAGTGAGCTGCCCACTGAGTCACAGCTGACAACATTGGTCCCTTAGAGGTAGAGACAGGAGAAATTATTATGGGGAATAAGGAAATGGCAGAAACGATAAAACAAATATTTTGTATCTCTTCACAGTAGAAGACACAAAAGCAAACCAAAGATGGTGGGGAACCGAGGGTTTAATGAGGGTGAGGAACTTAATGTAAAGTACTAGAGAAACTAATGGGACTAAAACCGACAAATCCCCTGGACCTGACGGCCTACATCCTAGGGTTCTAAAAGAGGTGGCTGAAGAGACAGTGGATGCATTGGTTTTGATCTTCCAAGATTCCCGAGATTCTAGAACGGTCCCAGCGGATTGGAAGGTCGCAAATGTAACACCGCTATTCAAGAAAGGAGGGAGAGAAAAAACAGGGAACGACAGGCCAGTTAGCCTGACATCAGTCGTTGGGAAAATGCTGGAATCCATTGTTACGGAAGTTGTATCAGGGCACTTAGAAAATCATAACATGGTTAGGCTGAGTAAACATGGTTTTATGAAAAGGAAATCGTGTTTGACAAATTTATTAGAGTTATCTGAGGATGTAACTAGCAGGGTAGATAAAGGGGAACCAGTGGATGTAGTATATTTGGATTTCCAAAGGGCATTCAACAAGGTGCCACATAAAAGATTATTACACAAGGTTAGGGCTGACGGGGTTGGGGGTAATATAGTAACATGGATAGACGATTGGTTAACAGGCAGAAAACAAAGAGTAGGGATAAATGGATCTTTTTCAGGTTGGCAGGCTGTAACTAGTGGGGTGCCGCAGGGATCAGTGTTGGGGCCTCAGCTATTTACAATCTATATTAATGACCTAGATGAAGGGACCGAGTGTCATGTATCCAAGTTTGCTGATGATACAAAGCTTGGTGGGACAGTAAGCTGTGAGGAGAACACAGAGAGTCTGTAAAGGGATATAGATAGACTAAGTGAGTGGGCAGTAAGGTGGCAGATGGAGTATAATGTAGGGAAATGTGAGGTTATTCACTTTGGTAGGAAGAATAGAAAAACAGAATTTTTTTAAATGGTGAGAAACTTTCAAATGTTGGTGTTCAGAGAGATTTGGGTGTCCTCGTGCAAGAAACACAGAAAACTAGCCTGCAGGTACAGCAAGCAATAAGGAAGGCAAATGGCATGTTGGCCTTTATTGCAAAGGGGTTGGAGTATAAGAGTAAGGAAGTCTTGCTACAATTGTACAGGGCCTTGGTGAGACCACACCTGGAGTACTGTGCACAGTTTTGGTCTCCTTATCTAAGGAAGGATATACTTGCCTTGGAGACGGTGCAACGAAGGTTCACTAGATTGATTCCTGGGAGGAGAGGGCTGTCCTATGATGAGAGATTGTGTAGAATGGGCCGATACTCTCTGGAGTTTAGAAGAATGAGAGGTGATCTTATTGAAACATACAAGATTCTGAAGGGGATTGACAAGGTAGATGCTGAGAGGTTGTTTCCCCTGCCTGGAGTGTCTAGAACTAGGGGGCATAGTCTCAGGATAAGGGGTTGGCCATTTAAGGCCCAGATGAGGAGGAATTTCTTCACTCAGAGGGTTGTGAATCTTTGGAATTCTCTGCCCCAGATGGCTGTGAATGCTGAGTCTTTGAGTATATTCAAGGCTGAGATCGATAGATTGTTGGACTCTAGGGGAATCGAGGGATATGGAGATCGGGCGGGAATGTGGAGTTGAGGTCGATGATCAGCCATGATCTTATTGAATGGTGGAGCAGGCTCGAGGGGCCGTATGGCCCATTCCTGCTCCTATTTCTTATGTTCTTATGGACTTTCAAAAGGCATTTGATAAAGTACCACACAAGAGACCTACTCGGAAAAGAGAAGCACATGGTATTAAAGGGCTGATGGTAATTTGGGTATATAATTGGCTGAGGGATAGGAGACAGTGAGCAGTGCTGAGGGATGTTTTTCTGACTGGAGGGAAGTAAGCAGTGGGTTCCCCCAGGGGTCGGGATTAGGACCATTGCTTTTCTTGTTATATATAACTGACCTGGACTTGGGTATAGGTGTAGAAGTTTGAAGTTTGCAGATGATACAAAACTTGGCAACGTAGTAAATAGTGAGCATAGTAGTAGCAGACTTCAGAAGGACAGAGACAGACTGTGAAATGAGCAGACACAAGGCAGATGAAATTAAATGAGGATAAGTGTGAAGTGATGCACTTTGGGAGAAACAACAGGGAGAGGCCGTATAATCTAAATGGGACTAGTTTGAGGGGGTGCAAGAGCAGAGGGACCTGGGGGTCCATATTCACAAATCTTTGAAATTGCCACGGCAAGTTGGTGAGGTGGTTCAGAAAGTGTATGGGATATTGGCTTTGCAAACAGGGCCATTGAAAACAAAAACAAGGAAGTCACACTAAACCTTTACAAATCACTAGTGAGAAACATAGGACAGGAGGAGGCCATTCAGCCCCTCGAGCCTGTTCTGCCATTCAATGAGATCATGGCTGATCTGCGATCTAACTCCATACACCCGCCTTTGGCCCATATCCCTTAATACCTTTGGGTAACAAAAACCTATCAATCTCAGATTTAAAATTAACGATTGATCTAGCATCAATTGCTGTTTGTGGAAGAGAGTTCCAAAGTTCTACCACCCTTTGTGTGTAGAAGTGTTTCCTAATTTCACTCCTGAAAGGTCTGGCTCTAATTTTTAGACTATGCCCCCTAGTCCTAGACTGCCCAACCAGCGGAAACAGTTTCTCTCTATCTACCCTATCTGTTCCCCTTAATATCCTGAAAACTTCGATCAGACAACCCCTTAACCTTCTAAATTCTAGGGACTACAACCCTAATTTGTGTAATCCCTCCTCGTAACTTAACCCTTGAAGTCCGGGTATCATTCTGGTAAACCTACGCTGCACTCCCTCCAAGGCCAATATATCCTTCCTAAGGTGTGGTGCCCAGAACTGCTCACAGTGCTCCAGGTGTGGTCTAACCAGGGTTTTGTGCAGCTGCAGGGTTTTGGCCTCAGCTGGAGTCTTGTGTATCGTTCTGGGCACCACACTTTAGGAAGGATGTCAAGGCCTTGGAGAGGGTACAGAGGAGGTTGACCAGGATGGTACCAGGGATGAGGGACTTCAGTTATGTGGAGAGATTGGAGAAGCTGGGATTGTTCCCCTTAGAGCAGAGAAGGTTAAGAGGAGACCTAATAGAGGTATTCAAAATGATGAGGGGTTTTGATCGAGCAAGTAGGGAGATACTGTTCACTCTGGCAAGTGGGTCGGTAACCAGAGGTCTCAGATTTAAAATAGTTGCTAAAAGAACTAGAGGGGAAATTAGGAGAATTGTTTTCACACAGAGGGTTGTTAAGATCTGGAACGCACCATCTGAAAGGATGCTGGAATCAGGTTCCACAGGAACTTTCAAACGGTAATTGGACATGTACTTGAAGAGGACTAGTTTGCAGAATTCTGGGGATAAAGCTGGGTGTGGGACTAAATTGGACAGCTCTTTCAAAGAGCCGGCACAGACACGATGGGCCGAATCACCTCCTTCTGTGCTGTTAGATTCTATGATCAGTGTGAAGACGCTGGTGTCTTTTAAGGCTCTTAGAACTTTTAAAGCTCTTCCCACAGTCAGAACATTTGACGGCTCTCTCGTCAGTGTGAACAAGCTGGTGTGCCAGCAGGTTGGAGGACCGAGTGAACCCCTTCCCACACACAGTGCAGGTGAATGGTCTCTCCCCAGTGTGAAATCGTTGGTGTCCATTCAGCTCCCGGGAGCTTTTAAAGCTTTTCCT
This sequence comes from Somniosus microcephalus, assembly GCF_052327205.1. Classification (NCBI taxonomy): domain Eukaryota; kingdom Metazoa; phylum Chordata; class Chondrichthyes; order Squaliformes; family Somniosidae; genus Somniosus; species Somniosus microcephalus. The sequence continues at coordinate 156,109 of NW_028225452.1, read as the reverse complement.
ACAGTCAGAACATTTAAAGGGTCTCTCATCAGTGTGAACTCGCTGATGTGCCAGCAGGTTGGAAGACCGAGTGACTCCCTTCCCACAGACAGAGCAGGTGAACGGTCTCTCCCCAGTGTGAACTCGCTGGTGTCCCTTCAGCTCCCCAGGGCTTTTAAAGCTCATCCCACAGTGGGAACATTTAAATGGTCTCTTATCAGTGTGAGCAAGCTGGTGTCTCAGCAGGGTGGATGAACCAGTGAATCCCTTCCCACACATGGAGCAGGTGAATGGTCTCTCCCCAGTGTGAACTCTCTGGATTATCTGGAGCTTGGATGACTCTGCAAATCCCTTCCCACACACGGAGCAGGAGAACGGTTTCTCCCCAGTGGGAACTCGCTGGTGTGTATGGAGGCTGGATGACTGAGTGAATCCCTTCCCACATTCAATACACATGAATGGCCTCTCCCCAGTGTGAACTCACTGGTGTATCTGGAGTTTGGATAACTCTGCGAGTCCCTTCCCACACACGGAGCAGGTGAACGGCCTCTCCCCGGTGTGAGTGCGTCGATGAGATTCCAGATGGGATGGGCAATCGAATCTCTTCCCACAGTCCCCTCATTTCCACTGTTTCTCCGTGTTGCGGGTGTCCTTGCATTTCTCCAGGTTGGACGATCGGTTGACGCCTCGTCCACACACACAACACGTGTATGGTTTCTCCTCGCTGTGAATGGTGTGATTTTTTTCAGGCTGTGTAACTGGTTAAACCTCTTTCCACAGTCAGTGCACTGGAACACTCTCACTCGGGTGTGTATTTTCCAGTCACACGGATGTTTGAAATCTTTTCCCACAGACAGAACAGACAAACATTTGTCCTTCCATATTCAAAGGTCAATGATATTCAGGTCCTGATGAATGGAGTGACTCTGTCAGATCTTGATGTGATGTTTCGTTTGAGTTCCCCGTCTGTAAATCCTGCCCTTCTCACACCCTGTAAAAGGAGTTTACAAAAGCCATCACTGTAAATACAGGATAGAAATTCAGAACAGGCAATTCTAGTTTCTGTGGAACATTTTTTCCTCTCTTGTTTCCCCAAAGCTGTAAATCCCCATCCCACACACTCTCCCTCCCCACTGTGCTGAAATCCAAACCCATCGCACCATCTCCAACATTTCTTTCCTCCACTCCCAGTTTTCCCCCTCCCTCTACTCTGATTGGGTTCAGTTCTACACCCGCTGTGTGCAGAGTGAGAATAAAATCAATGAGTCAATGATTGTCTCTCCTGGTCACGGGGACCCTGAAGCCCCACCCACTCTTTGTTTCTGTACCAAGATGGCCGCGTATGCGCTGTGCTGCAGGTGGAACCGGTCAGTCTTTCCTCCACCAAGATGGCAGTGCGTAACCCAGGCCTGTCCCCGAGAAAAAGCCTCACAGCTGCCGTCCGGTGGAACATAGACCGGGCCACTGGATCTCATTCGGGCCTGAGGCCGTTCTCCAACTTTATAAACCCTGCGGCGTGGCCTACCCGCAGTTTATTAATCTCCCGACCCCGCTCCTGCCGACCAGCTGCTCCGCCCGGTGACCGCGCGGGGCTTTCTTTGTAAAGTTGGTGAGGGACACGACCCGGGCCCACGGCCTGATTGACAGGAGCTTCCGACCAATAGGGAGCGAGCGGGGCGGGGCTGGAGGAGCGAGCCGGCGGCGGGTCCTCCAACCAATCAGGGAGCCTGAGGGGCGGGACTTGTGCCGGCTGATTGTCTGATCTGCAGGGCAGTGAGTTTCTCCAGTCCCTTGTTCAGGGCCCGGGGCCAGGGGAGGCTGTGGGCCTTTATTCCCCTCATTGGACACAAGGCTCTTTGGCTCACAACACACGGGCTCAGATTGCAATACAGACTTTTTAAATTTATGAATAAAAGCAGATAAACCTCGTGCTCCTGTGGCACAAACTTTTTAATATTTGGGAGTAAAAGTACAAGTTTTTTTCCCTCGGGAATTTATTAGTTTCAGGAAACAACAACAACCACTTGTATTTATAAAGCGCCTTTAATGTAGTAAAACGTCCCAAGGCTGTTCACAGGAGCATTATAAAACAAAATTTGACACCAAGCCACATAAAGCGATATTCGGGCAGATGACCAAAAGCTTGGTAAAAGAAGTAGGTTTTAAGGAGCATCTTAAAGAAGGAGAGAGAGGTAGAGAGATGGAGAGGTTTAGGGAAGGAATTCCAGAGCTTAGGACCCAGGCAGCTGAAGGCACGGCTGCCAATGGTGGAGCGATTAAATCAGGGATGCTCAAGAGACCGGAAATGGAGGAGCGCAGATAACTCGGGGGGTGTGGGGCTGAAAGAAATAGGGAGGGGCGAGGCCATGGAGGGATTCACTCCACACGGCCTGACCTTGGTCATCTTGTCGATCTTACATACTGTTTATGGATAACAAGCTGGTTACAGAACAGAAAACCGAGAGTAGGGGTTGGGAGTAGCTACTCAGACTGGCAAAAGGTGGGAAGTGGTGTTCCACAGGAATTGGTGGTGGGACCACTGTGGTTCATAAATGATTTGGACTCGGGAATCAGAAGTACAATTAATACTGAGGAAGACAAAACGCAAGAAGACATTAATAAATTGCAGAATGGGTGTGTAATTGGCAAATGAATTTCACTATAGATCATTGTGAGGTGGTGTGTTAATGAATGTCACTATAGATCAGTGTGAGGTGGTGTGCTAATGAATTTAACTATAGATCAGTGTGAGGTGGTGTGCTAATGAATTTAACTATAGATCAGTGTGAGGTGGTGTGTTAATGAATTTCACTATAGATCAGTGTGAGGTGGTGTGATAATTAATTTCACTGTAGATCAGTGTGAAGGGGTGCGTTAATGAATGTCACTATAGATCAGTGTGAGGTGGTGTGCTAATGAATTTAACTATAGATCAGTGTGAGGTGGTGTGTTAATGAATTTCACTATAGATCAGTGTGAGGTGGTGTGATAATTAATTTCACTGTAGATCAGTGTGAGGTGGTGTGTTAATGAATTTCACTGTAGATCAGTGTGAGGGGGTGTGTTAATGAATTTCACTATAGATCAGTGTGAGGTGGTGTGTTAATGAATGTCACTATAGGTGAGTGTGAGGTGGTGTGTTAATGAATGTCACTGTAGATCAGTGTGAGGGGGTGTGTTAATGAATTTCACTATAGATCAGTGTGAGGCGGTGTGTTAATGAATTTCACTAAAGATCATTGTGAGGAGGTGTGCTAATGAATTTAACTATAGATCAGTGTGAGGTGGTGTGTTAATGAATTTCACTATAGATCAGTGTGAGGTGGTGTGATAATTAATTTCACTGTAGGTCAGTGTGAAGGGGTGCGTTAATGAATGTCACTATAGATCAGTGTGAGGTGGTGTGCTAATGAATTTAACTATAGATCAGTGTGAGGTGGTGTGTTAATGAATTTCACTATAGATCAGTGTGAGGTGGTGTGATAATTAATTTCACTGTAGATCAGTGTGAGGGGGTGTGTTAATGAATTTCACTGTAGATCAGTGTGAGGGGGTGTGTTAATGAATTTCACTATAGATCAGTGTGAGGTGGTGTGTTAATGAAATTCACTGTAGATCAGTGTGAGGGGGTGTGTTAATGAATTTCACTATAGATCAGTGTGAGGTGGTGTGTTAATGAATTTCACTGTAGATCAGTGTGAGGGGGTGTGTTAATGAATTTCAGTATAGATCAGTGTGAGGTGGTGTGTTAATGAATGTCACTATAGATCAGTGTGAGGGGGGTGTTAATGAATTTCACTATAGATCAGTGTGAGGTGGTGTGTTAATGAATTTCACTATAGATCAGTGTGAAGTGGTGTGTTTTGGTGGGAAGAATAAGGAGGCCACTCACTACTTGGACGAGGGGGTGAAATTGGGTTGCTTTGTGCCTCCCGTGATATTCAGCGGGAGGTTAGCGGCGGAGGTAGTCGGTATCACTGCCGGCAATGACGTCATCGCCACGCGCAGCACCCCGGCTGCAACCTTGGGTTGTGACCCCTGACCTATCGCCGGACAATATGTCCGACAGGGTCAGGGGTCGTTCCTGCAGCCGCGGCGGCATCACTTAAAGGGCAGGTGTCGGGCGGCAACTTTTTATTTTGGCCTTGTCCCAGCACCTGCCTCCTTCCCCTTTCTTCTTCGGGGTGTCAGCTGCAATCGCTCAGCCCCGCGCTCCTCTTGATCCGACACCCCACTCACCAGTGGTCCAGCAGGGCCCCGGTGTGCGCAGTGCTAGGCCCCTCCCCTTTAATCAGGGAGGGAGGTCTGCTATGACGCGGTGCTATGTGCCGACGGGCATGGCACTGTTACACGAAGAGCTGGGAAATTCATTGGTAGCGCTCCAAGAGGGAGGGGAGCGCTTCCAGTAGCACCCTGCCTCCTGCTAGGGGTGCTACCACTGAATTTAAAGCGCAGGGGCGCTAACTTTTTCAGGGGGCTAAAATTAGCCCCGGTGACGTTAGCGACCCAAAGGGGGTGCCACCGAATTTCCCCTTAAGAGGAGGAGCAGAGGGATCCAGGGATACAGATACACAAATAGTGACAACACAGGTTAATAAGGCCATTAAAAAAAAGCACTGGGTACATTCCTAAAGGAGCCTTCTGTTCCATGCGTAGAAGCTCTGAACCATGGCAGAGAGCGGCTGGGACACGTTTCTCACATGCCTCGAGATTAACCCGCACGACAACTTTGCTGTCAGTGAAGAGAGGCAAGAAAGACCAAAGTGCCGTTTGCCCCTCTCAGTGTGGCCCTGAAGGACTGTGTCCAGGCTGGAGTTCTGTTCCCGCCGTACGATCCTCCGCCAGATTGTCCTTTCTGAGCTCCAGCCAGGTGAGGATAAACACTCAGGTGGGAAAGAAGAAAATCTACAATAATGTGTTTGAAACAAAGCTGATTTATTTGACATCTATCCAGAATATTAAACTCCAGCCCAGTTATTGGGGTTATTAACATCAGCAGAAACAAACCCCAACTGTCAGAATGAACATGGTTCAGTCCTGGATGTGATTAACAGCAGCAATAACAACAGAATCCAACCCCTGCAGTCACTTGTGAACTCGCTGGTGTCTCAGCAGGTTGGATGAGTGATTGAATCCCTCCCCACACACGCGGAGCAGATGAACGGCCTCTCCCCAGTGTGAACTCGCTGGTGCCTCAGCAGGGTGGATAATTGAGTGAATCTCTTCCCACACTCAGGACAGGTGAACGGTCTCTCCCCAGTGTGAGTGCGCTGGTGTATAGTGAGCTGAGATGATTGCCTGAACCCAGTCCCGCAGTGCGAGCACCTGAACAGCCTCTCGTCAGTGTGAACTCGCTGGTGTCTCAGCAGGTCGGGTGACTGAGTGAATCCCTTCCCACACACGGAGCAGGTGGACGGCGCCTCCCCAGCGTGAGTGCGCTGGGGTACAGTGAGCTCAGATGATCGCCTGAACCCAGTCCCGCAGTGAGAGCACCTGAACGGTCTCTCCCCAGTGTGAACACGTTGATGGTACGTCAGATCCCAGGAACTTTTATAGCACTTCCCACAGTCCGAACATTTAAATGGTCTCTCCTCAGTGTGAACTCGCTGGTGATTCAGCAGGTTGGATGACTCAGTGAATCCCTTCCCACACACGGAGCAGGTGAATGGCCTCTCCCCTGTGTGAACTCGCTGGTGTCTCAGCAGGGTGGATGAATCAGTGAATCCCTTCCCACACTCAGAGCAGGTGAACGGCCTCTCCCCGGTGTGAATGCGCTTGTGTCTCGATAGGCCAGAGGGTTGGCTGAAGCTTCATCCACACACAGAACACGTGTACGGTTCCTCCCCGCTGTGAACGGTGCTTTTTGCTTCCATGTTCAGAGGCCGGTGATATTCAGATCCGATGAGTCGAGTGACTCTATCAGATCTTGAAGTGATGTTTGGTTTGAGTTTCCTGTCTGTAAATCCTCCCCTTCCAGTGCCCTGTAAAATTAATTTAAAACAGGAAGCGTGAGAGAGAACCCACAAGAAAACAAAGGCAGGTTGTGAAATTGAGCTCAATGAATCTGGTCATTTGTGGGGCCGGCACTAGAAAAAAGTGACCATGTAAGCTGCCGAATTGTCATAAAAACCCAACTGGTTCACTGATGTCCTTCAGGGAAGGGAATCCGCCACCTGGTCTGGGCCTACACACGATTCTGACCTCTATGGGAGGAGAGAGAGAGGTGGGAGTGGGAGGGGGAGGGGGCGAAGGAGAGGAACTTTATACATCTGCAACTCGACCAGAACTTTGATAGAACATCCAAAACCCACAACCTCCACCACCTAGAAGGACAAGGGCAGAAGGTGCATGGGAGCACCATCACCTCCAAGCTCCCCTCCAAGTCACACACCATCCTGACTCAGATATATTCATCGTTGCTGGGTCAAAATCCTGGAACTCCTTAACTAACAACATTGTGGGAGCACCTTCACCACATGGACTGCAGGAGTTCAAGAAGGTGACTCACCACCCCCTTCTCAATGGGCAACTGGGGATTGGCCATATATGGTGCTCTTGCTAGCGATGCCCACATCCCAAGAATGAATTAAAACAAATCTGAATATGTAAACTGGATTAAAAGCCTCTACAGAAATATTTGTTCCTAAAACACTACTCTTTTATATTGTACGGACAGTGTCTGATTAACAACCTAATCTCCCCCAGAATCCACCTCCCTTGACAGTCTCACATTGGAAATTGTTGGGTCCTCCTGGGCTCAGAAGTACTGGGGGTTAAACCCATCAGCTTCTCTGCATTCTCCACTCTAGCTCAAACTGAAACATAGAAATATAGAAACATAGAAGATAGGAGCAGGAGTAGGCCATTTGGCCCCTCGAGCCTGCTCCGCTATTCAATGCGATCATGACTGATCATCCAAGTTCAGTAACCGGTACCTGCTTTCTCCCCATATCCCTTGATCCCTTTAGTCTTAAGAAATATATCCAACTCCTTCTTGAATATATTTAATGTATTGGCCTCTACTGCCTTCTGTGGTAGAGAATTCCACAGGTTCACCACTCTCTGGGTGAAGAAATTCCTCCTAATTTCTGTCCTAAATGGCCTACCCCTTATCCTTCGACTGTGACCCCTGGTTCTGGACTCCCCGACCATCGGGAACATCCTTCCTGCATCTAGTCTGTCCAGTCCTGTCAGAATTTTATAAGTTTCAATGAGATCCCTTCTCATTCTTCTAAACTCCAGCGAGTACAAGCCCAATCATCCCAATGTCTCCTCATACGTCATTCCTGCCATCCCAGGTATCAGCCTGGTGAATCTTCGCTGCACTCCCTCCACGGCAAGAACATCCTTCCTCAGATAAGGCGACCAAAACTGCACACAATACTCAAGATGTGGTCTCACCAAGGCCCTGTACAACTGCAGCAAGACATCCTTGTTCCTGTACTCAAACCCTCTCGCTATGAAGGCCAACATACCATTTGTCTTCTTAACCGCCTACTGCACCTGCATGCTTACCTTCAGCGACTGGTGCACAAGGACACCCAGGTTTCGTTGCACTTCCCCTTCTCCCAATCTATTGCCATTCAGATAATAATCTGCCTTCCTGTTTTGGCCACCAAAGTGGATAACCTCACATTTATCCACGTTATATTGCATCTGCCATGCTTCTGCCCAATCACCCAACCTGTCCAAATCATCCTGTAGTTTCTCGGCATCCTCCTCACAGCACACACGCCCACCCAGCTTTGTGTCATCTGCAAATTTGGAGATATTACATCTAGTTCCCTTGTCTAGATCATTAATATATATTGTGAATAGCTGGGGTCCAAGGACCGATCCCTGCGGTACCCCACTAGTCACTGCCTGCCACTCGGAAAAAGACCCGTTTATTCCAACTCTTTGCTTTCTGTCTGCCAACCAGTTCTCTATCCAAGTCAATACCTTGCCCCCAATCCCATGTGCCTTAACTTTACACGCTAATCTCTTATGCGGGACCTTATCGAAAGCCTTCTGAAAGTCCAAATACACAACATCCACTGGTTCTCCCTTATCTATTTTCCCAGTTACATCCTCAACAATGAAGCAACAAAAAGACCTACACAGGTGGCCAGGGACCTACCTTCCGTCAGCCTGAAATAAAACTCTTCCCGACAGCCGCTGACTAATGGCGGCCGCAGCACCCACAATCCCCCGTGCCCCAGAAAGCGCTCTATCCAATGCGCTGATTTCCCCGCTGAGAGTGCGCATGCTCCCCGGGGCCGCGGGCCATTCTGGGAGCCTGGCTCCTGTCCTTTTCCCGATTCGGACTCGGTGGAACCGGCTGAAGAAACTGGGAAGCGGCGGCTCGGATGGGGGAGGCGCTGCACCCTGGGTTTCCTGGTGCCGGGGCTCTGGCCACATGTCCACCGGGCCCAGCCGCTCTGATTCTGATTGAGTTTTTTGATGAGGTAACAGAGAGGGTTGATGAGGGCAATGCGGTTAACGTGGTGCACATGGATTTCCCAATGGCATTCGACAAGTGACACATAATAGGCTTGCCAGCAAAGTTGAAGCCCATGGAATAATAGGGACAGTGGCAGCATGGATACAAAATTGGCAAAGTGACAGGAAACAGAGAGTAGTGGTGAATGGTTGTTTTTCGGACTGGAGGAAGGTATACAGTGGTGTTCCCCAGGGATCGGTACCAGGACCACTGCTTTACTTGATATATATTAATGACTTAGACTTGGGTGTACAGCGCACAATTTCAAAATTTGCAGATGACAGAAAACTTGGAAGTAAATTGAACAGTGAGGAGGAGAGTGATAGACTTCAAGAAGATATAGACAGGCTGGTGGAATGGGCGGACACGTGGGAGATGAAATTTAACGCAGAAAAGTGCGGAGTGATATATTTTGGTAGAAAGAATGAGGAGAGGCAATATAAACTAAAGGGTACAATTCTAAAGTGTGTGCATGAACAGAGAGACCTGGGGGGTATGTGTGCACAAATCGTTGAAGGTGGCAGGGCAGGTTGAGAAAGTGGTTAAAAAAGCTTATGGGATCCTGGGCTTTATAAATAGAGGCATAGAGTCCAAAAGCAAGGAGGTGATGATGAACCTTTATAAAACACTGGTTCAGCCTCAACTGGTGAATTGTGTCCAATTCTGGGCTCCGCACTTTATGAAGGATGTGAAGGCCTTAGAGATGGTGCAGAAAAGATTTACAACAATGGTTCCAGGGATGAGGGACTTCAGTTATGTGGATAGACTCGAGAAGCTGGGGTGGTTCTCCTTACAGCAGAGAAGGTAGAGAGGAGATTTGATAGAGGTGTTCAAAATCAAGATGGGTCTGGACAGAGTGGAAACTGTTCCCATTGGCGAAAGGGTCGAGAACCAGAGGACACAGAATTAAGGTGATTGGCAGAAGAACCAAAGGCGACATGAGGAAAAACTTTTTTATGCAGCGAGTGGTTAGGATCTGGAATGCACTGCCTGAAAGGGTGGTGGAGGCAGACTCAATCACCGCTTTCAAAAGGGAATTGGATAAGTACCTGAATGAAAAAGAATTGCAGGGTTACGGGGAAAGGGCGGGGAGTGGGACTAGCTGAAGTGGTCTTGCAGAGAGCCGGCACAGGCTCGATGGGCTGAATGGCCTCCTTCTGTGTTGTAACCATTTTATGATTCTATAAAATATTAGAAAGTTTGATCCACAGAAGCACGAGGTTTAACTGCTTTTATTGATGAATTTAAAAAGTCTCCATTAAAACCTGAGCCAGTGTGTTGTGAGCCAAAGGGCCTTGTGTCCAATGAGGGGAATAAAGGCCCACAGCCTCCCCGGGCCCCCGGCCCTGAACAAGGGACTGGAGAAACTCGCTGCCCTGTGGATCAGACAATCAGCCGGCGCTAGTCCCGCCCCTCGGGCTCCCCGATTGGTTGGAGGACCCGCCGCCGGCTCGCTCCTCCAGCCCCACCCCGCTTGCTCCCTATTGCTCGGAAGCTCCCGTCAATCAGGCCCTGGGCTGGGTCACGTGTCCCCGAGGAGATCACGTGCTCCGTCCAACTGATGCTGCTTGGTCCGGGGCCTCGCGGACTCTCAGGTTTTTCTATTTCTCTTTATTCTCTCCCGATCCACCCCTCCCCCTCCACCCCGCGCGATTCTCCACCCAATCGGAGCGGAGAAAACTCACTTTGCGTCACCGATCACGACTCTGGACCTGACACCAAGGCCTTTCCTCGGAATGGCCTGCGCCGACTCCGTCCGGCAGGATCCGAGTGCGCAGCCGTAGCTCTGTGTGGGGGAGGGGGGTTGGTCTCCACTGGGCACGCGCGGTTGTTGCCCTTGGTGACCGGGAGGGGTCGCTGTGCCGGACTCGGCCCAAACCGCCGCTCCCTGTGCGCATGCGCGGACTATCGTCTGTCAATCAACCATCAGCCAGAAGAGGTCGCTGGTGAGACCAGTGAAGAAAGAAAGACTTGCATTTCTATAGCGCCTTTCACCACCACCGGACGACCCAAAGTGCTTTACAGCCAATGAAGTACTTTTGAAGTGTAGCCACTGTTGTAATGTAGGAAATGCGGCAGTCAAATAGCGCACAGCAAGCTCCCACAAACAGCAATGTGATAATGACCAGGATAATCTATCTTTTTGTTAACTCTGTTTCTCTCTCTACGGATGTTGCCTGGCCTGCTGAGTGTTTCCAGCATTTCCTGTTGTTAGTTCAGATTTCCAGCATCCGCAGTATTTTGCTATTATCCTTTTGTTACATTGATTGAGGGATGAACATTGGCTAGGACACCGGCGATATTTCCCCTGCTCTTTCCCACATTACAACAGTGACTACACCTCAAAAGTACTTCATTGGCTGTAAAGCACTTCAAGACGTCTGCTGGTCATGAAAGCACGATATAAATGCAAGTCTTTCTTTCCCAAAATAGTCATAGAGTCATAGAGTCATACAGCACGGATAGAGGCCCTTCGGCCCATCGTGTCCGTGCCGGCCATCAAGCCCTGTCTAATCTAATCCCATATTCCAGCATTTGGTCCGTAGCCTTGTATGTTATGGCATTTCAAGTGCTCATCCAAATGCTTCTTAAATGTTGTGAGGGTTCCTGCCTCCACAACCCTTTCAGGCAGTGAGTTCCAGACTCCAACCACCCTCTGGGTGAAAAAGTTCTTTCTCAAATCCCCTCTAAACCTCCCGCCCTTTACCTTGAATCTATGCCCCCTAGTTATTGACCCTTCTACTAAGGGAAAAAGCTCCTCAGTATCCATCCTATCTATGCCCCTCACAATTTTGTACACCTCAATCATGTCCCCCCTCAGCCTCCTCTGCTCCAAGGAAAACAAACCCAATCTGCCCAGTCTTTCTTCATAGCTGAAGCGCTCCAGCCCTGGTAACATCCTGGTGAATCTCCTCTGCACCCTCTCCAAAGCGATCACATCCTTCCTGTAGTGTGGCGACCAGAACTGCACACAGTATTCCAGCTGTGGCCTAACCAGTGTTTTATACAGCTCCATCATAACCTCCTTGCTCTTATATTCTATGCCTCGGCTAATGAAGGCAAGTATCCCATATGCCTTTTTTACCACCTTATCCACCTGTTCCGCCGCCTTCAGGGGTCTGTGTACTTGCACACCCAGATCCCTCTGCCCCTCCGTCTTGCCTAGGGTCTTACCATTCATTGTGTATTCCCTTGCCTTGTTAGTCCCCCCAAAGTGCATCACCTTGCACTTTTCCAGGTTAAATTCCATTTGCCACTGTTCCGCCCATCTGACCAACCCATCTATATCATCCTGCAGACTGAGGCTACCCTCCTCGCTATTTACCACCCTACCAATTTTTGTATCATCCGCGAACTTACTGATCATACCTTTTACATTCATATCCAAGCCATTAATGTAGACCACAAACAGCAAGGGACCCAGCACCGATCCCTGTGGTACCCCACTGGCCACAGGCATCCAGTCACAAAAACAACCTTCGACCATCACCCTCTGCCTTCTGCCACTAAGCCAGTTTTGTATCCAATGTGCCAAGGCACCCTGGATTCCATGGGCTCTTACCTTCTTGACCAGTCTCCTGTGCGGGACTTTGTCGAAGGCCTTACTGAAATCCATGTATACCACATCCACTGCGTTACCCTCATCCACACACCTAGTCACACCCTCAAAAAATTCAATCAAATTAGTCAGACATGATCTTCCCTTGACAAAGCCATGTTGACTATCCCTGATTAATCCTTGTCTCTCCAAGTGGAGACTAATTTTGTCCCTCAGAATTTTTTCCAATAATTTTCCTACCACTGATGTTAGGCTCACTGGCCTGTAGTTCCCCGGTTTTTCCCTACTACCCTTCTTGAATAATGGTACTACATTAGCGGTTCTCCAGTCCTCTGGCACATCCCCTGTGGCCAGAGAGGTCCTGAATATATGTGTTAGAGCCCCCGCAATCTCTTCCTTTGCCTCACACAGCAGCCTGGGATACATTTCGTCCGGGCCTGGGGATTTATCCATTTTTAGGCCTGCTAAAACCGCCAATACCTCCTCCCTCTCGATGTTAATATGTTCGAGCATATCACAGTCCCCCCGCCCTATTTCTATGTCTACATCGTCCTCCTCCATAGTGAAAACAGATGCAAAAAATTCATTTAGAACCCCTCATACATCTTCCGGTTCCACACACAGATTGCCACTTTTGTCCCTAATGGGCCCTATTTTTTCCCTAGTTATCCTCTTACCCTTAATATACTTATAAAACATCTTAGGATTTTCCTTTATTTTGCTCGCCAGTGTTATTTCATGGCCCCTCCTTGATCTCCTAATTTCTTTTTTAAGTATCCCCCTGCACTTTTTGTACTCCTCTAGGGCTTCCTCCGTCTTTAGCCTTTTGTATCTGCCAAAAGCCCTCCTTTTTTTCCTAATCCATTCTCGTATATCCCCTGACATCCAAGGTTCCCTGTGGTTTTTGGAACCACCCTTGACCTTTAAGGGAACATGTTGCCATTGTATGATCTCAATCTCCCTTCTGAAAGCCTCCCATTGCTCCGATGCGGATTTTCCTACAAGTAGCTGATCCCAGTCCATTTTGGCCAGATCCTGCCTTATCCTATTAAAATCGGCCTTCCCCCAATTTAGAACCTTTATTTCCGGCCCATCCCTGTCCTTTTCCATGACCACCTTAAATCTCACCATATTATGGTCACTGTCACCAAAGTGCTCACCTACTAGCACTTTTTCCACTTGGCCGGCCACATTCCCTAGAATTAGGTCCAGTACCGCCCCCTCTCTTGTAGGACTTTCTACATGCTGGCTCAAAAAGCTCTCCTGGATGCACTTTAAGAATTCTACACCCTCTGAGCCTTTCACACTTTGACTATTCCAGTTAATATTGGGGAAGTTGAAATCCCCCATTATTATTACCCTATTATTTGCACATTTCTCTGAGATTTGCCTACATATCTGTTCCTCTATCTCCCCCTGACTGTTTGGAGGCCTATAGTACACTCCCAGCAAAGTGCTTGCCCCCTTTTTGTTTTTAAGCTCCACCCATATGGCCTCATTAGAGGAACCTGCTAATATATCATCCCTCCTTACTGCAGTAATTGACTCCTTAATTAATATTGTGACACCCCCTCCTCTTATACCTCCCCCTCTGTCTCGCCTGAAGATTCTGTACCCCGGAATATTGAGCTGCCAGTCTTGCCCCTCCCTCAACCATGTCTCCGTGATAGCAACAATATCATACTCCCATGTGTTTATCAACACCTTCAGTTCATCCACCTTATTTGCAAGACTCCTTGCATTAAAATAGATGCCATCCAGCCTTGCCCTTATATATTTGCCCTGTCTACCAAGCTGACTTGTTTTTTTCTCTATAATTGGCAGCACATCACCCCCTATTTCAGCTCCCCTCTGTATCCCATCCCCCTGCCAAGTTAGTTTAACCCCCCCCAACACTGCTAGCAAACCTCCCCGCAAGGATATTTGTCCCGTTCTGGTTCAGGTGCAACCCGTCCGACTTGTACAAGTCCCACCTTTCCCAGAAGCAGGCCCAGTGATCCAGGAAACTAAAACCCTCCCTCCTACACCAACTTTTTAGCCACGCATTCATCTGCACTATCCTCCTATTCCTATACTCACTAGCATGTGGCACTGGGAGTAATCCAGAGATTACAACCTTTGAGGTCCTGCTCTTTAATCTGTTACCTAGCTCCCTAAATTCTTGATGCAGGACCTCATCCCCCTTCCTACCTATGTCGTTGGTCCCAATGTGGACCACGACCTCTGCCTGCTCCCCCTCCCCCTTAAGAATGCCCTGTAGCCGCTCAGTGACATCCATGACCCTGGCCCCAGGGAGGCAACAAACCATCCTGGAGTCACGTTTGCGGCCACAGAAACGCCTATCTGTTCCCCTTACGATAGAATCCCCTACCACTATTGCTCTCCCACTCTTTTTCCTCCCTTCCTGAGCAGCAGAAGCATCCCTGGTGCCAGGAAGCTGGCTGCTGCTGCCTTCCCCTGGTGAGTCATCCCCCTCAACAGTATCCAACTTGGCATACCTGTTTGAAAGGGGGATGTCCACAGGGGTTCCCTGCACTTCCTGCCTGCCTCTGTTGCTCCGCCTGATGGTCACCCACTTTCTTTCTGCATGTGCAGCCCTACCCTGAGGTGTGAACAACTCACTAAACATGCTATCCACAACCCTCTCAGCATCGCGCATGCTCCAAAATTCATCCACCCGCAGCTCGAGCGCTGCAATGCGGTCTACAAGTAGCTGCAGCTGGATGCATTTCCCGCACACATGGTCGTCAGGGACACTGGCAGCGTCCCTGACTTCCCACATGGAGCAAGAGGAGCAGAACACGGGTCTGAACTCTCCTGCCATGACTTACTCCTTTAATTAATTTAAAAATTTATTCAATACCCCAGTTACAGGCATACTCTAGGGCGCTTTATTTACCAACTGTCTCCACTACACCACAGAGACCCTAGAAATTTAACACCACAGAATTCAAGCTTGTATTGAAAAGAGAGAAATACTCACCAACCAATCACTTACCTGCTTCCTGCTGACGTCACACTTGGACTACTTTTTACCTCTCTCCTGGAACCTGGATTGGTATGCCTCTGACTGCTCCCTCTTATACTCCGCTGCCTCGGGCTGCTCCCGCGCAGGTCCGCTGCTTCTCCAGTCTCAGGGCTGTGGGCCTCGGTGCCTCTGACTGCTCCCTCTTATACTCAGCCGCCTCGGGCTGCTCCCACGCAGGTCCGCTGCTTCTCCGGTCTCGGGGATGTGGGCCTCGGTGCCTCTGACTGCTCCCTTTTAAGCTCCGCCGCCTCGGGCTGCTCCCGCGCAGGTCCGCTGCTTCTCCGGTCTCGGGGCTGTGGGCCTCGGTGCCTCTGACTGCTCCCTTTTAAGCTCCGCCGCCTCGGGCTGCTCCCGCGCAGGTCCGCTGCTTCTCCGGTCTCGGGGCTCTGTATCTAACCCGTGCTGTAACTGCCCTGGGAGTGTTTGATGGGATAGTGCGGAGGAAGCTTTACTCTGTAGCTAACCCGTGCTGCTCTTGCCCTGGGAGTGTTTGATGGGACAGTGTAGAGGGAGCTTTCCTCTGTATCTACCTGTGCAATACCTCCCCTGGGAGTGTTTGATGGGACATTTTAGAGGGAGCTTTACTCTGTATCTAACCTGTGCAGTACCTGCCCTGGGAGTGTTTGATGGGATAGTGCGGAGGAAGCTTTACTCTGTAGCTAACCCGTGCTGCTCTTGCCCTGGGAGTGTTTGATGGGACAGTGTAGAGGGAGCATTACTCTGTATCTAACCAGTGATGTGCCTGCCCTGGGAGTGTTGATGGGACAATGTAGAGGGAGCTTTCCTCTGTATCTACCTGTGCAATACCTCCCCTGGGAGTGTTTGATGGGACATTTTAGAGGGAGCTTTACTCTGTATCTAACCTGTGCAGTACCTGCCCTGGGAGTGTTTGATGGGATAGTGCGGAGGAAGCTTTACTCTGTAGCTAACCCGTGCTGCTCTTGCCCTGGGAGTGTTTGATGGGACAGTGTAGAGGGAGCATTACTCTGTATCTAACCTGTGCTGTACCTGCCCTGGGAGTGTTTGATGGGGTCAGTGTAGAGGGAGCTTTACTTTGTATCAAACCCGATTTGTGCCTGCCCTGGGAGTGTTTGGTGGGACAGTGTAGAGGGAGCTTTACTCTGTATCTAACCCATGATGTACCTCCCCTGGGAGTGTTTGATGGGACAGTGTAGAGGGAGCTTTACTCTGTATCTAACCTGTGCTGCTCCTCCCCTGGGAGTGTTTGATGGGACAGTGTATAGGGAACTTTATTCTGTATCCAACCTATGCTGTAACCTGCCCTGGGAGTGTTTGATGGGGCAGTGTAGAGGGAGCTTCTGTATCTAACCCGTGCTGTACCTGCCCTGGGAGTGTTTGATGGGACAGTGTAGAGGGAGCTTTACTCTGTATCTAACCCATGATGTACCTCCCCTGGGAGTGTTTGATGGGACAGTGTAGAGGGAGCTTTACTCTGTATCTAACCTGTGCTGCTCCTCCCCTGGGAGTGTTTGATGGGACAGTGTACAGGGAACTTTACTCTGTATCCAACCTATGCTGTAACCTGCCCTGGGAGTGTTTGATGGGGCAGTGTAGAGGGAGCTTCTGTATCTAACCCGTGCTGTACCTGCGCTGGGAGTATTTGATGGGACAGTGTAGAGGGAGCTTTAGTCTGTATCTAACGCGTGATGTACCTGCCCTGGGAGTGTTTGATGGGACAATGTAGAGGGAGCATTACTCTCTATCTAACCTGTGCTGTTCTTGCCCTGGGAGTGTTTGATGGGACAGTGTAGATGGAGCTTTACTCTGTATATTGCTTTACAATATGTCGAGGAACCAACTGGAGATCAGGCCAACTTAGGCTGGGCATTATGTAATGAGAAAGGATTAATTAGCAAACTTGTGTGAGGCCCCTTGGGTTGGAGCGATCATAATATGATAGCATTCTTCATTAAGTTGGAGAGTGAAATAGTTGACTCAGAGACTAGGGTACTGAAGTTAAATAAAGGAGACTACGATGGTATGAGGTGCGATTTGGGTAGGATTGATTGGGGAATGTCGCTCAAAGGGTTGACGGTGGATGGGCAATGGCAAACCTTCAAAGATCACATGGATGAACTACAGAATTTGTTCATCCCAGTTTGGCATAAAAATAAAACAAATAAGGTGACTCAACCGTGGCTAACAAGGGAAACAAGGCAGCACGGTGGCATAGTGGTTAGCACTGTTGCCTCACAGCACCAGGGGCCCGGGTTCGAATCCGGCCTCGGGTGACTATATGTGTGGAGTTTGCACATTCTCCCCGTGTTTGCGTGGGTTTCCTCCGGGTGCTCCGGTTTCCTCCCACAGTCCAAAGATGTGCGGGTTAGGTTGATTGGCTATGATAAATTGACCCTTAGTGTTAGGGGGATTAAATACGTGGGGTTACGGGGATAGGGTGGGATATGTGTCGGTGCAGGCTCGATGGGCCGAAATGGCTTCTATCTGCACTGTGGGGTTTCTGTGATTTCTGTGAATTAGGGATAGCATAAGATCCAGGACATATAAATTGGCCAGAAAAAGCAGTAAACCTGAGGATTGGGAGCAGTTTAGGATTCAACAAAGGAGGACAAAGGGATTAATTAATAAGCGGAAAATAGAATATGAGAGTAAGCTTGCAAGGAACGTAAAAACTGACTGTAAAAGCTTTTATAGATATGTGAAGAGAAAAAGATTGGTGAAGTCAAGCGTAGGCCACTTGCAGTCAGAATCAGGGGAATTTATAATGTTGAACAAAGAAATGGCAGACCAATTAAATACATATTTTGGTTCTGTCTTCACAAAGGAGGACACAATAACCTCCCAGAGATGTCGGGGAACATAGGGTCTGATGAAAGGGAGGAGCTGAAAGAAATCAGTATTTCTAGGGAAATGATGTTAGGGAAATTGATGGGATTGAAGGCCGATAAATCCTCAGGGCCTGATAATCTACATCCTAGGGTACTTAAGGAAGTGGCCCTAGAAATAGTAGATGCATTGCTGGTCATCTTCCAGAACTCGATAGACTCTGGAACAGTACCCATGGATTGGAGGGTAGCTAATGTTACTCCACTATTCAAAAAAGGTGGTAGAGAGAAAACGGGGAATTATAGACCGGTAAGCCTGACATCGGTAGTGGGGAAAATGCTAGAGTCCATTATAAAAGATGTAATAGCAGAGCACTTGGAAAACAGTGACCGGATCGGACAAAGTCAACATGGATTTACAAAAGGTAAATCGTGCTTGACTAATCTACTGGAAATTTTTGAGGATGTAACTTGTAAAATAGGTAAGGGAGAACCAGTGGATGTGGTATATTTGGACTTTCAGAAGGCTTTCGATAAGGTCCTGCTTAAGAGATTAGCGTGTAAAGGCACATGGGATTGGTGGCAAAGTATTGACTTGGACAGAGAACTGGTTGGCAGACAGAAAGCAAAGAGTTGGAATAAATGGGTCTTTTTCCGAGTGGCAGGCAGTGACTAGTGGGGTACCGCAGGGATCGGTCCTAGGACCCTAGCTATTCACAATATATGTTAATGATCTAGACGAGGGAACTAGATGTAATATCTCCAAGTTTGCAGACAACACAAAGCTGGGTGGGCATGTGTGCTGTGAGGAGGATGCCGAGAAACTACAGGATGATTTGGACAAGTTGGGTGATTGGGCAGAAGCATGGCAGATGCAATATAACGTGGATAAATGTGAGGTTATCCACTTTGGTGTCAAAAACAGGAAGGCAGATTATTATCTGAATGGCAATAGATTGGGAGAAGGGGAAGTGCAACGAGGCCTGGGTGTCCTTGTGCACCAGTCGCTGAAGGTAAGCATGCAGGTGCATCAGGCGGTTAAGAAGGCAAATGGTATGTTGGCCTTCGTAGCGAGAGGGTTTGAGTACAGGAACAAGGATGTCTTGCTGCAGTTGTACAGGGCCTTGGTGAGACCACATCTTGAGTATTGTGTGTAGTTTTGGTCACCTTATCTGAGGAAGGATGTTCTTGCCATGGAGGGAGTGCAGCGAATATTCACCAGACTGATACCTGGGATGACAGGAATGACGTATGAGGAGAGATTGTGTCGATTGGACTTGTACTCGCTGGAGTTTAGAAGAATGAGAGGGGATCTCATTGAAACTTATAAAATCCTGACAGGACTGGACAGACTAGATACAGGAAGGATGTTCCTGATGGTCGGGGAGTCCAGAACCAGGGGTCACAGTCTAAGGATAAGGGGTAAGCCATTTAGGACAGAAATGGAGGAATTTCTTCACCCAGAGAGTGGTGAACCTGTGGAATTCTCTGCCACAGAAGGCAGTAGAGGCCAATTCATTAAATATATTCAAGAAGGAGTTAGATATATTTCTTAAGGCTAAAGGGATCAAGGGGTATGGGGAGAAGGCAGGGACAGGGTACTGAATTTGGATGATCAGCCGTGATCGCACTGAATGGCGGAGCAGGCTTGAGGGGCCAAATGGCCTACTCCTATCTTCTATGTTTCTATTTATCTGTTCAGCCTTGGTCACTCTGCAAAAACTGTGAAATGTTTAATAATGAAATCAGGGAGTCAAAAAGCTGAGGTGAGGCAGTTTAAAAAGACAGTCCCTGACCAGAGATTGCTGGATGCTGACACTCGGTGCTCATGAGGATAGAATGTCCCATTCCCCAGGCACGGACATCCAGCACCTCGATCACAGCAAAAATTCACAAAACAATGGCAATATAACTTGGAGCAGAGACGGTTAAGTGGAGCTGTGGTCGAGGTGCTCAAAATTATGAGGGGTTTTGATCGAGCAAACAAGGAGAAGCTGTTGTCACTGGCAGGAGGGTCGGTAACGAGAGGACACAGATTTCAGATCATTGGCAAAAGAATCTAGAGAGGAAATGAGGAGACTTTTTTTACACAGCGAATTGTGATGATCTGGAATGCACTGCCTGAATGGGAGGTGGAAGCAGATTCAATAGTAACTTTCAAAAGGGAATTGGATATCTACTAAAAACAGAAATTTGCAGGACTGTGGGGAAAGAGCAGGGCAGTGGGACTAATTGCATCGCTCTTTCAGAGAGCCAGCACCAGCACGATGGGCCAAAAAGCATCCTACTGGGGCAGAAATTCCTCCCCAAACGCGTGAGTCCGGAAGGGGTACTCACGCGTCTGGCCGGAAGAAATGCCGGTTTTCAGCATGCACAGCGCATGCGCTGAAAACCGGCATTTCCTCTCCTCTAATCCAAGAGGTGAAGAGGCTAGCGCGTGCGCTGTAGGGGGCAACGCGTGCGTCTTGGATTTCCTGTGTTTTGGGGGATTTGCGCATGTGTAAAGGCCTCCGGTCTTTACGCTTGTAAAAAGCACACGTAAGTATTTATTTTTAACAGGTAAGTGGTGTTTTAGTGTAATTTAGAAAAAAAATTTCCACAGGTTTATTATTTTAAACAATCTACAATAAGGTAAGTTTAGTTTTAGACCCTTTTTATTAAAAATTTATTTTTTTCAAAAAAAAAAATTATTGTTTAAATTATTTTTTTAAAGTTATTTATACTTAATTTAATGATTGGGATGTTTTTTAAAATTTTATTTAAAGTTTAAGTAGTGTTTTGGGGTGCAGTACTTCTCATGAGTTTGACAGTTCTTACTCTTAAACTTATGAATGAAGTTTCCCCTCCCCTGATTGGCTGAACAGTGCTCACCTGATCCCAGCCGGC
Organism: Somniosus microcephalus; assembly: GCF_052327205.1. Lineage (NCBI taxonomy): Eukaryota > Metazoa > Chordata > Chondrichthyes > Squaliformes > Somniosidae > Somniosus > Somniosus microcephalus. The sequence goes on along the minus strand of NW_028225452.1, from coordinate 135,371 downwards.
ACATCGCACTAACTACGCCGCTGGGTCAGGTTAGAACAGTGCGCCGACATCAGAACCTGGCCACTGACAGGAAATCCACTGCGGGCCAGGTTTCAGATGTCGGCGCGCAGGGTGAGCGCACATCGGGGGCTTGCACGCGCGGCAAGCCCCCGACACCAAGTTCTGGGCCACTGTGCTCCATGATTCAATAACATCAGCTTCTCTCTGCTTACTAGTACTGAGAGAACAGGGAATAATCTTTAAATCCAGCCCAGTTACTGGGGGCTCTTAACATTAACAAGCCTCAGTTGCCTGAATGGTCCAGTCCTGGATGTGATTAAAGGCATCAGAAACAGTAGATTCGACCCACCACAGTCACACTGTGGACACTCTGGTGTGTCAGCGGGTGGGATACACCAGGGAATCCCTTTCCACACACTGAGGGTGACTCTAATGATCGGGAGTCCCAGGGTTTCGGATACCAGATAATCAAGCTCACAAGAACACAAATTGTCTCTCCAGGCTTTATTAAGAGCGCTGCATAACACAGATTGGGTGATAATTCCCTCAATCTGGAGAATAGAAGTACAGTGGATTCATGTGCGATCTTCTCGAGTCTGTTCCAACTGACAACGGCTTAAGTGGCCTGTTCTTATACACAAGCTTGGTTACCGCTCAGGAAATGGGATTGTTTGGACCCGTCTGTTGACCGCCTCCTGAACTCCTGCTAATTCAGGGAATTTAGTCCATCTGTGACCAGACTATAACCACAAGCCCGTCTGGTTATCACACCTATACGGTCCGTGAGGTTATTATCAGATTCACACCCAGACGTTGTGCCTTCACTTGTCTGGCACTTCATCCCATAACACGGGTACAGGGGCTCAGTAATGTTTCATTGATCAGAAAAAGACAAAGTACAACAACATACTGGTCAGCTTAACAGAATCTCATCATATTTATGTGGCTATAAATATAAAAGTCACTAACAAATCCAGGAGGGAATTCAGGAGAAATATCTTTACCCAGAGAATGGTGAACTCACTACCACAAGGAGTAGCTGAGGTGAACAGCACAGATGGATTAATGAGGAAGCCACACAAGGGAGAAAGGAATGGGAGGAGATGTTGATCGTGTTAATTGAAGTAGGGTGGGTGTGGGGCATAAACACTGGCATGGACCAGTTGGGCCGAATGGACTGTTTCTGTGTTGTACATTCTATGTAACACCATGAACTGTCAAAAGAAGGGAATCATCAGCACAACAGTCTTAAAGATTAAACAGCAGTACAAGAATTTATAAAACAGTCATCCGTTCCATGTTCATGGCACCCCAGGGCCCTGCACTACAGAACTGTGTGAACTTGCTGGTGTGTCAGCAGGTGGGATGACCGAGTGAATCCCTTCCCACACACGGAGCAGGTGAACGACCTCTCCCCAGTGTGAACTCGCTGGTGTCCGATCAGATTCCTGGAGCTTTTAAAGCTCACCCCACAGACAGAACATGTAAATGGTCTCCGATCGGAGTGAACTCGCTGGTGTTCCTTCCGATCACCAGCGCTTTTATAGCTCATCCTACAGACAGAACATGTAAATGGTCTCTCATCAGTGTGAACTCGCTGGTGTTGCTTCAGATCCCCAGAGGTTTTAAAGCTCATCCCACAAACAGAACATGTAAACGGTCTCTCATCGGTGTGAACTCGCTGGTGTTTCTTCAGATACCCAGAGGTTTTAAAGCTCTTCCCACAGTCAGAACATTTAAATGGTCTCTCATCAGTGTGAACTTGCTGGTGTCTCAACAGGTTGAATGACTGAGTGAATCCCTCCCCACACACGGAGCAGGTGAACGGTCTCTCCCCAGTTTGAACTCGCTGGTGTCTCAACAGGTGGGATGACCGAGTGAATCCCTTCCCACACACGGAGCAGGTGAACGGCCTCTCCCCAGTGTGAACTCGCTGGTGTCTCAACAGGTTGGATGACTGAGTGAATCCCTTCCCACACACGGAGCAGGTGAACGGCGTCTTTCCTGCTCTCTCCAGCTGGTGTCCCTTCAGCTCCTGGGACATTGGAAAGCTTTTCCCACAGTCGGAATGTTTCACCGGCCTCTCCCCAGTGTGAACTCGCTGGTGTGCCAGCAGATTTGAGGACCGAGTGAATCTCTTCCCACACAGGGAGCAGGTGAACAGAATCCCTCCTGCTCTCTCCAGCTGGTGTCTCTTCAGATCCTGGGACCTTTTAAATCTCTTCCCACAGTCAGAACATTTAATCGGTCTCTCATCACTGTGAACAAGCTGGTGTCTCAGGAGGGTGGCAGAATGAGAGAATTGCTTCAAAAACACGGAGCAGGTCAACGGTCCCTCATCGGTGTGGACAAGCTGGTGTCTCAGCAGCACGGAGGGTGCAATTAATCCCTGCCCACACATGGAGTGGGGTAAAGGTCCCTCCCTCGTGTGAACTTGCTGGTGTATCATCGGAGCGGATGGCTGAGTGAATCCCGTCCCACACACGGAGCGGGTTAAAGGTCCCTCCCTCGTGTGAACTTGCTGGTGTATCATCGGAGCGGATGGCTGAGTGAATCCCTTCCCACACATGGGGCCCGGGTTTCCCCCAGTGTGTGGCTACTGGTGTCGCTTCAGGTATTTGTAGATTTTGAAACTCTTTCAGTACATTTAAAAGGTCTCTCATCAGTGTGAACTCATGGGTGTGCCAGCAGGTTGGAGGAGCGACTGAATCACGTCCTGAGGAATCGCATAACTCTCCGATCTTGAGGTGATGTTTGGTTTGAGCTTCCTGTCTGTAAATGCTCCACTTCTAAAATCCTGTAAAAGGAGTGTAGAAAGTGTCAGGGGGGGGGAAGCAGGAATTTTTTTTTGCTTATTTTGCCTCAAAGAACAAACAGGGCAGAGCCGGTCCCACTGGTGTCCGGCCGTGCCCACAATAACCAGCGGGCCAGAAACAGCCCAATCCACCTCACTGACTTGGCCCTGAAGTCAAATCAAGTTTCAAAGTCAAAAATGACATCCTTTGTGACTGTGACAAAGGTAAACTATCCCCCCTCATCCTTCCTGACTTGTCTGCAGCCTTTGACATGGTTAACCACTCCATCCTTCTCCCAACACCTCTCCACCGTTGTCCAGCTGGGTGGGACTGCACTCGCCTGGTTCCATTCTTATCTATCTAATCGTAGCCACAGAATCACCTGCAATGGCTTCTCTTCCCACTCCCGCATCGTTACCTCTGGTGTCCCCCAAGGATCTATCCTTGGGCCCCTCCTATTTTTCATCTAAATGCTGCCCCTTGGTGACATCATCTGAAAACACAGCGTCAGTTTCCACATGTACACTGACAACACCCAGCTCTACCTCACCACCACTTCTCTGGACCCCTCCACGATCTCTAATCTGGTTCTGGGTGAGCAGAAATTTTCTCCAAATAAATATTAGGAAGACTGAAGCAATTGTTTTCAGTCCCTGCCACAAACTCTGTTCCCTAGCCACTGACTCCATCCCTCTCCCTAACATCTCTCTGAGGCTGAACCACACTGTTCACAACCTTGGTGTCATATTTGACCCTGAAATGAGCTTCCGACCGCATATCCGCAGCATAACTAAGACCGCCTATTTCCACCTCGGTAATATCACCCGTCTCCGCCCTTGCCTCAGCTCATCCGCTGCTGAAACCCTCACCCGCGCCTTTGTTACCTCGAGACTCGACTATTCCAATGCACTCCTGGCTGGCCTCCCACATTCTACCCTATGTAAACTTGAGGTGATCCAAAACTACCCGTGTCGTAACTCAACGCCAAGTCCCGTTCACCCATCACCCCTGTGCTCGCTGACCTACATTGGCTCCCGGTTAAGCAACGCTTCGATTTCAAAATTCTCATCCTTGTTTTCAAATCCCTCCATGGCCTCGCCCCTCCCTATCTTAGTTATTCCCTTCAGCCTCACAACCACCCACCCCCCGCGATAGAATCACAGAAAAACTACGGCACAGAAGGAGGCCATTTGGCCCATCTTGTCCATGCCGGCTGATTAAGTGCTATCCACACTAATCCCACTTTCCAGCACTTGGTCCGTAGCCTTGTAGGTTACGGCACTTCAAGTACACATCCAAGTACTTTTTAAAATGTGATGAGAGTTTCTGCCTCTACCACCCTGTCAGGCAGTGAGTTCCAGACCCCCACCACCCACTGGGTGAAAACATTTCTCCTCAACTCCCCTCTAAACCTCCGACCAATTACTTTAAATCTATGCCCCCTGGTTGTGGACCCCTCTGCCAAGGGAAATAGGTCCTTCCTATCTAGGCCCCTCAGAATTTTATACACCTCAATCAGGTCTCCCCTCAGCCTCCTCGGTTCCAAAGAAACGCGCCCCCCCCCCCCCCGAGACATCTGCGTTCCTCCAATTCTGCCCTCTTGAGCATCCCTGATTATAATCGCTCAACCATCAGTGGCCGTGTCTTCTGTTGCCTTGGCCCTAAGCTCTGTAATTCCCTCCCTGAACCTCTCCGCCTTGCTATCCTCCTTTAAGACATAGAAACATAGAAGATAGGAGCAGGAGTAGGCCATTCGGCCCCTCGAGCCTGTTCCGCCATTCAATGAGATCACGGCTGATCATCCAAATTCAGTACCTTGTCCCTGCCTTCTCCCCATATCCCTTGATCCCTTTAGCCTTAAGAAATATATCTAACTTCTTCTTGAATATATTTAATGAATTGGCCTCCACTGCCTTCTGTGGTAGAGAATCCCACAGGTTCACCACTCTCTGGGTGAAGAAATTTCTCCTCATTTCTGTCCTAAATGGCTTACCCCTTATCCTTAGACTGTGAACCCTGGTTTTGGACTCCCCCGCCATCAGGAACATCCTTCCTGCATCTAGTCTGTCTAGTCCTGTTAGACTTTTATAAGTTTCAATGAGATCCCCTCTCAATCTTCTGAATTCAAGAGAATACAGGTCTAGTTTACTCAATCTCTTCTCATACGACAGTCCCGCCATCCCAGGAATCAGTCTCGTGAACCTTCATTGCACTCCCTCTATGGCAAGTATATCCTTACTTAGGTAAGGAGACCAAAATTGTACACAGTACTCCAGGTGTGGTCTCACCAAGGCCCTATATAATTGGAGTAAGACTTCTTTACTCCTGTACTTATATATTTCTTAAGGCTAAAGGGATATGGGGAGGAGGCAGGGACGGGGTTCTGAATTTGGATGATCAGCCATGATCTCATTGAATGGCGGAACAGGCTCGAGGGGCCGAATGGCCTACTCCTGCTCCTATCTTCTATGTTTCTATGCATTCAATCTTTCCTTGTAGCTGAAATTCTCTAGTCCTAGCAACATCCTCGAAAATCTCCCGTCTCGAGCACAGTCACTTCTTTCCTGCAATGGGGACGACCAGAACTGCACGCGGTGGCCTAACTGGTATTTTTGTACAGTTCAAGCAGAACCTCCCTGCTCTTACATGATACAGAGAGAGGCACTGCCCCTTTAAATACCTGGGGGGCACCCATTCCCCTTTAAATGGCCATGCAATTTCTTTGGTTGAAAAGGGGCCGCAGTCCCCTTTGACTCACCACCACCCCGCCACAAATACTCACGAGAGAGAGAGAGAGAGAGAGAGGAGGAAGAATGCTGGTCTTTGTCCCTTTAAAAGTGGCTGCCCACCAAAATGTTCACAGCACCAGGGCTCTTTGTTCTGGATAAAAGTCAAAAAGAGAAAAGGTTCACTTATTTTTAAATCAATGCAGTTGATGAACAGCCTTGCAATAAAGGTAATACAAAGGAATAAACACTCACAAGCTGGGTTTTTTTCCACCCCCTCCTCCCCTTCCCTTTAACAGCTCCTGCAGACAATGAAAGCAGGAAAGCGGTCTGCAGCCCACCGAGGTCCCGCGCCGCCATTGGTTGGAGGACCATCAGCCCACCCGGTCCGCCCAGCGTTTTCCGCGCTCCTGATTGGCGGGCGCCTCGCGTCAATCAAGCCCCCCCTCCGATTACGCGCTGACGCCAGCACGCAACGCCCAGGGGTCGGTTGGATCGGCGCACGCAACCGCAAGGTAAAAAAAGACACCCCACACAAATGAGGAAAAACAAAAATAATAATAATCGCACTTTAGAGCGGAGGAGGTTGGGGGAATTAATGAGTGTTTTCAGTTTGTTTCGCAAAAAAAAATATTTCAAACGCTTCCCAACGGTGCGAGGCGGGCACCACATGCGCTCCAGCCAGCCTTTGACTCCCCCACGTGGGCCGCGCCCGGACACGCCCACTTGCCTTCCCCTGCACCAATCACAGCGCGGGCAGGCGCTTCTATCAATCGTCACCTGTCAATCACCCTCCCTTCCCCCTCGTGGTGTCGATTGACACGAGGCTGCCAGTAAGCCTGCGCAGGGCCTCCGGGAGCAGCTGGAAGGCCGGGCCGGGGGAAGAGGCGGAATCAGCGGCCGGGGTAAAGTAAAGTGTTGGGGAATCGATTTAAATCGAGGTGAGGGGGGGAGCGGAGAGCGAGATTATAAAGTAAAATACGAGAAAAACCAAACCTGAGAGTCGGGCGGGCGGGACCTCCGCGGACGCCGAACGGAACGGATTAAGCCGGAACAACGTGATTCTGACTGACGGGAGCGCTGACCAATAGGAAGAGGGCTGAGCTGGGCGGCCTGAACTGGGCGGCCTGGTCCTCCAACCAATGGCGGCACGGCAAGGGGGCGGGGCCGCCACTCGAGCTCAGGTGCGCTGGGGCCGATTGTGACGCGCTGTCCCCAGGTGAGAGCAGCTCAGTCAGCACAGAGCTGGGGCTGGAATCTGGGAGAGGGGCCGCAGGCAGCGGGCCTGGCAAAGGGGCACAAGCTTCACAATACAAGCTGCTTTCAAATGCACAATTGTTTCCTACACACAGCCTTGGTCAATCTGCCAAAAAAACTGTTTAACAATTCATCATAACTCCCCTGCTTTAGGAGAGGGGTAGAGTGCAAAAGCAAGGAAGTTATGATGAAACTGTGTAAAAGACTGGAGTCAGCTGTGGCTCAGTGGATAGCAGAATCAGTTGGTTGTGGGTTCAAATCCCGCTCCAGGGAATTGAGCACATAAAGCGAGGCTGATACTCCAGTGCTGTGCGAAGGGTAAGTCATGTTTGACAAATTTGCTTGAAATCTTTGAGGATGTAACATACAGGGTGGATAAAGGGGAACCAGTGGATGTAGTGTATTTGGCATTCGACAAGGTGCCACACAAAAGATTACTGCACAAGATAAAAAATCACAGGATTGGGGGTAATATACTGGCACGGGTGGAAGATTGGCTATCTAACAGAAAACAAAGAGTTGGGATAAATGGTTCGTTCTCAGGCTGGCAATCAGTAACTAGTGGTGTTCCGCAGGGGTCAGTGCTGGGACCCCAACTCTTTACAATCTATATTAACGATTTGGAGGAAGGGACCAAGTGCAACATATCCAAGTTTGCCGACGATACAAAGATGGGAGGGAAAGCAGTGAGTGAGGAGGACATAAAAAAACAGCAGAAGGACATAGACAGGCTAAGTGAGCGGGCAGAGATTTGGCAGATGCAATATAATGTTGGAAAGTGTGAGGTTATGCACTTTGGCAGAAAAAATCAAATAGCAAGTTATTATCTAAATGGAGAGAAACTGCAAAGTGCTACAGTATAAAGGGATCTGGGGGTCCTGGTGCATGAAACACAAAAAGTTAGTATGCAGGTGCAGCAGGTGATCAGGAAGGCCAATGGAATCTTGGCTTTTATTGCAAGGGGGATGGAGTATAAAAACAGGGAAGTCTTGCTGCAGTTATACAGGGTATTGGTGAGGCCCCACCTGGAATACTGCGTGCAGTTTTGGTTTCCATATTTAAGAAAATATATACTTGCTCTCGAGGCGGTTAAGAGAAGGTTCACTCGGTTGATTCCGGAGATGAGGGGGTTGACGTATGAGGAAAGGTTGAGTTGGTTGGGACTCTACTCATTGGAGTTCAGAAGAATGAGAGGCGATCTTATCGAAACATAAGATTGTGAGGGGGCTTTATCGGGTGGATGCGGTGAGGATGTTTCCACTGCTGATGAGACTAGAACTAGGGGGCATAATCTTAGAATAAGGGGCTGCCCTTTCAAAACTGAGATGAGGAGAAACTTCTTCACTCAGAGGGTAGTAAATCTATGGAATTTGCTACCCCAGAGAGCTGTGGAAGCTGCAACATTAAATAAATTTAAAATGGAGATAGACAGTTTCCTAGCAGATAAGGGAATTAGGGGTTACGGGGAGAGGGCAGGGAAGTGGACGTGAGTCTAGATTCGGATCAGCCATGATCCTATTGAATGGCGGAGCAGGCCCGAGGGGCCGTATGGCCTACTCCTGCTCCTGCTTCTTATGTTCTTATGTGCTGAGGGAGTGCCGCAATGTCAGAGGGGCAGTACTGAGGGAGCGCCGCACTGTCGGAGGGCCAGTACTGAGGGAGCGCCACACTGTCGGAGGGGGAATACTGAGGGAGCGCCGCACTGTCGGAGGGGCAGTACTGAGGGAGCGCCACATTGTTGGAGGGGTAGTACTGAGGGAGCGCCACACTGTCGGAGGGCCAGTACTGAGGGAGCGCCACATTGTTGGAGGGGTAGTACTGAGGGAGCGCCGCACTGTCGGAGGGGGAATACTGAGGGAGCGCCGCACTGTCGGAGGGTCAGTACTGAGGGGGCGCTGCATTAAACATAGAAACATAAAATTATAGAAGATAGGAGCAGGAGTAGGCCATTCGGCCCTTTGAGCCTGCTCCGCCATTCAATGAGATCATCAAAATCAATCAAATCAAATCAACTTTTATTGTCATTGTTAGTGCACAAGTGCAGTACAACGAAATGTAGGCTTGCGGCTCCCGAGAGTGTACAATTTGGATTAGGACACTTAAACATTTCAACATACATTTGTACATATATATTAGCATAAATACGACCATAATAAAGTGCATCGGCAGATGTGCAGGCTTTAGTGTTTATTTGTGGAGTTCAGTAGGATGACAGCCCTGGGAAAGAAGCTGTTCCTAAATCTGATCGTACGGGTGCGAATGCATCTGTAGCGTCTTCCAGATGGTAGGAGGGCGAACAGACTGTGGCTGGGGTGGGTAGGGTCTTTGATGATGGACCGTGCCCTCCGTAGGCAGCGTTTCTGATATATATGTTCTATGGTCGGTAGCCGGGTGCCGGTAATGCGTTGGGCAGTTTTGACTACCCGCTGCAGGGCTTTCCGGTCATGGGAGCTACAGCTGCCGTACCATACCGTGATACAGTTTGTCAGGATGCTCTCTATAGTGCAGCGGTAGAAGTTAGAGAGGATCGGGGGTGACAGATTACATCCCTTCAGCCTCCTCAAGAAATATAGGCGCTGCTGGGCCTTCTTCACCAGAGAGGAGGTGTTGAGGGACCAGGAGAGGTCTTCCGTGATGTGGACTCCGAGGAACTTAAAGCTGGCCACCCTTTCCACCTCCGCCCCATTGATGTGGATGGGGGTGTGACTTCCGCCTTTGGACTTCCTGAAGTCCACGATTATTTCCTTTGTTTTCTTGGTGTTAAGGGCCAGGTTGTTGTCGGCGCACCACTTCACGAGATGCTGGACCTCCTCCCTGTAGGCTGACTCATCGTTGTTGGTGATCTGGCCTACTACCGTGGTGTCATCTGCAAACTTGATGATGGTGTTGGAACCATGAACAGCCACACAGTCGTGGGTGAAGAGGGAGTAGAGGAGGGGGCTCAGCACACATCCTTGTGGGGCCCCCGTGTTCAGGGTCAGGGGGGGGAGGTGTGGTTGCCTAATTTGACAGACTGGGGTCTGTTTGTTAGGAAGTCCAGGGTCCAGTTGCAGAGGGAAGTGTTCAGGCCAAGAGTTTGGAGTTTGGTGGCCAGCTTGTTGGGGACGATAGTGTTGAATGCTGAGCTGTATTCTATAAACAACATTCTGATGTAGGTCTCCTTACCATCTAGGTGATTCAGTGCCGAGTGTAGAGCAGTAGTGATTGCATCCTCCGTTGATCTGTTTGCCCGATAGGCAAACTGGTGTTGATCAAGGGAGGCAGGAACACTGGCTTTGATGTGAGCCAGGACCAGTCTCTCGAAACACTTCATTATGATGGGTGTGAGTGCGACAGGTCGATAGTCGTTCAGACACATCACAGCCGCTTGTTTAGGCACAGGAATGATGGTGGCGGTCTTGAAGCATGTAGGGACTACTGCCTGGGCCAATGACAGGTTGAAGATGGCGGTGAAGACATCAGCCAGCTGATCAGCACATTCCTTGAGTACCCGTCCAGGGATGCTATCCGGTCCAGCAGCCTTTCGTGTATTCACTCTGCGTAAAGCGCCCCTTACGTCAGAGGTCGACAGAGTGAGCACCTGGTCTTCCGGGGGTGGCAAGGCTTTGGTAGCCGGCTCCTTCTTGTCCCTGTCGAAGCGAGCGTAGAAGTTGTTAAGCTCCTCCGATCATGGCTGACCATCCAAATCCAGTACCGTGTCACTGCCTTTTCCCCATATCACTTGATCCCTTTAGACTCAAGAAATATATCCAACTCTTTCTTGAATATATTTAATAAACTGGCCTCCACCGCCCTCTGTGGCAGAGAATTCCACAGGTTCACCACTCTCTGGGTGAAGAAATTCCTCCTCATTTCAGTCCTAAATGGCTTACCCCTTATCCTTAGACTATGACCCCTGGTTCTGGACTCCCCGGCCATCAGAAACATCCTTCCTGCATCTAGTCTGTCCAGGCCTGACAGAATTTTAAAGGTTTCGATGAGATCCCCTCTCAATCTTCAAATCTCCAGTGAGTATAAGCCCAATCGACACAATCTCTCCTCATACGTCATTCCTGCCATCCCAGGTATCAGCCTGGTGAATCTTCGCTGCACTCCTTCCATGGCAAGAATGTCCTTCTTCAGGTAAGGTGACCAAAACTGCACACAATACTCAAGGTGCGGTCTCACCAAGGCCCTGTACAACTGCAGCAAGACATCCTTGTTCCTGTACTCAAACCCTCTTGCTACGAAGGCCAACATACCATTTGCCTTCTTAACTGCCTGCTGCACCTGCATGCTTACCTTCAGCGACTGGTGCACAATAACACCCAGGTCTCTTTGCACTTCCCCTTCTCCCAATCTATTGCCATTCAAATAATAATCTGCCTTCCTGTTTTTGCCACCAAAGTGGATAACCTCACATTTATCCACATTATAGTGCATCTGCCATGTTTCTGCCCAATCACCCAACCTGTCCAAATCGTACTGGAGTTTCACAACATCCTCCTCACAGCATACCCTCCCACCCAGCTTTGTGTCGTCTGCAAATTTGGAGATATTACATCCAATTCCCTCGTCCAGATCATTAATATATATTGTGAACAGCTGGGGTCCTAGGACCGATCCTTGCGGTACCCCACTAGTCACTGCCTGCTACTCGGAAAACGACCCATTTGTTCCAACTCTTTGCTTTCTGGCCGCCAAATAGTTCTCTATCCAAGTCAATACCTTGCCCCCAATCCCATGTGCCTTAACTTTGCACACTAATCTTTTATGTGGGACCTTATCGAAAGCCTTCTGAAAGTCCAAATACACCACATCCACTGGTTCTCCCCCATCCACCAGTTACATCCTCAAAAAACTCCAGTAGATTAGTCAAGCATGACTTACCTTTTGTAAATCCATGTTGACTTTGTCCGATCCTGTCACTGTTTTCCAAGTGCTCTGCTATTGCATCTTTTATAATAGACTCTAGCATTTTCCCCACTACCGATGTCAGGCTTACCGGTCTATAATTCCCCGCTTTTTCTCCACCACCTTTTTTGAATAGTAACATTAGCTACCCTCCAATCCATGGGTACTGTTCCAGAATCTATCGAGTTCTGGAAGATGACCAGCAATGCATCTACTATCTCTAGGGCCACTTCCTTAAGTACCCTGGGATGTAGACCATCAGGCCCTGGGGATTTATTGGCCTTCAGTCCCATCAATTTCCCTAACACCATTTCCCTACAAATACTGATTTCTTTCAGTTCCTCCCTTTCATCAGACCCTATGTTCCCCGGCATCTCTGGGAGGTTATTTGTGTCCTCCTTTGTGAAGACAGAACCAAAGTATGTATTTAGTTGATCTGCCATTTCCTTGTTTCCCATTATAAATTCCCCTGATTCTGACTGCAAGATATCTACACTTGACTTCACCAATCTTTTTCTCTTCACATATCTATGAAAGCTTTTACAGTCAGTTTTTATGTTCCCTGCTAGCTTACTCTCATATTCTATTTTTCCTTTCTTAATTAATCCCTTTCTCCTCCTTTGTTGACTCCTAAACTGCTCCCAATCCTCAGGATTATTGCTTTTTCTGGCCAATTTATATGTCCTCTCCTTGGATCTTATGCTATCCCTAATTTCCCTTGTTAGCCACGGTTGAGTCACCTTTTTTGTTTTATTTTTATGCCAAACTGGGATGAACAAATTCTGTAGTTCATCCATGTGGTCTTTGAATGTTTGCCATTGCCTATCCACCGTCAACCCTTTGAGTGACATTCCCCAATCAATCCTACCCAACTCGCTCCTCAGACCATCGTAGTTTCCTTTATTTAAATTGAGGACCCTTGTCTCTGAGTCAACTACTTCATTCTCCATCTTAATGAAGAATTCGATCATATTATGATCGCTACGACCCAAGGGGCCTCGTACAACAAGATTGCTAATTAATCCTTTCTCATTACATAATACCCAGTCTAAGATGGCCTGATCTCTGGTTGGTTCCTCGACATATTGGTCCAGGAAACCATCCTGTAAACACTCTAGGAATTCCTCCTCCACAGTATTGTTACTAATTTGGTTGGCCCAATCTATATGTAGATTAAAGTCACCCATGATGGCTGCTGTGCCCTTATTGCACGTTTCTTTAATTTCCCTTTTAATGCCATCCCCAACCTCCGCCTTACTGTTTGGAGGTCTATATACCACTCCCACTAATGTTTTTTTCTCCTTTGTATTTCTCAATTCTACCCATACAGATTCCACATCATCAGAGCTAATATCCTTCATTACAGTTGTATTAATCCCTTCTTTAACCAGTAATGCTACCCCACCTCCCTTTCCTTTTTGCCTATCTTTCCTGAATATCGAATACCCCTGGATGTTGAGTTCCCAGTTTTGGCCATCCTTGAGCCACGTTTCCGTAATCCCAATAAATCATATTCGTTTACCTCTATTTGCACAGCCAATTCGTCCACCTTATTACAAATGCTCCTCGCATTAAGTCACAAAGCCTCCAGGCTTGTTTTTTTAACGCTCTTAGACCTATTAGAATTATTATTTACTGTGGCCATGTTTGATTTAAACCGTTGATTTCTCTGACTGCCACTTTTGTTTTTCTCCTTCCTATCTTTTGCTTTTATCCCTGTTTTCCTTTCCTCTGTCTCCCTGCTCAGGTTCCCAACCCTCTGCCATTGTCGGAGGGTCAGTGCTCAGGGAGCGCTGCTCCATCGGAGGGGTAGTACTGCGGAAGAGCCGCATTGTCGGAGGGGCAGTGCTCAGGGAGCGCCGCAGTGTCAGAGGTACCGTCCTACGGATGAGACGTTAAACCGAGGCCCCCGTCTGCCCCCTCGGGTGGATGTAAAAGATCCCGTGGTGCTATTTTGAAGAAGTTATTCCCGGTGTTTTTAGCCCAATATTTATCCCTCAATCAACATGATGAAAAAACATTATCTGGTCATTATCACATTGCTGTTTGTGGGAGTTTGCTGTGCGCAAATTGGCTGCCGCGTTTCCCACATTACAACAGTGAATACACTTCAAAAGTACTTCATTGGCTGTAAAGCGCTTTGGGACGTCCGGTGGTCGTGAAAGGCGGTTAAGAAGGCAAATGGTATGCTGGTCTTCATTACAAGAGGATTTGAGTACAGGAGTAAAGAAGTCTTACTCCAATTATATCTTCTTCTTAGGCAGTCCCTCGGAACCGAGGATGACTTGCTTCCACATTAAAAATGAGTTCTCAACTGTAAGGGTAAATCGGGAGAGCTTCTTCTCCCCGAGATGGAAGCTCTGATATAAAGGGTCGACTGGATCCATGTTTATCTGTAATTTAAATAGAGGTCTGGTCGTCTTCCGAGCTCTTTCCCCTAGAGGAGAGGGTAGAATGGGGGTCTTTAGTGTTAAATGGTTTCACCTGGGTCCATTGTTTCCATCGCATACCCATCGGTTCCTGTAGACAAACACACGTATCACTTGTCATTAATACAGTACATGGCCCCATCCAACGGGCCCCATTCCCTTTCTTCCGATAACTTGCGTCATTACTTGTTGACCAATTCTTGGCAACTTGTCTGGTTTAAGTCCAGCATTCTGCCTTTCTAGATCTTTAATCTGTTGTTGGTTCCTTACTTCTTTATTTAGTGCTTGTACCTCCTGATTTAGTTGTACTAAGTATCGCCTTCATCTATCTTGCACTGGTCCTGGTCCTAAATACATACTTTGGTTCTGTCTTCACAAAGGAGGACACAAATAACCTCCCAAAGATGTCGGGGAACATAGGGTCTAATGAAATGGAGGAACTGATAGAAATCAGTATTTGTAGGGAAATGGTGTTAGGGAAATTGATGGGATTGGAGGCCGATAAATCCCCAGGGCCTGATAATCTATATCCTAGGACCGATCCCTGCGGTACCCCACTAGTCACTGCCTGCCACTCGGAAAAAGAGCCGTTTATTCCAACTCTTTGCTTCCTGTCTGCCAACCAGTTCTCTATCCAAGTCAGTGCCTTGCCCCCAATCCCATGTGCCTTAACTTTACACGCTAATCTCTTATGCGGGACCTTATCGAAAGCCTTTTGAAAGTCCAAATACACCACATCCACTGGTTCTCCCTTATCTATTTTCCCAGTTGCATCCTCAAAAAATTCCAGTAGATTAGTCAAGCATGATTTACCTTTTGTAAATCCATGTTGACTTTGTCCGATCCGGTCACTTTTTTCCAAGTGCTCTGCTATTACATCCTTTATAATGGACTCTAGCATTTTCCCCACTACCGATGTCAGGCTTACCGGTCTGTAATTCCCCGTTTTCTCTCTACCACCTTTTTTGAATAGTGGGGTTAAATTAGCTATCCTCCAATCCATGGATACTGTTCCAGAGTTTATCGAGTTCTGGAAGATGACCAGCAATGCATCTACTATTTCTAGGGCCACTTCCTTAAGTACCCTAGGATGTAGATGATCAGGCCCTGGGGATTTATCGGCCTTCAATCCCATCAATTTCTCCAACACCATTTCCCTACAAATACTGATTTCATTCAGTTCCTCCCTCTCATTAGACCCTATGATCCCCCGACACCTTGCAGCCTCGTGTTGTGGTGGAGTCGAATGAGCATGCGCAGCCCCGCCTCTCTACATTTAAAGGGACACCCAGCCCATCCACATTTAAAGGGTCACCCACCCGCTCCACATTTAAAGGGACACCCACCCCCTCGACATTTATAGGGACACCCGCCCCATCACATTTAAAGGGACCCCACCCCCTCCATATTTAAAGGGACTCCCTCCCCCCGTCTCGTGTGTTCTTCTGATTAAAGGGACTGTGACAATTCCCCCAGCCACCGCACTTTAGCAAGGATGTGAAAGACCTTGAGAGCCAGCCAGTGGCTCAGTTGAGAGCACCCTCGTCTCTCGGTCAGAAAGTTGTGGGTTCAAAGTCCCCACTCCAGGGACTCGAGCACATTAACCTAGGCTGACGCTCCAGGGCAGTGCCGAAGGAGCGCCGCACTGTCGGAGGGGCGGTGCCCTGTCAGAGGGGCAGTACTGAGGGAGCGCCGCACTGTGGGAGGGTCAGTACTGAGGGAGCCCTGCACTGTCGGAGGGTCAGTACTGAGGGAGCGCTGCACTGTCACAGGAGCAGTACTGAGGGAGCGCAGCACTGTCGGAGGGGCGGTACGGAGGGAGCGCCGCACTGTCGGAGGGGCAGTACTGAGGGAGCACCGCACTGTCGGAGGGTCAGTACTGAGGGAGCGCCGCACTGTCGGAGGGTCAGTACTGAGGGAGCGCTGCACTGTCAGAGGAGCAGTACTGAGGGAGCGCAGCACTGTCGGAGGGTCAGTACTGAGGGAGAGCCACACTGTCGGAGGGGATGTACTGAGGGGGGGCTGTACTGAGGGAGTGCTGCACTGTCGGAGTGGCAGTACTGAGGGAGCGCTTCACTGTCGGAGAGGCAGTACTGAGGGAGCCCCGCACTGTCGGAAGGGCAGTACTGAGGGAGCGCTTCACTGTCGGAGGGGAAGTACTGAGGAAGCGCTGCACTGTCAGAGGAGCAGTACTGAGGGAGCGCAGCACTGTCGGAGGGGCGGTACGGAGGGAGCGCCGCACTGTCGGAGGGGCAGTACTGAGGGAGCACCGCACTGTTGGAGGGTCAGTACTGAGGGAGAGCCACACTGTCGGAGGGGATGTACTGAGGGGGGGCTGTACTGAGGGAGTGCTGCACTGTCGGAGGGTCAGTATTGAGGGAGTGCTGCACTGTCGGAGGGGCAGTACTGAGGTAGCGCCGCACTGTCGGAGGGGCAGTACTGAGGGAGCGCCGCACTGTCGGAGGGGCAGTACTGAGGGAGCGCGGCACTGTCGGAGGGGCAGTACTGAGGGAGTGCTGCACTGTCGGAGGGGCAGTACTGAGGGAGCGCCGCACTGTCAGGGGCAGTACTGAGGGAGTGCCGCACTGTCGGTGGGGCAGTACAGAGGGAGCGCCGCACTGTCGGAGTGGCAGTACTGAGGGAGCCCCGCACTGTCGGAAGGGCAGTACTGAGGGAGCGCTTCACTGTCGGAGAGGCAGTACTGAGGGAGCGCTTCACTGTCGGAGGGGAAGTACTGAGGGAGCCCCGCACTGTTGGAGGGGCAGTACTGAGGGAGCACCGCACTGTCAGAGGGCCGTCTTTCGGAAGAGACGTTCAGGTGGACATAAAAGATCCCATTATTTCGAAGAAGGGCAGGAGAGTTATCCCCGGTGTCCTGGCCATTATTTATCATGCAAATTGGCTGCAGTGTTTCCCACATTACAACAGCAACTACACTTCAAAAAGTACTTCATTGGCTATAAAACCGTTGGTTGTGAAAGGCGCTGTATAAAGGCCAGTCTTTCTTTATTTTCTCTCCTGTATTTACATTAATTACTTATATAAACCTGTTTTACTGTCTCTTGCAAGGGGAGAATTGCAGACGGGCAGCTTAACGCAAACTTCACACGAAGATCTGACAGAGTCACTCGATTCATCAGGACCTGAATATCATCGACATATGGAAGCGGAAAGCAGCAATCAGAATGCGGGCAAACTGCACACGTGTGTTGTGTGTGGACGTGGATTCAACCGAAGGTTCAGCCTGGGGAGGCACAAGTGTAACCAAAGCGAGGAGAATCCGTGCAAATGTTGGGAATGTGGGAAGGGATTCACTTGCGTTTCCGAGCTGGAGACTCATCAACGCAGTCACTCCATGAAATGGCCGTTCACCTGCTCCGTGTGCGGGAAGGGATTCACTCAACAATCCGCCCTGCTGAGACACCGGCGAGTTCACACCGGGGAGAAGGCGTTCGCCTGCTCTCACTGTGAAGAGAGGTTTAACCAGTCTTCCCACCTGTTGATACACGAGCGTGTTCACACCAATGAGAGACCTTTTCAGTGCTCCGACTGTGAGAAGGGCTTCAGAAGATCCAGCGACCTGATACAGCACCAGCGAGTTCACACCAGGGAGAGGCCGTTCACCTGCTCCATGTGCGGGAAGGGATTTGTCCAGTCCGACACCCTGCGGAAACACCAGCTGGTTCACATTTACGAGAGGCCGTTCTCCTGCTCCGAGTGCGGGAAAGGATTCACACGTTCCGACTCTCTGCTGATACACCAGCGACTTCACACTGACGAAAGGCCGTTCTCCTGCTCAGAGTGCGGGAAAGGATTCACTCGACCCTCCTCTCTGCGGGAACACCAGCGAGTTCACACTGATGAGTGGCCGTTCACCTGCTCCGAGTGCGGGAAAGGTTTCACTCGTCCCTCCGCTCTGCTGATACACCAGCGAGTTCACACTGACGAGAGGCCGTTCTCCTGCTCCGAGTGCGGGAAAGGATTCACTTGTCCCTCTTCTCTGCGGCTGCACCAGCGAGTTCACACTGACGAGAGGCCGTTCACCTGCTCCGAGTGCGGGAAAGGATTCACACGTTCTGACTCTCTGCGGGAACACCAGCTGGTTCACACTGACGAGAGGCCGTTTAAATGTTCCGACTGCGACAAGAGTTTCAAATGCTCCAAGGGCCTGGAGATGCATCGACGCATCCACACCGGGGAGAGGCCGTTCAGCTGCTCTCGCTGCGGGAAGAGGTTTACCCACTCATCCGGTCTTTGGAAGCACCAGCGCACTCACACTGGGAAGATGCCGTTCCCCTGCTCAGTGTGTGAAAAGGGATTCACCAGTTCATCTCACCTGCTGAGACACCAGCGAGTTCACACCTGAGCGCACTGGTCCCATTCTGCTGTTAATCACATGAAGGACTGTTCTGTGTTAATAATGGCAATTACGGGGTTGGGGGGGTGCGGTTTGAAGATGCTGATAACCCCAGTAACTAGGCTGGAGTTTAAGAGGGGTCAGCCTCGGCTCAGTGGGCGACACTCTCACCTCTAGAGTCAGAAGGTCGTGGGTTTGAGTCCCACTCTGGAGACTTGAGCACGTAATCTAGGCTGACACTCCGGGGCAGTACTGAGGGAGAGCTGCCCTGTCACAGGTGCCACCTTTCGGATGCGACGTTAAACCACTGCCTCGTCTGCCCTCTCAGGTGGGTGTAAAAGATCCCGTGGCCGCTATTTTGAAAAACGGAAGGGAGAAAGGATCTCGACTCGGAAGATCAGGAAGTAGATGTGAAACTGGAATGTCGCTTGAAATGATTGTAAGACTGAATTTAACTGTGACTGTAATAATCGTGTTTTGTAGGTAACAGAGCGTGGGAAAAACCAGTACGAATCCAGTATGAGGTGATTTTGGTGGTGCCTCCTGTGTCACTACCACCACAACTACCATGCTTTACGGGTCTAACAGGACCTGTCCCATCAACCAACACGTTTTTAAGTACGAGCTGCACAGTTATGTGGCACAATTCAGACCCGACATTCCCTATTGTTTGAGGGTTTCAGTGAGCTCATGATACGACTGAACTCCTCCCTAAAACATTTTTTATGTTTTGGAGCAAGACAACTGGAGAATAGATATTGAAATTGAAAGCATAAGGGACAACACACACTGGTGGGATATTGGGCTTAATACATCAGCATGCCCTTAGGCTCCTATTATTTCACACGCTCTGGTTGTTCTCCAACTTGTAATGATTTTGTATTTGAGATATGTAACCCATGTAGTAAAACTTTGAACTATGTAAGATCAGAAGTTTGTTTAAGATCTACCCAGTTAAACACAAATGTCACAAGGTAGGGAGTCAAAAACTGTTAGGACTAATAAGACAACATAGGGACAAACATGGAAATTCCTCATTGGATTAGGATAATTTCCCATGTACTGGTCATATCCCAACTTGTAGTAATGATGTGCTTACTATTCTACACCTGCTACCTGAAACACCTAAAGTCCAATGCCCAATCACATTTAAATATGATCACAGCCCAGAACATGTTAGAGTTACATAAACGGAAGAAAAATAATCCATATGTAAGATTTTAGTTTTGAGGGGTCGGCAAATGCCTCGCCGTCAAGGTAGGGATATGTGGGATAGGGTGTACCTGTAGGATTTAGTAAACATTATTAAGATTCTATAACCAATTTTATATAACTATAATATGTGAAATTGTATGTTAAGATCCTAAAAGCCTGTATAAAATGGAGAATGGCTGAGCGCAAAGCAGGATGGGATTATGCCAACCTGACTCAAAACCTGTTTAAAATTACTGAAGTAATGGAATGTTGTGCTAAGTTTATGGAGACGAGGAATTCAGCAATATTATGTTTAAAGAGATAAAAACTAGAGAGATAGATAAGAGTTGGAGACGTCCTTCATTGGTCCAGCTATCGGATGGACCGACTGTTTTGTCAACATTCTAGGAAGTGTTCTGTGAAAAGTGAAGATCTGAGATAAGGGTACTTTGTTATGCAGAGAGAAAAAGTCAGAAGGATCAAACAAGGTCATAAGATGGGTAACGAGGGAGCAAGACTTTTTACCAGGTGTTAGAGGGTTAATTACGCCACGTCGGCAAAACGAGAGGGAAAAGGGGTATAAAGATACAGGTTTTGAACATCGAAAGCAGCGCACCGTGTAACCAGAGATTGATAGGAGCTTCGGTCAACAGAACACAGCAAGATCCCAAGGAAGCGCGCATGGGTCAACGGAACACAGCAAGATACATCAGGAGACTTGCGCCGCGCTCACTCAGAAGGAACGCCGGGGTTTGAACGAACAGACTGTGACTATCTTCTTGTTAAGTACTACTTCTTTGTACCGGATGTTTAATGCTTAATAAACCTCTTTTACTGATACACAATATACCTGTACCCAGAGTGGTTTGTGTAGTCACGGACTGTTTTACTGATACACAATATACCTGGACCCAGAGTGGTTTGTGTAGTCACGGACTGTTTTACTGATACACAATATACCTGGACCCAGAGTGGTTTGTGTAGTCACGGACTGTTTTACTGATACACAATATACCTGGACCCAGAGTGGTTTGTGTAGTCATGGACTGTTTTACTGATACACAATATACCTGTACCCAGAGTGGTTTGTGTAGTCACAGACTGTTTTACTGATACACAATATACCTGGACCCAGAGTGGCTTGTGTCGTCACGGACTGTTTTACTGATACACAATATACCTGGACCCAGAGTGGTTTGTGTAGTCACAGACTGTTTTACTGATACACAATATACCTGTACCCAGAGTGGTTTGTGCAGTCACGGACTGTTTTACTGATACACAATATACCTGGACCCAGAGTGGTTTGTGTAGTTACGGACTGTTTTACTGATACACAATATACCTGGACCCAGAGTGGCTTGTGTAGTCATGGACTGTTTTACTGATACACAATATACCTGTACCCAGAGTGGTTTGTGTAGTCACGGACTGTTTTACTGATACACAGTATACCTGGACCCAGAGTGGCTTGTGTAGTCACGGACTGTTTTACTGATACACAATATACCTGGACCCAGAGTGGTTTGTGTAGTCACGGACTGTTTTACTGATACACAGTATACCTGGACCCAGAGTGGCTTGTGTAGTCACGGACTGTTTTACTGATACACAATATACCTGGACCCAGAGTGGTTTGTGTAGTCACGGACTGTTTTACTGATACACAATATACCTGGACCCAGAGTGGTTTGTGTAGTCACGGACTGTTTTACTGATACACAATATACCTGTACCCAGAGTGGTTTGTGTAGTCACGGACTGTTTTACTGATACACAATATACCTGTACCCAGAGTGGTTTGTGTAGTCACGGACTGTTTTACTGATACACAATATACCTGGACCCAGAGTGGTTTGTGTAGTCACGGACTGTTTTACTGATACACAATATACCTGTACCCAGAGTGGTTTGTGTAGTCACGGACTGTTTTACTGATACACAATATACCTGGACCCAGAGTGGTTTGTGTAGTCACAGACTGTTTTACTGATACACAATATACCTGGACCCAGAGTGGTTTGTGTAGTCACGGACTGTTTTACTGATACACAATATACCTGTACCCAGAGTGGTTTGTGTAGTCACGGACTGTTTTACTGATACACAATATACCTGGACCCAGAGCGGTTTGTGTAGTCACGGACTGTTTTACTGATACACAATATACCTGGACCCAGAGTGGTTTGTGTAGTCACGGACTGTTTTACTGATACACAATATACCTGGACCCAGAGTGGTTTGTGTAGTCACAGACTGTTTTACTGATACACAATATACCTGGACCCAGAGTGGTTTGTGTAGTCACGGACACATTATTATAAGAGTTTTTGAAAGCTACATCAGTCATTGGGAAAATGCTGGAATCCATTGTTAAGGAAGTGGTATCAAGTCACTTAGAAAATCATAACATGATTAGGCAGAGTCAACATGGTTTTATGAAAAGGAAATCGTGTTTCACAAGTTTATTAGAGTTTTTTGAGGATGTAACTATCAGGGTAGATAGAGGGGAACCAGTGGATGTAGTATATTTGGATTTCCAAAAGGCATTCGATAAGGTGCCACAGAAAAGGTTATCACACAAGATTAGGACTCATGGGGTTGGGGGTAATATAGTAGCATGGATAGAGGATTGGTTAACGGACTGAAAACAGAGAGTAGGGATCAATGGATCTTTTTCAGGTTGGCAGGCCGTATCTAGTGGGGTGCCGCGTGGATCAGTGTTGGGCCCTCAGCTATTTACAATCTATATTAATGACCTAGATGAAGGGACCGAGTGTAATGTATCCAAGTTTGCTGATGATACAAAGCTAGGTGGGACAGTAAGCTGTGAGGAGCCTTTGGACCTTCTGCCAATCACCTTAAACCTGTGTCCTCTGGTTCTCGAGCCTTCCGCCAATGGGAACAGTTTCTCTCATTCTACTCTGTCCAGACCCCCTCCCGATTTTGAACACCTCCATCAAATCTCTCAACCTTCTCTGCTCTAAGGAGAAAACCCCAGCTTCTCCAGTCTCTCCACATAACTGAAGTCCCTCATCCCTGGTACCATTCTGGTCAATCTCCCCTTAACCTTCTCTGCTCCAAGGAGAACAATCCCAGCTTCTCCAGTCTCTCCACATAACTGAAGTCCCTCATTCCTGGTACCATTCTGGTCAATCTCCCCTTAACCTTCTCTGCTCTAAGGAGAACAACCCCAGCTTCTCCAGTCTCTCCACATAACTGAAGTCCCTCATTCCTGGTACCATTCTGGTCAATCTCCCCTTAACCTTCTCTGCTCTAAGGAGAACAACCCCAGCTTCTCCAGTCTCGCCACATAAATGAAGTCCCTCATTCCTGGAACCATTCTGGTAAATCTTTTCTGCAGCCTCTCTAAGGCCTTCACATCCTTCCTAAAGTGCGGTGCCCAGAATTGGACAAAATAAGAAAGAAAGACTTGTATTTATAAGAACATAAGAAATAGGAGCAGGAGTCGGCCATTCGGCCCTTCGAGCCTGCTCCGCCATTCAATGAGATCATGGCTGATCTTCTGCCTCAACTCCATTCACCGGCCCTATCACCATATCCCTTGATGCCCTTACTAGTCAGAAATCTATCGACTTCTGTTTTGAATATACCCAATGACTGAGCCTCCACAGCCCTCTGGGGTAGAGAATTCCAAAGATTCACCACCCTCTGTGTGAAGAAATTTCTTCCCATCTCAGTCCTGAATGGCCGACCCTTTATCCTGAGGCTGTGGCCCCTGGTTCTAGACTCCCCAGCCAAGGGAAACATTCTCCCAGCATCCACCCTATCAAGCCCTGTAATAATTTTGTATGCTTCAATGAGATCCCCTCTCATTCTTCTGAATTCAAGAGAATACAGGTCTAGTTTACTCAATCTCTTCTCATACAACAGTCCCGCCATCCCAGGAATCAATCTCGTGAACCTTCATTGCACTCCTTCTATGGCAAGTATATCCTTCCTTAGGTAAGGAGACCAAAATTGTACACAGTACTCCAGGTGTGGTCTCACCAAGGCCCTATATAATTGGAGACAGCGTTGGTGGTACCTCTCCAGTGCTTTGAGGTGCACTGGAGAGGTACCACCAACGCTGCCTCCGCAAGATCCTGCAAATTTATTGGCAGGATAGACGCACCGTCAGTGTTCTTGCTCAGGCCAACATCCCCATCATCGAAGCTTTGACCATGCTCGATCAGCTCCGATGGACGGGTCACATTGTCCGCATGCCCGATACAAGACTCCCAAGACAAGCGCTCTACTCGGAGCTCCGGCACGGCAAGAGAGACCCAGGTGGGCAGAGGAAACACTTCAAGGACACCCTCAAAGCCTCCTTGGAAAAAGTGCAGCATCCCCACCGACACCTGGTAATCCCTGGCCCAAGACCGCACAAAGTGGAGGAGAAGCATCCAAGAAGGCGCCGAACACCTCGCGTATCTGGGAGCAAGGGGAAGCCAAGCACAAGGAGTGCACGTCAACCCAAGCACCCCACCCACCCGCCCCTTCAACCACCATCTGCCCCACCTGTGACAGAGACTGTAGCTCCCGCACTAGACCCATCAGTCACCTGCGAACTCATTTTTAACATGGAAGCAAGTCATCCGTGGTTCCGAGGGACTGCCTAAGAAGAAAGAAGATATAATTGGAGTAAGACTTCTTTACTCCTGTACTCAAATCCTCTTGTAATGAAGGCCAGCATACCATTTGCCTTCTTAACCGCCTTTCACGACCACCGGACTTCCCAAAGCGCTTTACAGCCAATGAAGTACTTTTGAAGTGTATTCACTGTTGTAATGTGGGAAAAGCGGCAACCAAATTGCACACAGCAAGCTCCCACAAACAGCAATGTGATAATGACCAGATAATCTGCTTTTTCGTCATGTTGATTGAGGGATAAATATTGGGCTCAAAACACCGGGGATAACTTCTTCGAAATAGCACCATGGGATCTTTCACATCCACATGAGGGGGCAGACGGGGGCCACGGTTTAACGTCTCATCTGTAAGATGGCACCTCCGACAGTGCAGCGCTCCTTCATTACTGCCCCTCAGACAATGCAGAGCTGCCGCAGCATTGCTTCCCCCGACAGTGCGGCACTCTATCAGTACTGCCCCCCGACATTGCAGCGCTGCCTCGGTACTGTCCCTCTGACAGTGTGGCGCACCCTCAGCACTGCCCCTCTGACAGTGTGGTGCTCCCTCAGCACTGCCCCCCTGACAGTGCGGCGCTCCATCAGTACTGCCCCCCCGACATTGTGGCGCTGCCTCAGTACTGTCCCTCTGACAGTGTGGCGCACCCTCAGCATTGCCCCTCTGACAGTGCGGTGCTCCCTCAGCACTGCCCCCCCGACAGTGCGGCGCTCCATCAGTACTGCCCCCCCGACATTGTGGCGCTCCCTCAGCACTGCCTCTCTGACAGTGCGGCGCTCCCTCAGTACTGCCCCTCTGACAGTGCGGTGCTCCCTCAGCACTGCCCCCCCGACAGTGCTGCGCTCCCTCAGTACTGCCCCTCCGACAGTGCGGCGCTCCCTCAGTACTGCCCCTCTGACAGTGCGGCGCTCCCTCAGCACTGCCCCCCCGACAGTGCTGCGCTCCCTCAGTACTGCCCCTCCGACAGTGCAGCGCTCCCTCAGTACTGCTCCTCCGACAGAGCGGTGCTCCCTCAGCACCACACTGCAGTTTCAGCCTCGTTTTATGTGCTCAAGTCCCTGGAGCGGGATTTGAACCCATGTCCCTGGAGCGGGATTTGAACCCACAACCTTCTGACTCTGCTATCCACTGAGCCACAGCTGACTCCAGTCTTTTACACAGTTTCATCATAACTTCCTTGCTTTTGCACTCTACACCTCTCCAAAAGCAAGGGAGTTATGATGAATTGTTAAACAGTTTTTTTGCAGAGTGACCAAGGCTGTCTGTAGGAAACAATTTTGCATTTCAAAGAAGCTTGTATTGTGAAGCTTGGATTTATAAATAGGGCATTGCAGGTATTCGTGTTGACCTCTCAGGACGAATGCCTACTAAATAATTTAGTTCGAGTTCGGATGAATAATCACTAATTGTTTATTAACTGGAACTGATGAAATACAACAGGTAAGCTGGCTTTACACAGGAGCAATGCGAGATAGGTCTTACCCCAACGGGGACTCCACGAGGACTGAGTCCGTAGTCCTCGGGAGAGCGTGATGACGTCATCATGCTCGGTCGCGTTTTCCCACTCTTCGGGTGTCACGTGACCGCGTCCTGACGTTAGCGCGTTGGCCTGCGTTTGGGGCAGTCACGTGACCCGCGCCGATACGTCGGCGCCTTCACCCGGTGTGTAGGCTGGCCATTGAGGCCGAAGTCGCGACCACGGTAGCAGGAGCTGGAGGCCGAGCGGGGGATTGCGTCGCTTATGTCTGCCGGCCGATGCGGCCGAAGTCACGGTAGGCCGGGCTGTGCCGGCGGCCGTCCTGGAAAGCCGAGTCAGGCCGGCGGCTGCCGCACGTACGTCACGCAATGTGTTGTGTCTGTGTATAATAAGACACAGACTGCAGGAGAACAGTACAACAGGTGTTTACTCAACGTGGCTCACACGGGAACTGATCTGTACAGATTACCACTCAGTGCTATATACAGGTGTGGTCACTGCCGGTACTGCAGTATACATGAGCTGTAAAAGATAGTTCCCCCCTTAAAGGTATATACATTACAATTCCTCCCCTTTTAGATTAACAGTACCATAACACTCATTTAACAATTAAATATCGAACTAATTACAATTAACACTTTTAACATGCAACATTAGCTGAAAATAGTCTATTTATATATTCAGTCTTTGGGGAGGCTTCCTGAT
Source organism: Somniosus microcephalus (assembly GCF_052327205.1). Lineage (NCBI taxonomy): Eukaryota > Metazoa > Chordata > Chondrichthyes > Squaliformes > Somniosidae > Somniosus > Somniosus microcephalus. Next base: position 108,891 of record NW_028225452.1, on the reverse strand, counting down.
CCTTTCTGGATAGCACCTTTCCCGAGTGTCTTGCTCTTGCTGCAGAGGCGATTCTGGCCCCCTGTCGTCGGTTGATTCATCAGCTTCCGATGCTACTGTTTCTGGGGTAGATGCGACCTGTATGTTGGGTTCATCACCAGGTACGTATGGGCGAGGCATGGGGTTGACTTGTTCCTGTGACTCTAGGATCTGGTCAGCATAGCATCTCACGATGCTCTCCCCAACGTCCACTGTGTACATTAGTGGGCCCTGCCGTGTGCATATTGTTCCTGGCTGCCATTTTTCTGTTCGGTAGTCGCGGACCAAGACTGGTTGCCCTACATTGAAGCTCCTTGCTGGCTTCTCATGGATGTGCTGGAATTGCTTACTCTCAACATCTCTTCGTACGTTTGGTCTGAGCAAATCCAGGCGAGATCTTAACCTTCGGTTAAAGAACATCATGGCTGGGGCTTGGTTGGTGACTGCATGTGTCGCATTCCGGTAGGCGAACAGGAAATTGTCCACCTTGTGCTGCAGCAGAATGTTGTCATTGTACATAGCCTTTATTGCCTTCTTAAAGGTTTGTATGAACCTCTCAGCCAATCCATTTGTGGCTGGATGATACGGGGCAGATGTGTAATGCCTTACCCCATTCTTTTTCAAGAACCTCCGGAACTCTTCGGACACAAACAGTAGTGTCCGTGTGTTGATAAAGACACTGAAGACAGGAGTTGGTTCATAGGTATTTGTTAAGTATGTGTATTGTATTGAACAATTAACACAAAGACTTAAACGTATAACTCAAACAGGCCTTCACTGGTTGGAGGTAGGGACTGCACGTAGGTCTTTACTTCATGCCCACAGGCGGGAACTGAGGGGAGATCAGTACCCACAGTACTATTTATACCCCTATGGCCAGGAGTGGTACTGCATATCACTACGCCCTACAAGTAGTGCAGTCCTGTCCATAGGTTCAAGTAGCACACATATTACATACACAACATTCCTCCCTTCTTAGCTTTACAGTCATCTCCCCATTTAACATAACGTAATAACATATATACATATATAACTTCAGGTTTACATAACAGAATAACATAGATACATAGATAACTTCATGTCAAAACAGATCACAGATTCAGTCTCTGCGGGAAACAGTTCACAGATTCAATCTCTGCGGTGTAGTCGGTTCACGTTGCTGGAGTGACTCATTCAATAGTCCTTCCATGGATTTAACAGTTTGAACTTCCGAACTGAATTGGCTCCGTTCGGAGGGACCACGTGTGTGATCTGGTAGAGGTAATAATGGTTCAGATGGGTCATCTTCTGTTTCGACTTTTCCTTTTCTGCTTCTTGGAGACTCTCTGGGCTCCATTGTCAGCTGCCACAGCTGCCAGCTGCATGCGCAGTTCCTCCTTCTCTTCCTCCTGTTTCCGTCGTAGAGCCAGCTTCTCCCGATGTTCCGTAGACTTTTGGTGCTCCTCCATGATTTCTGCACTTTGGGAGTCGAAGTTACAAGCTGGGCAGGACAGGACATCGTAATATTCGGTGTCGTCCACCAGGTCATGGTAATATTCGGTGTCGTCCTGAGCTAGACCAGTGAGAGGGTCGTCTATTTCCTCCATACCCAGCTGGACGTTAGCCAGCTCTTGTTCCAAATCCAGACATCTTTCCTGAAGAGACTTCTTCATGTGTACCTCTGCATCCAGCTTTTTCTGGGCTTTCAGCAAGTCGTTTACTAATGACCTCATTTGAGATTTTACTACTTCAACTTCTTTTGGAGATTGATTGATCGGACTATTCAATCCCTCTACCGGAGCAGCTGTTTCAGCGGTCTGTTGTTCTACGTTGACGTGAGTCAGCGTACTTTTGGCATCCAAGGGCTGCTCTGTTGCAGTCATCTCAGTCTGTGTTGCCACCTCAGCTCTTCCAATAACCTTTGAGAGCTCCGAACCCCTTTCGTTTGAATATTGAAGTTCGTGTTCAAGTTTTTCCCATTTCAGAGTCCTGTCCTTCAGCATATGCAGGAGTTGGCTGACCGTTAACTCCTCTGACATCAGACGTTTTGTGTGCTCCTGCTCCATTTTCTCCATCAGCTGCTTCTGTTGTCTTTCCAGATTCTCCAACTCTATATCAAAGAACTCTTTCGTTGCATTCAACTCTTGCTCAAAACGGCGAAGCATTTGTTCTAATTGCTGTTGTAGTTTGAAATGGAGTTGAGTTCGAGCCCGGTGTCCCTCAGAAATGGGCACATCAGTAGACTTGCCAGACTCAGAATCCACAGTTAAACTATGTTGTTGTTGCTCAGTGGAATTCTGTGCTGAAACTTTGTCTTTTGCACCTGAGTTGGGCTTACCATCATCTGTTCCAGAGTCTGGGCCGACTATCTTCACCGAGTTCTCACTCGTTATTGTTTGTAGGAAATGCCAGTCCATATTCATTTTCCTAATCCACTCCTGTCCTAGTAGTGGAGGACCTCCTTCAGATATCACATATAAGTCCATTATTTGACTGTCTTCGCCCTTGTGGACCACTGCAACCTCTATTTTCCCGATGGGGTACACTCTTTGCCCCGTGTATGTTTTCAATATAATCCCCGTATCCTGTAGGGGAATATGTTGGAATAACTTTCCGTAATCTTTCTTATTTATGACCGTCAATGCCGATCCAGTGTCCAATTACAGTTTTACTTGGACTCCTTCTATCTGAAGAGTGACCCAAATTGTCTGGAGGTCTGCACCCTTACCAGCGTTGAGTACTCTTAAGCTAGCCAGTTCATTACAGCTTAAGCTAGCCAGTTCATTACTGCTAGCATCTGAATCGGACTCCTGTTCGGTCACCTTGTGTACCTTTGCGTATTTTCCTTGCGGTGACTTCTTGTTGCTGGTCTTCTTCCCTGACCTGCATACTCTAGCTATATGTCCAAGCCTACCACAAGTTCTACATTCTTGGTTTTTAAACCAACACTGGTTCTGATCATGCGTTGTCTTTCCACAACGATAACATTTGCCAGAACTCACACCCAATTTGTGTGCACTGAGCTCCGGTGACCGTAGCTGCATTACTGCCGTGCCTTTCGCTGCGGCTTCGTGTGCTGCTTCCATAGTGACCGCCTTCTCAAGCGTCAGCTCATTCTCCTCAAGCAGTCGCTTTTGCGTATCCTGTTTAAATAAACCACACACAAATTTGTCTCGTAGTGCATCTGTCAGTCCCGTTCCAAACTGGCAATATTTCGCTAATTTACGCAATTCCAGCAAATATTCAGCATTGCTTTCATGCTGTAGCTGCCTTCTGTCGTAAAATTTAAATCGTTCCGCTAGCATCAGCGGCGTGGGGTTTAGATGATCTTTCAGGACAGTAACAATCTCATCGAACGTCTTATCCGCCGGTTCATCTGGTGATAACAGGTGTTTCAATTGCCCGTATGTCTTCGCACCCATTAAATTTAATAATGTTAGAGCTTTATCTTGGTCACGAATTTTATTGGCCTTACAATAATTTTTTACTCTTTCAACATATATGGCCCAATCTTCGAGATCACTATCAAAGGTGCTAATATTCCCGTGTTTAGGCATTGTAGATTTGCAATTTCTCAGATTTTATTTTCTTTACTTGTTATCAAAGATGGCGGCTTCCCGCTCTTGCCGTCGTCCACCGCCCACAAAATGGCGGTTTTCCCGCGCTTGGCGGTCTTCACCCGTCCCCCGACGCCGTCTCCCTTCAGCCCCCGAGTGCGGCCCTTATCAGCGGATGCGATCGCTGGATCGTGAAGTGGCTCCCGACCGAAGCGGCTCTCGCACCTTGAGCTTCTGCAGCCGCCGCGCCTTTCAGTCCGAGTGCGGCCCTTATCTTTGGTCCCGATCGCTGGCCCGCGCTGCGCCTCGCACTTGAAGCGGCTCCCGGCCTCTGGCTCACCCGCTCATGCGGCTCTTGCTCGCTCCCTCCCGGGCTCTGGCTTACCCACGAGGTTATGGAGGCTTCAGGGTCCTAATGCCTGTCGCTTCCAGTCGCTGGAAGCTGTCAGGATTTCTGCTGCCCTTCAGTTTTGAGTGGGGTGTTGAGGATTGAAACCTCTCTTCAACGTCCTGTCTTTGGACGAAGCCGCCGTGGAATAACTGCCGCAGGGTTCGAACCGACTCGTCGCCAGTGTTAAGTATGTGTATTGTATTGAACAATTAACACAAAGACTTAAACGTATAACTCAAACAGGCCTTTACTGGTTGGAGGTAGGGACTGCACGTAGGTCTTTACTTCATGCCCACAGGCGGGAACTGAGGGGAGATCAGTACCCACAGTACTATTTATACCCCTATGGCCAGGAGTGGTACTGCGTATCACTACGCCCTACAAGTAGTGCAGTCCTGTCCATAGGTTCAAGTAGCACACATATTACATACACAACAGTATTTACTAAGCAAAGTCTGGGGCGGGGGGTTCTAACGGATATACACAATATACAGGTTTATATAGCCCGAGTGGCAATTACCAGCATTACAGCACACCTGGGGCTCTTAAAGGCACATACACCACAATTCCTCCCCTTTTAGCTAACCAGTACATCATATTTTAAGTAATTATTAATTACATGTTATAAGCAAAATAATATACATTGCTGTAGTTAATTAATTATAAGTCAGTCTCTCAGGAGGCTTCCTGACTCGGTCCGGATAACGCCTCGGGGGTGTAGTAGTTTCTGGTGGTGTAGTAGGTTCTTCTGGCAAGGCTGATTCGGCTTGAATGCCAGTGTCAGGTTCATCGGGTTCCAGTATCACCGGATCGGAGGTAGATATGGGTATCTCTACTTCATCGTTAGATGTATAGAGTTGTGGTGTAGGTTGTCCCTTTTCGGATGACTTTATGATTTGGTCAGCATGGCGCCTTATTATGCTTTCTCCGATGTCCACGGTATACATCAGTGGTCCTAGTCCTGTGCAGATAGTTCTAGGCTGCCATTTCTCGGTACGGTAGTCCCGGGCCAAAACTTGTTGACCTATCTGGAAGGTTCTAGTTGGCCTTTCATTCATGCCTTGAAACTGCCAGTTCTCCACGTCCCTTCTGATGTTGGGCTTCACCAAATCCAGCCAGCATCTTAGGTTTCTATTGAAGAACATCATGGCGGGAGTTTGGTTGGTAACCATATGTGTTGCATTCCTGTATGCGAATAAGAAGTTATCCACCTTGTGCTGAAGTTTTATGTCTTCATTACCCATGGCCTTTATGGCCTTCTTGAAGGTCTGGACAAACCTTTCAGCCAATCCATTGGTGGTGGGATGGTATGGGGCGGACGTGTAGTGCTTAACCCCATTGTCTTTTAAGAACTTTCTGAATTCTTCGGACACAAATTGCGGTCCATTATCAGAACATATCTGTTCCGGCAGCCCATTCCTGGCAAATATGGTCCTTAATACTGTGATGGTTTGTTCCGTGGTGGAGGAGGACATCTTTATTACCTCCGGCCACTTGGAGTGTGCATCAACCGCGATTAAGAACATTGAGTCCATAAATGGACCAGCAAAGTCGATGCGCACCCTTTGACAGGGAGATGAGGGCCACTCCCATGGATGTAAAGGGGCTTGTGGTGGAGCGTTTTGGACCTTCTGGCATCCTAGGCAGCTCTTGGTCATTTCTTCGATGTCTCCATCGATACCTGGCCACCATACAAACGCCCTAGCTAGGTTCTTCATTTTCACTCCACCCAGATGCCCCTCGTGAAGCTCCTTTAGCACTTTATCCTGGAGTTTGGGTGGAATTACCACTCTGGATCCACACATCAAGGTTTCTCGGCACACTGACAGCTGTTCTCTTCTTTGCGAGAATGCTGGCAACAGTGGTTTGCCATGTGCTGGCCATCCCTTCACTGTTAAATCGTAGACCCGTGAGAGAGTCGGGTCATTTCTCGTCTCCCTTTCAATGGCAGAATTTGTTACTGGTAGACATTCCACTATGGTAGAGTGGAACATCTCTACTGGGTCTACTGTAGGTGCCTCTTCTACCATTGGCAACGGTAGGCGCGATAAACCATCAGCATTCCCATGCTGTTTTGATCCTTTATATTCTATGTTGTATTGTGTGCCCCTAGAAAAAGGGACCACCTCTGTAGCCTTTGCGCTGTCATAATGGGAACACCCTTTTTAGGGTTGAATATGGAGATGAGGGGTTGATGGTCAGTCAACAAGGTAAATTTTTGTCCGTGTAGGTAATGGTTGAATTTCTTCACTCCCCATACCAGGCTGAGTGCTTCCCTGTCGATTTGGGCATAGTTACGCTCAGCTGAGTTTAATGAGCGTGACGCAAAAGCTATCGGCCGTTCTGAGCCATCAGGTAATTTATGGGATAATACTGCTCCTATGCCGTAAGGGGATGCATCGCACGCCAGTCTGATTGGCAGTGATGGGTTGTAATGAGCCAAAACTTCTTCGGATGTGATTAAGTCTTTGCATTTATGGAAGGCACGTTTACAGTCTTCGATCCATTTCCAAATCACTCCTGTTTGTAGAAGTTCATTAAGAGGGTGTAGAAGAGTTGATAAGTTCGGTAAAAATTTATGATAGTAATTTATTAATCCCAGGAACGACCTTAATTGTGAAACATTTTCAGGTGCTGGGGCTTTTATGACCACTTCAATTTTTTCAGGTGACTTATGCAACTCTTCATTATTAATTATGTGGCCACAATATGATATCTGATTTTGGAAAAATTCGCACTTGGGGCGATTCGCTCATAGGCCCCGTTCTTTCAGCCTAGTGAGCACCTGCTCCAAATTGGCAAGGTGCTCGTTGTCATTTTCTCCTGTTACAAGGATGTCGTCTAGGTAGCATTGAGTCCCCGGAATCCCTTGCAGGACTTGCTCCATAGCTCTTTGCCAGATAGCTGGAGCTGATGCTAATCCAAAAACCAGTCGATTGTACTGGTACAGGCCTTTGTGTGTGTTTATCGTGAGATACGTTTTAGAGGCCTCCTCAACCTCCATTTGTAGATATGCCTGTGCCAAGTCAATTTTGGTGAAATGTTTCCCTCCGGATAGTGAGGCAAAAACATCTTCTATCCTCGGAAGAGGATACTGTACTGTGTGAAGGACCGGGTTTACAGTTACCTTGAAGTCACCACAGATGCGAATTTTTCTCTGTTCTTCAGATTTATCTTTATTCAGTGCTTTTTTCATGACTGGAACGATGGGTGTTGCCCACTTGCCCCAATCTATTTTGGATAATACGCCTGCTTTTTCCAAATTCTCCAGCTCTGCCTCGACTGCTGGATGTATTGCGTATGGCACCGGTCTTGCCTTAAAAAATTTGGGAATTGCTGCATCTTCCACTTTTATTGAGGCAGTGATGCCTTTCAAGGTTCCTAGTTTCTCTTGAAACACTTCTTTGGCGTTGGCCAAGATGTCTTTTAATCGTTCAGGTATGATGTCATCATTGTTTTTTTTCTTACTGGTCACCGTCAGTGCCTGAATGGAGTGCCAGTCTAAACGTATCTTTCTGATCCATTCACATCCCAACAACAGTGGACCACCATCTTGTAGAATGTATAAATACAACTTTTGTATTTCTTTGCCGTTGTATACAACAGGCACCCTTATTTTTCCTTTGGGGTATACTTTCTGCCCCGTATATGTTTTTAAGATAATGGATGTGTCTTTTGGAGGTATATGCGAAAATAGCCTCTCGTAATCCCATCGATTTATTACGGTTAGAGCTGATCCTGTATCTAGCTCCATTTTAACTGGGGACCCTGCTATTGTGAGGGTAACCCAAATGGTTTGGTAATCATCTTTGGCAAGTACATTATGTAATTTGAGACAGCTTAGTCTCTTGTTTTCGAAGTCGCTATCGCTCTTCTGGTCTTCGGACCTACTGTCCGTCATCATTTGTACCTTCCTGTACTTTTCTTTATTGATTTTTTTTTCTGTCTGTGGATTTATTTTGTCCAGATCGGCATACCCATGCAATGTGTCCAATCTTTCCGCATTGCATGCATGCTTTGTCCTTGAACCAGCAGTCCCTCTGGTTATGGGTGGATCTGCCGCAGCGATAACACCTTTCGACACCCTGTGTCATTTCATGGGTGCCGAAGTCTTGTGTCTTTTGTTGTATCTCTGCAGCTCCTCTTGCTGCAGCTTCATATGATACAGCCATACTGAAAGCTTTGTCCAATGTTAAATCTTTATCAGAAAGCAGCCTTTTTTGTGTTCCTTCACTTAAGAGACCGCAAACGAATTTGTCTCGAAGATAATCTGATAGTCCTGCCCCGAATTGTCAGTACTTTGATAGCTTTCTTAATTCGGTTAGGTAATCAGCGTTACTTTCATTCTTGTGTTGATTTCTCTTGAAGAACTTGAATCGTTCCGCTATCAGCAGCGGCGTTGGGTTTAAGTGCTCCTGCAGGGTATCAACAATTTCTTTAAAATTCTTGTCCTTTAGTTTGGCTGGAGTGATTAAATTTCATAACAGCCCGTATGCCTTTGCGCCCATTAAGTTCAGAAGTACTGAAACTTTTTTTTCATCTTCTATTCCATTTGCAGTGCAATATACCTCTACTCTTTCCACGTATGTGGTCCAATCCTCTATTTCGCTATCAAAAGCATCAATATTGCCAGACTTAGGCATTTCAGAAAAGATATGGCGCTTCCCGCGCTTTTTTTTCTTTTCTGTAGCAAAGATATGGTGCTTCCCGCCGCTGCTGCCGATGACAACGCTGTTTACTGCGGTTTCCGTTCTTTTATTTTTTTATTTACTGTTGCAGACTCATTCCCGCCGGAGTTTCTCTCCAGGTCTGAACGCTGACCTGCTTGCCGCGCCAGCCATCTCCCGAGTGCTCCCTCCCAGTCCGTTATTGCTTGCCTCCGATTTCGCTGCCTGTCTCAGCTGTAGAGCCAGCCGCTGGAGCCCCAGCCTGACGCCCAGGAAGAATTAGCGCAGTACCTGCCACCAGCTTGGCCAGCTGGTGAAACCACAGCTTCTCTCACTTCCTTGAGTCTTCTGGATGCCCGAGGAATCGATGTCCTTGAGGTGCTGCCGAATTGCAGGTAAGCCCGTTTCCACTTCGTCGCCACCGTAGTGTCCGTGTGTTGATAAAGACACTGAAGACAGGAGTTGGTTCATAGGTATTTACTAAGCAAAGTCTGGGGGGGTTCTAACGGATATACACAATATACAGGCTTATATAGCCCGAGTGGCAATTACCGGCATTACAGCACACCTGGGGCTCTTAAAGGCACATACACCACACAAACTGTGGTCCGTTGTCGGAGCAAATCTGTTCTGGCAAGCCATTTCTGGCAAAAATGGTCCGTAGGACTGCAATAGTTTTCTCCGTGGTGGTGGAGGACATTTTGATGACCTCAGGCCATTTCGAGTGCGCATCCACGGCTATTAAAAACATTGAGTCCGTGAATGGACCAGCAAAATCAATATGCACCCGTTGCCATGCAGATGAGTGCCACTCCCATGGGTGTAGAGGGGCCTGTGCTGGTGCATTTTGGACTTTCTGGCATCCTGAGCAGCTCTTGGTCAGGTCCTCGATTTGTTTATCGATTCCCGGCCACCACACATAAGCCCTGGCTAGGCTTTTCATTTTTACCCCTCCCAGATGACCCTCATGAAGCTCATTGAGCACTCTATCCCTTAACTTGGGTGGAATTACCACTCGGGATCCACACATCAAGGTCCCCCGGCACACTGACAGCTGTTTTCTCCTTGTCGAGAATGCTGGCAACAGTGAGTCGCCATGTGCTGGCTATCCCTTCACCGTCAAATCATATACCCGAGACAGTGTCGGGTCATTTCGGGTTTCTTTTTCGATACAAGCGTTAGTTACCGGTAGGTATTCAACTATAGTCGAATGGAATATTTCGACAGGATCCACTGCTGGTGCTTCCTCCGCAGTAGGCAGTGGCAGGCATGATAGCCCATCAGCATTTCCATGCTGTTTCGTGCCCTTATATTCAATCTCATAGTGGTGCGCCCCTAGAAAAAGTGACTATCTTTGTAGTCGTTGCGCAGTCATCACCAGAACGGCCTCCTTTGGATAAAAAATGGAGACAAGAGGCTGGTGATCAGTCAGCAAGGTGAATTTCTGCCCGTGCAGATAGTGATTGAACTTTTTCACTCCCCACACTAGGCTGAGGGCCTCCCTGTCAATCTGGGCATAGTTACGCTCGGCTGAGGTTAGTGATCGTGACACAAAGGCTATTGGCCTCTCTGAGCCGTCCGAGAATTTGTGCGACAGCACCGCTCCAATGCCGTAGGGTGACGCATCACATGCCAACCGAATTGGTAATGCTGGGTTGTAATGGGCCAATACCTCTTTCGATGTGATTAGTGTTTTGCTCTTCTGGAAAGCGCATCTACATTCGTCACTCCACTTCCATGGCACCCCAGTTTGCAGTAGGGTGTTCAGTGGGTGTAGTATTGTAGACAAATTTGGCAAAAACTTATGGTAGTAGTTTACCAGCCTGAGGAATGACCTCAGTTGTGACACATTTTCCGGTGCTGGAGCCTTGACTGCTGCCTCAATCTTCTCTGGGGACTTATGTAACCCCTCTTTATCGATAACATGGCCACAATACGAGATCTGTGTTCTAAAAAACTCGCATTTGGGGCGGTTAGCTCGGAGCCCATATTCCTGCAATCTAGTGAGCACCTGCTCCAGGTTGGCAAGGTGATCACTGTCATTTTTGCCCGTGACCAGGATGTCGTCCAAATAACACTGGGTCCCTGGGATCCCTTGCAGGACTTGTTCCATTGCTCTCTGCCAAATAGCCGGAGATGATGCTACCCCGAATACCAGCCGGTTGTATTGGTAGAGACCTTTATGGGTGTTGATTGTGAGGTATTTTTTTGATGCTTCTTCTACCTCCATTTGCAGATACGCCTGGGCCAGATCAATCTTAGTGAAGCGTTTCCCTCCAGATAGCAAGGCGAAAATATCTTCAATCCGCGGAAGTGGGTATTGTACGGTGTGAAGGATTGGGTTCACTGTTACCTTAAAGTCCCCACAGATGCGAACCTTCCTTGGTTCCCTAGGTGTGCTGCTCAACGACTGTTTCATCACAGGGACGATGGGTGTAGCCCACTCGCTCCAGTCTACCTTGGATAGTACACCTGAACGTTCCAGACTCTCCAGCTCTGCTTTGATGGCTGGGCGGATCGCATAAGGTACCGGTCTGGCCTTAAAAAATTTTGGGCTTGCGTTTTCTTCAATTTTAATCATTGCTGTCATGCCTTTTAGTGTTCCGAGTCCTTGCTGGAACACTTCTGTCACATCAGTTAGGATCTTTGACAGTCACCCAGGTGTGACATCGTCATCCTTTTTGTCAGCCACAGTCAGTGCGTGTATGGAATGCCAATCCAGTTGTATTTTCCAGATCCATTCACGTCCCAGTAATGGTGGTCCTCCACCTTGCAATACATACAGGTCTAGTTTTGGTGTTTCCTTACTGTTATATATAACGGTCACCCTTATTTTTCCTTTGGGGTAGACTTTTTGCCCCGTGTACGTCTTCAAAATAATTTTTGTGTCTCTCAAGAGTATGTGTGAGAATAGCCGCTCGTAGTCCCGTCGGTTTATGACTGTTAGGGCTGATCCTGTGTCCAATTCCATCTTTACCTGGACTCCTGCTATCTTGTGAGTGACCCAAATGGTTCGGTGATCCTCCGTTGTGGTCACATTATGTAATTTCAGACAACTCAGTTCCCTGCTTTCGGAGTCGTTATCACTCTTTTGTTCGTCTGAACTATTCCCCGTCATCTTATGTACCTTCTTGTACTTTCCTTTGGTAGGTTTCTTATTGCTGGTTTTCTTTCCCGACCTGCAGACTCGTGCTATGTGTCCTACTTTTCCACACTGTCTGCACACTTTGTCTTTGAACCAGCAATCATTCTGGTTGTGTGTTGTTCTGCCGCAGCGATAGCACTTCTCTGTTCCATATGACATTTCATTTGTGCCATATTCTTGCAGTCTCTGTTGTATCTCTGCAGCGCCCCGTGCTGCTGCTTCATATGATACCGCAATGCTGAAAGCCTTTTCCAGCGTAAGGTCCTTTTCAGATGAAAGCCGTTTCTGGGTTCCTTCACTTTGAAGCCCACACACAAACTTGTCCCTTAAGGTATCTGCCAGTCCCGCTCCAAACTGGCAGTGTTTCGATAGTTTGCGCAGTTCTGTTAAATAATCAGCATTGCCTTCATCCTTATGCTGGTTCCGTTTGTGAAACTTGAATCTTTCTGAGATCAGCAGCGGTGTGGGGTTTAAATGTTCCTGTAGTATCATTACTGTGTCTTCAAAACTCTTTTCCATTGGCTTCGTTGGGGTTACTAGATTTCGTAATAAACCATACGCCTTTGCACCCATTAAATTTAACAATACCAACACTTTCTTGTCATCTGACACCTCATTTGCCTTGCAGTATACCTCTATTCGTTCGACATATGTAGTCCAATCTTCGACTTCATTGTCAAATGCGGTGATACTGCCACTCTTCGGCATTTTGGGCGTGGTTTAAAATGGCATCTCTCAATGGCTTAAAATGGCATCTCCCGCGCTTTCCTTTCTCCCCCGCTGCTGCCAACGCCGCTCCTGGCGGTTCTCGTGGCAATGGCGGCGCCCTGTAGGTTTCACGCGCTTCTCCTGCACTGCTGCCAACGCCGCTCTCGGCGGTCCTCGTGGCAATGGCGGCACCTCGCGGGTTTCTGTGCATCTCTCTCTCCCTCTCTTCGACGCTGCTCGTCCCCTGAACACCGGCTGTGCCCTGTGCGCTCTGCCCTCTCCCTCTCTCCCCCGTCGATGCTGCTCGGCCCTTTGCTGTGCCGCTCGGTCGGGCTCTAGCCCGCCGCTGTCCGGGAAGCGTCTGCGCACTACCTGTTGCCAGCCCGTTTCGCTGGACCACCTCGATTGGAAAGCCAAGCCTGGCTCTCAACAGCCTCCCCCGCAATTCTCGAGTCTCTACTGGATGACTGGGCGGTTGCCCGTGGTCGACGCCCGAGTCTCTGGCCTTGACCTCCAATCCACTGATCTCCAGGAACAAATCCCCGGGAGGTGATGCAGAGTTGCAGGTAGGTTCGAACTTGCCTTGTCGCCAATGTTGTGTCTGTGTATAATAAGACACAGACTGCAGGAGAACAGTACAACAGGTGTTTACTCAACTTGGCTCACACTGGAACTGATCTGTACAGATTACCTCTCAGTGCTATATACAGGTGTGGTCACTGCCGGCACTGCAGTATACATGAGCTGTAAAAGATAGTTCCCCCCTTATAAAGGTATATACATTACACAATGCGTGATGTGACGTCAGTGCGCTAGGGCGCGTCTTAAAGGGGCAACGACCCCCACAGGTAAGTTAAAGGGGCAATGGCCCAATAAGGTGAGTAATACACGTACAGTTAGGTTAAAGTGAATTATATACATTATATGTGTAAGGGACACCCGGTGCAACTGCCACAGCATAGTGCACAGAGCAAAGAGGCAATGATAAACTTGTAATACCAGAAAATGATGGAAACACTCAGGCAACATTTAATCTAATATAAGCTAATAGAATGTTATTGTTTATTGCGAGGGGAATTGAATACAAAAGTAGGGAGGTTATGCTTCAATTATACAGGGCATTGGTGAGACCACATCTGGAGTACTGTGTACAATATTGGTCTCCTTATTTAAGGAAGGATGTAAATGCGTTGGAAGCAGTTCAGAGAAGGTTTACTAGACTAATACCTGGAATGGGCGGGTTGTCTTATGAGGAAAGGTTGGACAGGCTAGGCTTGTATCCGCTGGAGTTTAGAAGAGTAAGAGGTGACTTGATTGAAACATATAAGATCCTGAGGGGTCTGGACAGGGTGGATGTGGAGAGGATGTTTCCTCTTGTGGGAGAATCTAGAACTAGGGGTCACTGTTTAAAAATAAGGGGTCGCCCATTTAAGACAGAGATGAGGAGAAATTTTTTCTCACAGAGGGTCGTGAGTATTTGAAACTCTCTTCCTCAGAGGGCAGTGGAAGCAGAGTCTTTGAATATTTTTAAGGCAGAGGTAGATAGATTCTTGGTAAGCAAGGAGGTGAAAAGTTATCGGGGGTAGGTGGGAATGTGGAGTAATCAGATCAGCCATGATCTTATTGAATGGTGGAGCAGGCTCGAGGGGCCGAGTGGCCGACTCCTGCTCCTAATTTGTATGTGACCTATGCACATTAACTCCCAGATCCCGCTGTCCCTGCACACTGTTTAAAACTGTGCCATTAAGTGTATATTGCCTGTCCCTGTTCCTTCTGCCAAAATGCATCACCACACACTTTGATTGGGTCAATTGGGCTTATACTCGCAGGAGTTTAGAAGAATGAGAGGGGATCTCATTGAAACTTATAAAATTCTAACAGGACTAGACAGACTAGATGCAGGAAGGATGTTCCTGATGGTCGGGGAGTCCAGAACCAGGGGTCACAGTCTAAGGATAAGGGGTAAGCCATTTAGGACAGAGATGAGGAGGAATTTCTTCACCCAGAGAGTGGTGAACCTGTGGCATTCTCTACCACAGAAGGCAGTTGAGGCCAATTCATTAAATATATTCAAGAAGGAGTTGGATATATTTCTTAAGGCTAAAGGGATCAAGGGATATGGGGAAAAAGTAGGGACAGGGTATTGAGTTTGGATGATCAGCCATGATCTCAATGAATGGCGGAGCAGGCTCGAGGGGCCGAATGGCCGACTCCTGCTCCTTTTTTCTATGTTTCTCTGTATTAAATTCCCTCTGCCACCTGTCTGCCCATTCTGCTAGCCTTTCCATGTCCTGTTACAGTCGATTGGTATCACCCTCACTGTCTGCCCATTCTGCTAGCCTTTCCATGTCCTGTTGCAGTCGATTGGTATCACCCTCACTGTCTGCCCATTCTGCTAGCCTTTCCATGTCCTGTTGCAGTCGATTGGTATCACCCTCACTGTCTGCCCATTCTGCTCGCCTTTCCATGTCCTGTTGTAGTCGATTGGTATCACCCTCACTGTCTGCCCATTCTACTCGCCTTTCCATGTCCTGTTACAGTCGATTGGTATCACCCTCACTGTCTGCCCATTCTGCTCGCCTTTCCATGTCCTGTTACAGTCGATTGGTATCACCCTCACTGTCTGCCCATTCTGCTCGCCTTTCCATGTCCTGTTACAGTCGATTGGTATCACCCTCACTGTCTGCCCATTCTGCTCGCCTTTCCATGTCCTGTTGTAGTCGATTGGTATCACCCTTACTGTCTGCCCATTCTGCTAGCCTTTCCATGTCCTGTTGCAGTCGATTGGTATCACCCTCACTGTCTGCCCATTCTGCTAGCCTTTCCATGTCCTGTTGCAGTCGATTGGTATCACCCTCACTGTCTGCCCATTCTGCTCGCCTTTCCATGTCCTGTTGCAGTCGATTGGTATCACCCTCACTGTCTGCCCATTCTGCTCACCTTTCCATGTCCTGTTGTAGTCCATTGGTATCACCCTCACTGTCTGCCCATTCTGCTCGCCTTTCCATGTCCTGTTACAGTCGATTAGTATCACCCTCACTGTCTGCCCATTCTGCTCGCCTTTCCATGTCCTGTTACAGTCGATTGGTATCACCCTCACTGTCTGCCCATTCTGCTCGCCTTTCCATGTCCTGTTACAGTCGATTAGTATCACCCTCACTGTCTGCCCATTCTGCTCGCCTTTCCATGTCCTGTTACAGTCGATTGGTATCACCCTCACTGTCTGCCCATTCTGCTCGCCTTTCCATGTCCTGTTACAGTCGATTAGTATCACCCTCACTGTCTGCCCATTCTGCTCGCCTTTCCATGTCCTGTTACAGTCGATTGGTATCACCCTCACTGTCTGCCCATTCTGCTCACCTTTCCATGTCCTGTTAGTCGATTGGTATCACCCTCACTGTCTGCCCATTCTGCTAGCCTTTCCATGTCCTGTTACAGTCGATTAGTATCACCCTCACTGTCTGCCCATTCTGCTCGCCTTTCCATGTCCTGTTACAGTCGATTGGTATCACCCTCACTGTCTGCCCATTCTGCTCGCCTTTCCATGTCCTGTTACAGTCGATTGGTACCACCCTCACTGTCTGCCCATTCTGCTCGCCTTTCCATGTCCTGTTGCAGTCGATTGGTATCACCCTCACTGTCTGCCCATTCTGCTAGCCTTTCCATGTCCTGTTACAGTCGATTAGTATCACCCTCACTGTCTGCCCATTCTGCTCGCCTTTCCATGTCCTGTTGCAGTCGATTGGTATCACCCTCACTGTCTGCCCATTCTGCTAGCCTTTCCATGTCCTGTTACAGTCGATTAGTATCACCCTCACTGTCTGCCCATTCTGCTCGCCTTTCCATGTCCTGTTACAGTCGATTAGTATCACCCTCACTGTCTGCCCATTCTGCTCGCCTTTCCATGTCCTGTTACAGCCGATTGGTATCACCCTCACTGTCTGCCCATTCTGCTAGCCTTTCCATGTCCTGTTACAGTGGATTGGTATCACCCTCACTGTCTGCCCATTCTGCTAGCCTTTCCATGTCCTGTTGCAGTCGATTGGTATCACCCTCACTGTCTGCCCATTCTGCTAGCCTTTCCATGTCCTGTTGCAGTCGATTGGTATCACCCTCACTGTCTGCCCATTCTGCTAGCCTTTCCATGTCCTGTTGCAGTCGATTGGTATCACCCTCACTGTCTGCCCATTCTGCTAGCCTTTCCATGTCCTGTTGCAGTCGATTGGTATCACCCTCACTGTCTGCCCATTCTGCTCGCCTTTCCATGTCCTGTTGCAGTCGATTGGTATCACCCTCACTGTTTGCCACACCCCCAAGTTTGGTGTCATCGGCAAATTTAGAAATTCTATGATGTGGAGATGCCGGTGTTGGACTGGGGTGGACAAATGTAAGAAGTCACACAACACCAGGTTATAGTCCAATGGCTTTATTTGAAATCACAAGCTTTCGGAGCGCTGCTCCTTTGTCAGGTGAAGTGAAGAGTTGCATATAAGCACAGCATATATAGTCAGAGAGCACTGCCAGATGATTACAGGTAATCTTTCTAACTGCCCTTTATCACACCTCGGCAGAGAGATAATCACAGCAATCACAGGTGTGAATGGTGTCCAAACAGGTCAGTCATAAAACATTACATCAAAGAACAATGAGGTGGGGTCACAAGGGGTGAAATGTTGCAGATGCTGGGGTCTGTATGAAAAACAAAAAACAAACAAAAAACTATTTTTTTGCTGGAAATCACAGCAGGTCCAGCTGCATCTGTGTAGAGAGGACAAGCCAACGACGACTCGAGTCTGGCTGACTTTATGTCAGGTGCGGTTACATGTAGCGTGACATGAACCCAAGATCCCGGCTGAGGCCGTCCTCATGTGTGCGGAACTTGGCTATCAGTTTCTGCTCGACAATTTTGCGTTGTCATGTGTCTCGAAGGCCGCCTTGGAGAATGCTTACTCGAAGATCCACTTTGAGCTGGCAGTTTGTGGTGTCGATAGTAGCCACGATGTGGAGATGCCGATGTTGGACTGGGGTGGACAAATGTAACTTTGAAGAAGTTATCCCCGGTGTTTTGAGCCCAATATTTATCCCTCAATCAACATGACGAAAAAACAGATTATCTGGTAATTATCACATTGCTGTTTCTGGGAGCTTGCAGTGCGTAAATGGCTGCTGTGTTTCCCATATTACAACAGTGATGACACTTCAAAAGTACTTCATTGGCTGTAAAGCGCTTTGGGACATCTGGTGGTCATGAAAAGCAGTTACGAAGGCAAATGGTATGCTGGCCTTCATTACAAGAGGATTTGCGTACAGGAGTAAAGAAGTCTTACTCCAATTATATCTTCTTAGGCAGTCCCTCGGAACAGAGGATGACTTGCTTACATGTTAAAAATGAGTTCTCAGGTGACTCATGATGTTGTATCCATGTGTTAATAGAGACACGGAAGGCAGGAGTAGGTTTCACAGGTGTTTACTGAACAAAGTCTGGAGGTGAACTAACTGATACAACACAATATACAGGCTTATATAGCCCGAGTGGCCATTATCGGCATTACAGTACACAGGGGGCTCTTAAAGGCACATACACTACAATTCCTCCCCTTTTAGCCAACCAGTACATAATATTTTAAGTAATCATTAATTACATGTTACAAGAACAATAATCTACACATTGCTGCAGTTAATCAATTATAAGTCAGTCTCTCTGGAGACTTCCTGACTCGGTCCGGATAATGCCTCGGTGGTGTAGTAGTTTCTGGTGGTTTAGTAGGTTCTTTTGGCAAGGCTGATTCGGCTTGAATGCCAGTGTCGGGTTCATCTGGTTCCAGTATCACCGGATCGGAGGTAGATGCTATGGGTATCTCTACTTCATCATTAGGCGTATAGAGTTGTGGTATAGGTTGTCCCTTTTCGGATGACTCTATGATTTGGTCAGCATGGCGCCTTATTATGCTTTCTCCAATGTCCACGGTATACATCAGCGGCCCTAGTCGTGTGCAAATAGTTCCAGGCTGCCATTTCTCGGTACGGTAGTCCCGGGCCAAAACTTGTTGACCTATCTGGAAGGTTCTAGTTGGCCTTTCATTCATGCCTTGAAATTGCCGGTTCTCCACGTCCCTTCTGATGTTTGGCTTGATCAAATCCAGCCGGCATCTTAGGCTTCTATTGAAGAACATCATGGTGGGAGTTTGGTTTGTCACCATATGTGTTGCATTCCTGTATGAAAACAAGAAGTTACCTACCTTATGCTGAAGTTTTATGTCTTCATTACCCATGGCCTTTATGGCCTTCTTGAAGGTCTGGACAAACCTTTCAGCCAATCCATTGGTGGAGGGATGGTATGGGGCGGACGTGTAGTGCTTAACCCCATTGTTTTTTAAGAACTTCCTGAATTCTTCTGACACAAATTGTGGTCCATTATCAGAACAGATCTGTTCAGGCAGCCCATTCCTGGCAAATATGGTCCTTAATACTGTGATGGTTTTTTCCGTGGTGGTGGAGGACATCTTTATTACCTCTGGCCACCTGGAGTGTGCATCAACCGCGATTAAGAACATTGAGTCCATAAATGGACCAGCAAAGTCGATGTGTACCCTTTGCCATGGAGATGAGGGCCACTCCCATGGATGTAGAGGGGCTTGTGGTGGAGCGTTTTGGACCTTCTGGCATCCTAGGCAGCTCTTGGTCATTTCTTCGATGTCTCCATCGATACCTGGCCACCATACAAACGCCCTGGCTAGGTTCTTCATTTTCACTCCACCCAGATGCCCCTCGTGAAGCTCCTTTAGCACTTTATCCTGGAGTTTGGGTGGAATCACCACTCTGGATCCACACATCAAGGTTCCTCGGCACACTGACAGCTGTTCTCTTCTTTGTGAGAATGCTGGCAACAGTGGTTCGCCATGTGCTGGCCATCCCTTCACTGTTAAATCATAGACTCGTGAGAGAGTCGGGTCATTTCTCGTTTCCCTTTCAATGGCAGAATTTGTTACTGGTAGACATTCGACTATGGTAGAGTGGAACATCTCCACTGGGTCTACTGTAGGTGCCTCTTATACCGTTGGCAACGGTAGGCACGATAAACCATCAGCATTCCCATGCTGTTTTGATCCTTTGTATTCTATGTCATATTGGTGTGTCCCTAGAAAAAGGGACCACCTCTGTAGCCTTTGCGCTGTCATAATGAGAACACCCTTTTTAGGGTTGAATATGGAGATGAGGGGTTGATGGTCAGTCAACAAGGTAAATTTTTGTCCGTGTAGGTAATGGTTGAATTTCTTCACTCCCCATACCAGGCTGAGTGCTTCCCTGTCGATTTGGGCATAGTTACGCTCAGCTGAGTTTAATGAGCGTGACGCAAAAGCTATCGGCCATTCCAAGCCATCAGGGAATCTATGCGATAATACTGCTCCTACGCCATAAGGGGATGCATTGCATGCCAGTCTGATTGGCAGTGATGGGTTGTAATGAGACAAAACTTCCTTGGACATGATTAAGTCTTTGCATTTATGGAAGGCACGTTTACAGTCTTCGCTCCATTTCCAAATTACTCCTGTTTGTAGCAGTTCATTAAGAGGGTGCAGATGAGTTGATAAGTTCGGTAAAAATTTATCATAGTATAGCGGTCCCACGGGTTGTTCTTTATATTGAGATACATAATTCTCTTTAACTTAACTTATGCATGTATAACTTACTTTCCTTTAGTTTAACTTATTTATGCATGTATAACTTACTTAACTGTGTGTATTTAATTTATTTAATAGTATTACTTACCAGTTAGGGCTGTTACCCCTTTTGCTTACTTGTTGGGCCGTTGCCCCTTTAAGAGCCGACGTAACGCGCTGACGTCACGCATCACGTGACGCATGCGCGTCGGCCGCCGACCTAACGTGCTGACGTCATATGTCACCACGCATGCGCATTGGCTGCCGGCCCGATTCGGGCTCCCAAGACGGCCGCCGGCATAGTTCGGCCTACCGCGACTTCGGCCGCATTGGCCAGCAGGCGGGAGCGAAGTGATTCTTTGCTCCCGCAGCAAGTACTGGCATAGCCCGGCCTAATGACTTCAGCCTTAAAGGCCTGCTTCCGTACTGGGGAGATGCACCCATAACGGCGCAGGTCACGTGACCGCTTAAGCGCTCGTGAACGTGTTGACGTCACGACGCGGTCACGTGACGCCCTAAGTGCGGGAATAAAGAGAGGAGCGGGAAGAGGCTCCTCACTCGCTCCCCACGGGACTGGGACGCAGTCCTTGCGGAGTCCCCGCTGGGACAACACCTACAATATGGTGCTCCTGCAGTTAACCATCTTACCTGCTGTAACTATCCTGTTTTGGTAAGACCTACAACATGGTGTTCCTGCAGTCAGCCATCTTACCTGCTGTAACTATCCTGTTTTGGTAAGACCTACAACATGGTGTTCCTGCAGTTAACCATCTTACCTGCTACCTTACCTGCTGTAATTATCCTGTTCTGGTAAATAAACCTCTTATTTATAGTTCGTCGAAGTTAAACTCTTTTATTTAGTGGCGATTTACACGAACCACTACAATAGTAATTTATCAATCCCAGGAAGGACCTTAATTGTGAAACATTTTCAGGTGCTGGGGCTTTTATGACCACTTCAATTTTTTCAGGTGACTTATGCAACCCTTCCTTATTAATTATGTGGCCACAATATGATATTTGATTCTAGAAAAATTCGCACTTGGGGCGATTTGCTCATAGGCCCCGTTCTCTCAGCCTAGTGAGCACCTGCTCCAAATTGGCAAGGAGCTTGCTGTCATTTTCTCCTGTTACAAGGATGTCGTCTAGGTAGTATTGAGTCCCCGGAATCCCTTGGAGGACTTGCTCCATAGCTCTTTGCCAGATAGCTGGAGCTGATGCTACTCCGAAAACCAGTCGATTGTACTGGTACAGGCCTTTGTGTGTATTTATCGTGAGATACTTTTTAGAGGCCTCTTCAACCTCCATCTGTAGATATGCCTGTGCCAAGTCAATTTTGGTGAAACGTTTCCCTCCAGATAGTGAGGTGAAAATATCTTCTATCCTCGGAAGAGGATACTGTACCATGTGAAGGACCGGGTTTACAGTCACTTTGAAGTCTCCACAGATGCGAATTTTTCTGTTCTTCAGATTTATCATTATTCAATGTTTTCTTCATGACCGGGACGATGGGTGTTGCCCACTCGCTCCAATCTATCTTGGATAATACGCCTGCCTTTTTCAAATTCTCCAGCTCTGCCTCGACTGCTGGACGAATTGCGTATGGCACCGGCCTTGCCTTAAAAAACTTGCGAATTGCCGCATCTTCCACTTATATTGAGGCGGTGATGCCGTTCAAGGTTCCTAGTTTCTCTTGAAACACTTTCTTGGTGTTGGCCAAGATGTCTTTTAATCGTTCAGGTATGATATCATCATCATTTTTTTCCTTACTGGTCACCGTCAGTGCCTGAATGGAGTGCCAGTCTAAACGTATCTTCCTGATCCATTCACGTCCCAACAGCGGTGGACCACCATCTTGTAGAACGTATAAATACAACTTCTGTATTTCCTTGCCGTTGTATACAACAGGCACCTTTATTTTCCCTTTTGGGTATACTTTCTGCCCCGTATATGTTTTCAAGATAATGGATGTGTCTTTCAAATGTATATGCGGAAATAGCCGCTCGTAATCCCGTCGACTTATGACGGTTAGGGTTGATCCTGTATCTAGCTCCATTTTAACTGGGGACCCCGCGATCATGAGGGTAACCCAAATGGTCTGGTAATCTTCTTTGGCAATTACATTATGTAATTTGAGAGAGCTTAGTCTCTTGTTTCTGGAGTCGCTATTGCTCTTCTGGTCTTTGCAGCTACTGGCCGTCATCATTTGTACCTTTCTGTACTTTTCCTTATTGATTTTTATTCTGTCAGTGGATTTTTTGTTTCCAGATCGGCATACACGTGTAATGTGTCCCATCTTTCCGCATTGCCTGCATGCTTTGTCCTTGAACCAGCAGTCCCTCTGGTCATGGGTGGATCTGCCGCAGCGATAACATCTCTCGAAACCCCGTGTCATTTCATGGGTGCCGAAGTCCTGTGGCATTTGTTGTATCTTTGCAGCTCCTCTTGCTGCTGCTTCGTATGATACAGCCACACTGAAAGCCTTGTCCAGTGTCAAATCTTTCTCAGAAAGTAGCTTTTTTTGTGTTCCTTCACTTAGGAGACCGCAGACGAATTTGTCTCGTAGAGAATCTGCCAGTCCTGTCCCGAATTGGCAGTGTAGGGTATCAACAATCTGCTTAAAATTCTTGTCCATTGGTTTGGCTGGAGTGATTAAGTTTCATAACAGCCCGTATGTCCTTGTGCCCATTAGATTTAGAAGTACCGTTGCCTTTTTATCATCTTTTATTTCATTCACTGTGCAATATTTCTCCACTCTTTCCACATATGTGGTCCAATTCTCTATATCTTTATCGAAAGCATTAATATTGCCAGCCTTAGGCATCTTGAAAAAAAAATGGCGCCTCCCGCGCTTTCCTTCCTTTCCTGCAGAAAAAATGGCGCTTCCTACGCTTTCCCGCCGCTGCTGCTGCTGACAACGCTGTTTTCCGCGGTTTTTATTTACAGGTGGAGACTCGTTCTTGCCAGACTCTCTGGGACTTTTCCCTCCCTCTGCTTGTCCGAATGCCGACCTGCTTTGCAGCGCCGGCCATCTCCTGAGTGCTCCCCCCCTCTGTCTGTGTTTGCCTCCGCCTTTGCTGCTCAGCCCTGCTGCAGAGCCAGCTGATGGAGCCCCAGCCCACCGCCCAGGAAGGACTATTGCAGTACCTGCCACCAGCTCGGCTAGCTGGTGAAACCACAGCTTTTTTTTTTTTTTTTGCTTTTCTTCGACTTTGGACGTCTGAGGAATCGATGTCCTTGAGGTGCTGCCGAATTGCAGGTAAGTCCGTTTCCAATTCGTCGCCACTGTTGAATCCATGTGTTAATAGAGACATGGAAGGCAGGAGTAGGTTTCACAGCTGTTTACTGAACAAAGTCTGGAGGTGAACTAACTGATACAACACAATATACAGGCTTATACAGCCCGAGTGGCCATTACCGGCATTACAGTACACAGGGGGCTCTTAAAGGCACATACACTACAGAGGAGTCCACACAGGTGGGGCAGATGGTGGTTGAAGGGGCGGGTGGGTGGGGTGCTTAGGTTGACGTACGTTCTTTGCCCTTGGCTTCCGCTTACTCCCAGTGAACAGACTCGAGGTGTTCGGTGCCTTCCCGATGCTTCTCCTCTTTGTGTGGTCTTGGGCCAGGGATTCCCAGGTGTCGGTGGGGATGTTACACTTTTTCAAGGAGGCTTTGAGGGTGTCCTTGAAGCATTTCCTCTGCCCACCTGGGGCTCTCTTGCCGTGCTGGAGCTCCGAGTAGAGCGCTTGTTTTGGGAGTCTCATATCGGGCATGCGGACAATGTGACCCATCCATCGGAGCTGATCGAGCATGGTCAAAGCTTCGATGCTGGGGATGTTGGCCTGAGCTAGAACACTGGAGAAGCTGGGATTGTTCTCCTTAGACCAGAGAAGGAAGTTAAGGGGAGATTGACCAGAATGGTACCAGGGATGGGGGGACTTCATTTACGTGGTGAGACTGGAGTTGTTCTCCTTAGAGCAGAGAAGATTAAGGGGAGATTGACCAGAATGGTACCAGGGATGAGGGACTTCAGTTATGTGGAGAGACTGGAGAAGCTGGGATTGTTCTCCTTAGAGCAGAGAAGGTTGAGAGGAGATTTGATGGAGGTGTTCAAAATCGTGAGGGGGTCTGGACAGAGTAGAATGAGGGAAACTGTTCCCATTGGCGGAAGGCTCGAGAACCAGAGGACACAGATTTAAGGTGATTGTCAGAAGGTCCAAAGGCTCCTCACAGCTTACTGTCTCACCTACCTTTGAATCATCAGCAAACTTGGATACATTACACTCGGTCCCTTCATCTAGGTCATTAATATAGATTGTAAATAGCTGATGGCCCAACACTGATCCACGCAACACCCCACTAGATACAGCCTGCCAACCTGAAAAAGATCTGTTTATCCCCGCTGTCTGTTTTCAGTCCGTTAACCAATCCTCTATCCATGCTACTATATTACCCCCAACCCCATGAGCCCTGATCTTGTGTTATAACCTTTTCTGTGGCACCTTATCAAATGCCTTTTGGAAATCCAAATATACTACATCCACTGGTTCCCCTCTATCTACCCTGCTAGTTACATCCTCAAAAAACTCTAATAAATTTGTCAAACACGATTTCCTTTTCATAAAACCATGTTGACTCTGCCTAATCATGTTATGATTTTCTAAGTGACTTGATACCACTTCCTTAACAATGGATTCCAGCATTTTCCAGATGACTGATGTAGCTTTCAAAAGCTGTTATAATAATGTGTCCGTGACTACACAAACCACTCTGGGTACAGGTATATTGTGTATCAGTAAAACAGTCTGTGACTACACAAACCACTCTGGGTACAGGTATATTGTGTATCAGTAAAACAGTCCGTGACTACACAAACCACTCTGGGTCCAGGTATATTGTGTATCAGTAAAACAGTCCGTGACTACACAAACCACTCTGGGTACAGGTATATTGTGTATCAGTAAAACAGTCCCCGACTACACAAACCACTCTGGGTACAGGTATATTGTGTATCAGTAAAACAGTCCGTGACTACACAAACCACTCTGGGTACAGGTATATTGTGTATCAGTAAAACAGTCCGTGACTACACAAACCACTCTGGGTACAGGTATATTGTGTATCAGTAAAACAGATTTATTAAGCATTAAACATCCGGTACAAAGAAGTAGTACTTAACAAGAAGATAGTCACAGTCTGTTCGTTCAAACCCTGGCGTTCCTTCCGAGTGTCCGCAGCACAAGTCTCCTGATGTATCTTGCTGTGCTCCGTTGACCCATGCACGCTTCCTTGGGATCTTGCTGTGTTCTGTTGACCGAAGCTCCTATCAATCTCTGGTTACACGGTGCGCTGCTTTCGATGTTCAAATCCTGTACCTTTATACCCCTTTCCCTCTCGTTTTGCCTACATGGCAGTAATTAACCCTCTAACACCTGGTAAAAAGTCTTGCTCCCTCGTTACCCATCTTATGACCTTGTTTGATCCTTCTGACTTTTTCTCCATGCATAACAAAGTACCCTTATCTCAGATCTTCACTTTTCACAGAACACTTCCTAGCACGTTGACGACACAGTCGGTCCATCCGATAGCTGGACCAATGAAGGACGTCTCCAACTCTTATCTATCTCTCTAGTTTTTATCTCTTTAAGCAGAATATTGCTGAATCCCTCGTCTCCATAAACTTAGCACAACATTCCATCACTTCAGTAATTTTAAACAGAGCTTTTTAGTCAGGTTGGCATAATCCCATCCTGCTTTGCTCTCAGCCATTCTCCATTTTATACAGGCTTTTAGGATCTTAACATACAATTTCACATATTACAGTTATATTAAAATGGTTATCGAATCTTAATAATGTTTACTAAATCCTACAGGTACACCCTATCCGACACTGATGTCAAGCTAACTGGCCTGTAGTTCCCTGTTTTTCCTCTCCCTCCTTTCTTGAATAGCAGTGTTACATTTGCGACCTTCCAATCCGCTGGGACCGTTCTACAATCTTGGGAATTTTGGAAGATCAAAACCAATGCATCCAAAATCTCTTCAGCCACCTCTTTTACAACCCTAGGATGTAGGGAGTCAGGTCCAGGGGATTTGTCGGCTTTTAGTCCCATTAGTTTTCCTAGTACCTAATGGGACTAATTAGCAATCTTGTTGTGCGAGGCCCCTTGGGTCGGAGTGATCATAATATGATAGAATTCTTCATTAAGATGGAGAGTGAAATAGTTGACTCAGAGACTAGGGTACTGAAGTTAAATAAAGGAGACTACGATGGTATGAGGTGCGAGTTGGGTAGGATTGATTGGGGAATGTCACTCAAAGGGTTGACGATGGATGGGCAATGGCGAACATTCAATGATCGCATGGATGAACTACAAAATTTGTTCATCCCAGTTTGGCATAAAAATAAAACAAAAAAGGTGACTCAACCGTGGCTAACAAGGGAAATTAGGGATAGCATAAGATCCAAGGAGAGGACATATAAATTGGCCAGAAAAAGCAGTAAACCCGAGGATTGGGAGCAGTTTAGGCTCCAACAAAGGAGGACAAAGGGATTAATTAATAGGGGGGGAAATAGAGTATGAGAGTAAGCTTGCAGGGAACATAAAAACTGACTGTAAAAGCTTTTATAGATATGTGAAGAGAAAAAGATTGGTGAAGTCAAACGTAGGTCCCTTGCAGTTAGAATCAGGGGAAATTATAATGGGGAACAAAGAAATGGCGGACCAATTAAATACATACTTTGGTTCTGCCTTCACAAAGGAGGACACAAGTAACCTCCCAAAGATGTCGGGGAACATAAGGTCTAATGAAAGGGAGGAACTGACAGAAATCAGTATTTGAAGGGAAATGGCGTTAGGGAAATTGATGGGATTGAGGGCCGATAAATCCCCAGGGCCTGATAATCTACATCCTAAGGTACTTAAGGAAGTGGCCCTAGAAATAGTAGGTGCATTGCTGATCATCTTCCAAAATTCGATAGACTCTGGAAAAGTACCCATGGATTGGCGGGTAGCTAATGTTACCCCACTGTTCAAAAAGGGTGGTAGAGAGAAAACGGGGAATTATAGACCGGTAAGCCTGACATCGGTAGTGGGGAAAATGCTAGAGTCCATTATAAAAGATGTAATAGCAGAGCACTTGGAAAAAAGTGACCAGATCGGACAAAGTCAACATGGATTTAAAAAATGTAAATCGTGCTTGACTAATCTAATGGAATTTTTTGAGGATGTAACTGGTAAAATAGATAAGGGAGAACCAGTGGATGTGGTGTATTTGGATTTTCAAAAGGCTTTCATTAAGGTCCCGCATAAGAGATTAGCATGTAAAGTTAAGGCACATGGGATTGGGGGCAAGGTATTGACTTGGATAGAGAACTGGTTGGCAGACAGGAAGCAAAAAGTTGGAATAAACGGCTCTTTTTCTGAGTGGCAGACAGTGACTAGTGGGGTACCGCAGGGATCGGTCCTAGGACCCCAGCTATTCACAATATATATTAATGATGGACGAGGGAACTGGATGTAATATCTCCAAGTTTGCAGATGACACAAAGCTGGGTGGGCGTGTGTGCTGTGAGGAGGATGCCGAGAAACTCCAGTATGATTTGGACAGGTTGGGTGATTGGGCAGAATCATGGCAGATGCAAGATAATGTGGATAAATGCGAGCTTATCCACTTTGGTGTCAAAAACAGGAAGGCAGATTATTATCTGAATGGCAATAGATTGGGAGAAGGGGAAGTGCAACGAGACCTGGGTGTCCTTGTGCACCAGTCGCTGAAGGTAAGCATGCAGGTGCAGCAGGCGGTTAAGAAGGCAAATGGTATGTTGGCCTTCGTAGCGAGAGGGTTTGAGTACAGGAACAATGATGTCTTGCTGCAGTTGTACAGGGCCTTGGTGAGACCACATCTTGAGTATTGTGTGCAATTTTGGTCGCCTTATCTGAGGAAGGATGTTCTTGCCATGGAGGGAGTGCAGCGAAGATTCACCAGGCTGATACCTGGGATGGCAGGAATGACGTATGAGGAGAGATTGGGTTGATTGGGCTTGTACTCGCTGGAGTTTAGAAGAATGAGAGGGGATCTCATCGAAATTCATAAAATTCTAACAGGACGAGACAGACTAGATGCTGGAAGGATGTTCCCGATGGTTGGGGAGTCGAGAACCAGGGGTCACAGTCTAAGGATAAGGGTTAAGCCATTTCGGACAGAGATGAGGAGGAATTTCTTCACCCAGAGAGTGGTGAAACTGTGGAATTCTCTGCCACAGAAGGCAGTAGAGGCCAATTCATTAAATATATTCAAGAAGGAATTGGATATATTTCTTAAGGCTAAAGGGATCAAGGGATATGGGGAGAAGGCAGGGACCGGGTACTGAATTTGGATGATCAACTATGATCTTATTGAATGGCGGAGCAGGCTCGAGGGGCCGAATGGCCGACTCCTGCTCCTATCTTCTATGTTTCTATGTTTACCTTTTCTCTACTTCTATTAATGACGTTAAGTTCCTCACCCTCATCACCCCCTTGGTTCACCACCATTTTGGGTGTGCTTTTTGTGTCTTCTACTGTGAAGACATATTTTTAACGTTTCTGCTATTTTCTTCTTCCCCATAATAATTTCTCCTGCCTCAGCCTCTACGGGACCAACGTTTACTTTTGCTACTCTTTTCCTTTTTACATACTTGTAGAAACTCTTACAATCTGCTTTTATATTTCTTGCTATTTTTCTCTCATTCTACTTTTTCCCTTTTTATCAATTTGTTGGTCAACCTTTACTGGTTTCTGAAACTCTCCCAATCCTCAGCCTTACTATTATTCTTTGCAACATTATAAACTTCTTCTTTCAATCTAATGCTATCCTTAACTTCTTTCGTTAGCCACGGTTGGATCACTTTTCCCGTGGAGTTTTTGTTTCTCAATGGAATGTATTTTTGTTGAGAATTATGAAGTATTTCTTTAAACGCTAGCCACTGCTTATCTATCGCTATACCTTTTAAACTATTTTTCCAATCTACCTTAGCCAACTCACCCCTGATACCTATGCAATCGGCTTTATTTAAGTTTAAGACTCTAGTTTTGGACTGAGGCAAGTGCCTCTCAAAATTAACGTAAAATTCTATCATATTATGATCACTCTGCCCCAGAGGATCCTTTACTATGAGATTGCTAATTAACCCTGTCTCATTACACAACACATGATCTAAAATAGCCTGTTCCCTGGTTGGGTCCATGACATATTGTTCTAGGAAACTGTCCCAAATGCATCCCATGAACTCATCCTCCAGACTGCCTTTGCCAATTTTATTTGTCCATTCTATTTGAAGATTAAAGTCCCCCAAGATTATTGCATCATTTTTATTGTAAGCTCCTACTATTTCACAGAAACAGAACAGAATCACAGAAACCCCACAGTGCAGATAGAGGCCATTTCGGCCCATCGAGCCTGCACCAACACATATCCCACCCGATCCCTGTAACCCCTACACCAACACATATCCCACCCTATCCCCGTAACCCCACATATTTAATCCCCCTAACACTAAGGGTCAATTTATCATAGCCAATCAACCTAACCCACACATCTTTGGACTGTGGGAGGAAACCGGAGCACCCGGAGAAAACCCACGCAAACACGGGAAGAATGTGCAAACTCCACACAGACAGTCACCCGAGGCCGGATTCGAACCCAGGTCCCTGGCGCTGTGAGGCAACAGTGCTAACCACTATGCCACCGTATTTCTTGATTAATATTCTGTCCAATGGTTTAGCTACGGTTAGGGGGCCTATATATTACTCCTACCAGTGTTTTCTGCCCCTTGTTATTCCTTCGCTCCTTATTCTACTTCCTGATCTTCCGAGTCGAGATCCTTTCTCCCTTCCGCTTTTCAAAATGACAGCCACGGGATCTTTTACACCCACCTGAGAGGGCAGACAGGGCAGCGGTTTAACGTCGCATCCAAAAGATGGCACCTCTGACAGAGCAGCTCTCCCTCAGTACTGCCCTGGAGTGTCAGCCTAGATTACGTGCTCAAGTCTCCAGAGTGGGACTCAAACTCACGACCTTCTGACTCTAGAGGTGAGAGTGTCACCCACTGAGCCGAGGCTGACCCCTCTTAAATTCCAGCCTAGTTACTGGGGTTATCAGCATCTTCAAACCGCACCCCCGCCGCCCAACCCCATAATTGCCATTATTAACACAGAATAGTCCTTCATGTGATTGACAGCAGAATGGGACCAGTGCGCTCAGGTGTGAACTCGCTGGTGTCTCAGAAGGTTAGATGAACTGGTGAATCCCTTTTCACACATTGAGCAGGGGAACGGCCTCTCCCCAGTGTGAACTCGTTGGTGTCTCAACAGGTGAAATGAAGTGGTGAATCCCTTTTCACACACTGAGCAGGGGAACGGCCTCTTCCCGGTGTGGGTGAACTGGTGTTTCTGAAGATCGGATGACTGCGTAAACCTCTTCTCGCAGTGAGAGCAGCTGAACGGCCTCTCCCCGGTGTGGATGCGTCGATGCTTCTTCAGACTCTTGGAGCATTTGAAACTCTTGTCGCAGACGGAGCATTTAAACGGCCTCTCGTCAGTGTGAACCAGCTGGTGTTTCCACAGATAGGTGAGACGAGTGAATCCTTTCCCGCACTCGGAGCAGGAGAACGGCCTCTCGTCAGTGTGAAGCAGCTGGTGTTCCCGCAGAGTGGAGGGACAATTGAATCCTTTCCCGCACTCAGAGCAGGTGAACGGCCTCTCGTCAGTGTGAACCAGCTGGTGCATCAGCAGGGCGGAGGAGAAAGGGAACCCCTTCCCACACACTGAGCAGGTGAACGGCCTCTCCCCAGTGTGAACTTGCTGGTGCCGTATCAGGTCGCTGGATCTTCTGAAGCCCTTCTCGCAGTCGTGGCACTGAAAAGGGCTCTCATTGGTGTGAACACGCTCGTGTATCAACAGGTTGCAAGACTGGTTAAACCTCTTCTCACAGTGAGAGCAGGTGAACGGTGTGAACTCGCCGGTGTCTCAGCAGGGCGAATTGTTGAGTGAATCCCTTCCCACACACTGAGCAGGTGAACGGCCTCTCCCCGGTGTGAACTCGCTGGTGTGTCAGCATGTTGGATTTTTGAGTGAATCCCTTCCCGCAGTCGGAGCAGGTGAACGGCCTCTCCCCAGTGTGAACTCGCTGGTGTGCCCGCAGGGTGCTTGAATGAGTGAATCCCTTCCCACACACGGTGCAGGTGAACGGCCATTTCACAGTGTGACTGCGTTGATGAGTCTCCAGCTCGGAAAGGCAACTGAATCCCTTCACGCATTCCCGACATTTGCACAGACTCTCCTTGCTTTGGTTACACTTGTGCCTCCCCAGGCTGCACCTTCGGTTGAATCCACGTCCACACATAAGACACGTGTGCAGTTTGCCCGCATTCTGAGTGCTGCTTTCTGCTTCCATATGTCGATGATATTCAGGTCCTGATGAATCGAGTGACTCTGTCAGATCTTCGTGTGAAGTTTGCGTGAAGCTGCCCGTCTTCAATTCCTCCCCTTGCAAGAGACAGTAAAAGAGGTTTATATAAGTAATTAATGTAAATACAGGAGAGATGGCTTGCATCCTAGGGTCTTGAGGGAAGTAGCGGTAGGGATTGTGGATGCATTGGTAATAATTTTCCAAAACTCACTGGACTCAGCAAAGGTCCCAGCAGATTGGAAAACTGCTAATGTAACACCCTCATTTAAAAAGGGTAGTAGGCAGAAGGCTGGAAACTATAGACTTGTTAGCCTAACATCTGTGGTTGGTAAGATGTTAGAGTCCATTATTAAGGAGACAGTAACGGGACATTTGGATAAACATAATTTAATAGGACAAACTCAGCATGGTTTCATGAAGGGGAAGTCATGTTTGACAAATTTGCTGGAGTTTTTTGAGGAAGTAACATACAGGGTGGATAAAGGGGAACCAGTGGACGTAGTGTATTTAGACTTCCAAAAGGCATTTGACAAGGTGCCACACAAAAGATTATTGCTCAAGATAAAAAATCACAGGATTGGGGGTAATATTCTGGCGTGGGTGGAGGATTGGCTCTCTAACAGAAAGCAGAGAGTTGGGATAAATGGTTCATTCTCAGATTGGCAACCAGTAACTAGTGGTGTTCCGCAGGGGTCAGTGCTGGGTCCCCAACTCTTTACAATCTATATTAACGATTTGGAGGAGGGGACCGAGTGTAACATATCAAAGTTTGCAGATGATACAAAGATGGGACGGAAAGTAGTGAGTGAGGAGGACATAAAAAACCTGCAAAGGGACATAGACAGGCTAAGTAAGTGGGCAGAGATTTGGCAGATGGAATACATACTGGAAAATGTGAGGTTATGCACTTTGGCAGGAAACATCATAGAGCAAGTTATTATCTTAATGGCAAGAAACTGGAAAGTACTGTAGTACAAAGGAATCTGGGGGTCCTGGTGCACGAAACTCAAAAAGTTAGTATGCAGGTGCAGCAAGTGATCAAGGTGGCCAATGGAATGTTGGCTTTTATTGCTAGGGGGATGGAATATAAAAACAGGGAGGTATTGCTGCAGTTGTACAAGGTATTGGTGAGACCGCACCTGGAATACTGCATACAGTTTTGGTGTCCATACTTAAGAAAAGACATACTTGCTCTCGAGTCAGTACAAAGAAGGTTCACTCGGTTAATCCCGGGGATGAGGGGGTGGTCATATGAGGAGAGGTTGAGTAGATTGGGACTCTACTCATTGGAGTTCAGAAGAATGAGGGGCGATCTTATTGAAACATATAAGATTGTGAAGGGGCTTGATCGGGTGGATGCGGTGAAGATGTTCCCAATGATGGGTGAAACTAGAACTAGGGGGCATAATCTTAAAATAAGGGGCTGCTCTTTCAAAACTGAGATGAGGAGAAACTTCTTCACTCAGAGGGTGGTAGGTTTGTGGAATTTGCTGCCCAGAAAGCTGTGGAAGCTACATCATTAAATAAATTTAAAACAGAAATAGATAGTTTCCTAGAAGTAAAGGGAATTAAGGGTTATGGGGAGCGGGCAGGAAATTGGACATGAGTCTAGGTTCGGAATGGTCATGGCCCTGTGGTTAGTGGAGTGGGCCCAGGGGCCGTGTAGCCTGGTTCTGCTCCTACTGTGTTCTAATTCTGTGTTAGATTTCAGGAGATGGTTTTATTCCTGTTCCTGGCTGGGGTGGAGATCACCTTTACAGAAGGTAAGTACTGTAGAAAATATAGGGACAGAGTGATCTCCTGGAAGAATTTCGATCGCCTAGATGGGTCGGAGAGGAATTTCCCAGATTTTTTTCTCCCAAATTGGCCATTGGGTCTTTATCTGGTTTTTTGCCTCTCCCGGGAGATCACATGGGTTCGGGTGGATGCAGAGTGATAGAAGATTTGAGGTTAGGATCAGATCAGCCATGATCTTATTGAATGGTGGAGCAGGCTCGAGGGGCCGATTGGCCTACTCCTGCTCCTATTTGTTATGTTCTTATGTTAATGACTGGCCTTTATACAGCGTCTTTCATGACCAACGGTTTTACAGCCAATGAAGTACTTTTTGAAGTGTAGTCGCTGTTGTAATGTGGGAAACACTGCAGCCAATTTGCATCATAAATAATGGCCAGGACACCGGGGATAACTCTCCTGCCCTTCTGCGAAATAATGGGATCTTTTATGTCCACCTGAACGTCTCTTCGGAAAGACGGCCCTCCGACAGTGCGGCGCTCCCTCAGTACTGCCCCTCCGACAGTGCAGCGCTCCCTCAGTACTGACCCTCCGCCAGTGCAGTGCTCCCTCAGTACTATCCCTCCGACAGTGCAGTGCTCCCTCGGTACTGCCCCTCCCACAGTGCGGTGCTCCCTCAGTACTGACCCTCCGACAGTGCGGTGCTCCCTCAGTACTGCCCCTCCGACAGTGCGGCGCTCCCTCAGTACTGCCCCTCCGACAGTGCGGCGCTCCCTCAGTACTGACCCTCCGCCAGTGCAGTGCTCCCTCAGTACTATCCCTCCGACAGTGCAGTGCTCCCTCGGTACTGCCCCTCCCACAGTGCGGTGCTCCCTCAGTACTATCCCTCCGACAGTGCAGTGCTCCCTCAGTACTGCCCCTCCCACAGTGCGGCGCTCATTCATGTACTACCCCTCCGACAGTGGGGGGCCGCGCATGCTCATTCGGCCCCACCATAACACCAGAGCGTCAGCCTAGGTTTATGTGCTCGAGTCCCTGGAGTGGGGACTTTGAACCCACAACTTTCTGACTGAGAGACGAGGGTGCTCCCAACTGAGCCACTGACTGGCTCTCAAGGTCTTTCACATCCTTGCTAAAGTGCGGTGGCTGGGGGAATTGTCACAGTCCCTTTAATCAGAAGAACACACGAGAGGGGGTGGGTGTCTCTTTAAATGTGGAGGGGGTGGGTGTCTCTTTAAATGTGGAGAGGCGGGGCCTCGCATGCTCATTCGGCCCCACCAGAACACCAGGCCGCCAGTGCGCCTGCGCGGGGCCTCCGGGGAGCAGCCGGAAGGCCGGGCCCGGATAAGAGGCGGATTCAGCGGCCGGGGTAAAGTAAAGTGTTGGGGAATCGATTTAAATCGAGGTGAGGTGGGGGAGCGGAGAGCGAGATTATAAAGTAAAATACGAGAAAACCCAAACCTGAGAGTCGGGCGGGCGGGACCTCCGCGGACGCCAAACGGAGCGGAGCGGGGCCTGTGACTGGCGGCAGCTCTGACCAATAGGAAGAGGGCTGAGCTGGGAGGACTGAACTGGGTGGCCTGGTCCTCCAACCAATGGCGGCGCGGCAAGGGGGCGGGGCCTCCTCTCCAGCTCAGGTGCGCTGGGGCCGATTGTGACGCGCTGTCCCCAGGTGAGAGCAGCTCAGTCAGCACAGAGCTGGGGCTGGAATCTGGGAGAGGGGCCGCAGGCAGCGGGCCTGGCAAAGGGGCACAAGCTTCACAATACAAGCTGCTTTCAAATGTACAATTGTTTCCTACAGACAGCCTGGGTCACTCTGCAAAAAAAACTGTTTAACAATTCATCATAACTCCCCTGCTTTAGGAGAGGTGTAGAGTGTAAAAGCAAGGAAGTTATGATGAAACTGTGTAAAAGACTGGAGTCAGCTGTGGCTCAGTGGATAGCAGAGTCAGAAGGTTGTGGGTTCAAATCCCGCTCCAGGGACTTGAGCACATAAAGCGAGGCTGACACTCCAGTGTGTTGCTGAGGGAGTGCCACACTGTCGGAGGGGCAGTACTGAGGGAGCGCCGCACTGTCGGAGGGGCAGTACTGAGGGAGCGCCGCACTGTCGGAGGGGCAGTACTGAGGGAGCGCCGCACTGTCGGAGGGGCAGTACTGAGGGAGCGCCGCACTGTCGGAGGGGCAGTACTGAGGGAGCGCCGCACTGTCGGAGGGGCAGTACTGAGGGAGCGCTGCACTGTCGGGAGGGGCAGTACTGAGGGAGCGCCGCACTGTCGGCGGGGGGGGGCAGTACTGAGGGAGCGCCGCACTGTCGGGGGGGGGGGGGTCAGTACTGAGGGAGCGCCGCACTGTCGGGGGGGGGCAGTACTGAGGGAGCGCCGCACTGTCGGGGGGGGGGCAGTACTGAGGGAGCGCCGCACTGTCGGGGGGGGGGCAGTACTGAGGGAGCGCCGCACTGTCGGGGGGGGGCAGTACTGAGGGAGCGCCGCACTGTCGGGGGGGGGCAGTACTGAGGGAGTGCCGAACTGTCGGAGGGTCAGTACTGAGGGAGCGCCGCACTGTCGGATGGGCAGTGCTGAGGGAGCGCTGCAGTGTCAGAGGGTCAGTACTGAGGGACCGCCGCACTGTCTGAGGAGCAGTACTGAGGCAGCGCCGCACTGTCGGAGGAGCAGTACACAGGGAGCGCTGCACTGTCGGAGGGGCAGTACTGAGGGAGCGCCGCACTGTCGGAGGGGCAGTGCTGAGGGAGCGCCGCACTGTCGGAGGGGCAGTACTGAGGGAGCGCCGCACTGTCGGAGGGGCAGTACTGAGGGAGCTCTGCACTGTCGGAGGGGCAGTACTGAGGGAGCGCCGCACTGTCGGAGGGGGAATACTGAGGGAGCTCCGCACTGTCAGAGGGACAGTACTGAGTGTGGTAAACCACTGTATACCTGTCTGTATGTGTATGTGTATTCCACTAGGTACAGGTCTGGACATGCCTCGGCTGACTCCTCCCACTATTCCAGGTATATAAGTGACTACCTCCCAGTCCCTTAGTATTCTGGACGGGTCGACCACTCGAGACAAGACCTTCATTCTTTAGTTAATAAAAGCCTGGTTGTTACTCGCTTAACCTCAGTCTTTTGAGTAATTGATGGCGCATCAATTTTATTAACTAAATTTTTTATAATGGAGAAGATCCTCACACCAGCATGCCTGGACCTGGACAGTCGGGAAGCGGACGCTTCCAACAAGTTTGCTCACTGGCTTCGAGACATTCCTGACTGCCTCCACTGCGGTCGAAACGGATGCGGACAAACTGTCTGTCCTGATCTCCAAGGTGAACCACCGAGTGTACTCAGTCATCCGGGACGCGACCTCGTACACAGCCACCCTCCAGCTCCTCAAGACCCAGTACACGCGCCCTGTGAACGAAGTATACGCCAGGCACCTTCTGGGGAGTCGCAAGCAACAACCTGGGGAATCGACTGAGGAATACCTCCAAGCACTGTCCGTGCTTGGCCGGGCCTGTGGGTGTAAGGCGGTAACGCCCGCTAAGTACACGGAGGAACTGATCTGGGATGCCTTCGTAGCGGGCCACAGGTCCAACTGCACCCGACAGCGACTGCTGGAGCAGAGTGACCTCACCCTCGACAAAGCCTCCGAAATCGCTCTAACGCTGGACGCAGCCTACCGGGGCATGGATGCCTACTCCTCTACACCGTGGACGCAGCGGGGAACGACAACCTGGGACACGGTAGGACAGCCCCATAGCACCGTGCCACCCCAGCCACAGCCCAACAACGGCCCAACTACCGCAGCAGTGTCCCAAAGCCAGACAGCAGTACCCCAAGGCCAGAAATGCTACTTCTGTGGCCAGGCCAAACACCCCAGAGCGCGCTGCCCGGCGAAGAATGCGACCTGCTCGGGCTGCGGGAAAAAGGGACACTACGCCAGCGTCTGCAAGGCCAAAGCCACCCCGAACGCCAGCAGCGCCGCGTGTGGGCCGGGCGAGCCGCCATCTTGGGCCCCCAACAGCGCCGCGTGTGGGCCATGCGGGCCGCCATCTTGGGCCTCCCCAGCCATGTGCAACCCACCGCAGCAGCAGCCATCTTGGACGACTCCAGCCACATGGACGCCACCATCTTGGACACCAGCCGGGACGCAGCAGACCGCCAACCCCCCCCATCTGATACCCGCAGCGACACACCGACCCCTACGCTGGCCTCTGTTACGCTGGACCAAACGAGACCGCACCAACTAGCTCGGTCCAAAATGGACGTTAAGGTAAACGGCCATGCAATAAACTGCCTTTTTGACTCCGGGAGCACAGAGAGCTTCATCCACCCCGACACGGTGCGGCGTT
Source organism: Somniosus microcephalus (assembly GCF_052327205.1). Taxonomy (NCBI): domain Eukaryota; kingdom Metazoa; phylum Chordata; class Chondrichthyes; order Squaliformes; family Somniosidae; genus Somniosus; species Somniosus microcephalus. The sequence continues at coordinate 71,232 of NW_028225452.1, read as the reverse complement.
GCTCTCTCCCAGTCCTGCTTGCGCACCAGCAGATTTCTATGGCCTCCGAGTCCCAGTCAGCGGACATTGGCGGCTACTGCGTGGTGACACTAGTAGTAGATGGGACTGTGTTCAATAATTTTAAACTCCTGGTCCTGCCCGACCTCTGCGCTGCCGTCCTACTGGGGTTGGATTTCCAGTGCCACCTCAAAAGCGTTACGATGGCGTACGGTGGCCCCCTCCCCCCACTCACAGTCCGCAGCCAGCAGCCTCCAAATTGCCCGCCGCGCACCAGATGCAACCTCTCCACACTCAGAGTCCCACCCCCCCCACTGTTTGCTAACCTCACCCCCGACTGTAAGCCCATCGCCACAAAGAGCAGGCGATACAGTGCCGGGGACAGGGTTTTCATCAAAACCGAAGTGGAGCGGCTCCTGAAGGAGGGGATTATTGAGGGCAGCTCCAGCCCCTGGCGAGCCCAGGTTGTGGTCGTTAAGACCGGCGAGAAACAACGCCTGGTCATCGACTACAGCCAAACAATAAACCGCTACACCCTGCTGGACGCCTACCCACTCCCCCGCATAGCTGACATGGTCAACCAGATCGCGCAGTACCACGTCTTTTCGACCATTGACCTGAAATCAGCGTACCACCAGCTCCCCATCCGCCCTGAAGACCGCCAGTATACTGCTTTTGAGGCAAACGGCCACCTCTATCACTTCCTTAGGGTTCCCTTCGGCGTTACCAACGGAGTCTCCGTCTCCCAAAGGGAGATGGACCGGATGGTCGATCAAAACGCGCTGCAGGCCACTTTCCCTTACCTAGACAATGTGACCATCTGCGGCCATGACTTGCAGGACCATGACGCAAACCTCGAGAAATTCCTCCGCACCGCCCAACTCCTGAACCTGACATATAACACGGAGAAGTGCATATTCCGCACAGACCGCCTCGCCATCCTTGGCTGTGTTGTGGAACACGGGGTCATCGGTCCCGACCCCGACCGGATGCGTCCCCTTATGGAACTCCCACTGCCCCACTGCCTAAAAGCCCTGAAGAGGTGCCTAGGGTTTTTTTCCTACTACACCCAGTGGGTCCCCTACTATGCGGACAAAGCCCGTCCGCTGATCAAATCCACCTCTTTTCCCCTGACGGCAGAGGCCCGCTTGGCCTTCCACCGTATCAAGGAGGACATTGCCAAAGCCACCACGCACGCAGTGGACGAATCCACCCCCTTCCAGGTGGAAAGCGATGCGTCCGACTTCGCCCTGGCCGCCACCCTTAATCAGGCGGGGAGACCTGTGGCATTCTTCTCACGAACCCTCCAGGGCCCGGAGACCAGACACTCCGCGGTCGAGAAGGAGGCCCAGGCTATCGTGGAGGCTGTGCGTCATTGGAGGCACTACCTGGCCGGAAAACGATTTACCCTGCTCACTGACCAGCGTTCAGTTGCTTTTATGTTCAACAACAAGCAGAGGGGCAAAATCAAAAATGACAAGATCTTGAGGCGGAGAATCGAACTTTCCACCTACAACTATGAGATCTTGTACCGGCCTGGGAAGCTCAATGAACCCCCAGATGCCCTATCGCGTGGCACCTGCGCCAGCGCGCAGATCGATAGGCTGAGGGCCCTCCACAATGACCTCTGCCACCCGGGGGTCACCAGGTTCTTCCACTTCATCAAGGCCCGCAACCTGCGTTACTCCATCGAGGAGGTCAGGACCATGACCAAGAACTGCCAAGTCTGCGCTGAGTGCAAACCACACTTTTATAGACCAGACAGAGCCCACCTGATAAAAGCCACTCGCCCTTTCGAACGCCTGAGCGTCGATTTTAAAGGGCCTCTCCCCTCCTCCGACCGCAATGTGTACTTCCTCAACATCATTGACGAGTACTCCTGTTTCCCGTTCGCTATCCCCTGCTCGGACATGACCAGTGCCACGGTCATTAAATCTCTGAACAGCCTCTTCACCCTGTTCGGTTTCCCCAGCTATATCCATAGCGACCGGGGCTCATCGTTTATGAGCGACGAACTCCGCCAGTACCTGCTCGCTAGGGGTATAGCCACAAGCAGGACCACCAGTTACAACCCCCGGGGGAACGGACAGGTGGAAAGAGAGAATGCAACAGTTTGGAAGGCCGCCCTACTAGCCTTAAAGTCTAGGGGCCTTCTGACCTCCCGCTGGCAGGAGGTGCTCCCCGATGTGCTCCACTCGATTCGGTCACTGCTCTGCACTGCCACCAATGCCACCCCTCACGAGAAAATGTTTGTCTTCCCAAGGAAGTCCACATCGGGGACATCGTTACCGCCATGGCTGACGTCCACAGGGCCGGTACTACTGAGAAGACACGTGAGGGCCAATAAAACGGACCCCCTGGTCGAGAGGGTCGACCTCCTCCACGCCAACCCCCAGTACGCTTACATTGCGTACCCGGACGGGCGGGAGGACACAGTCTCCATACGAGACCTCGCACCCTCGGGGACCGCTGTAACCCACTACCCATTACCACCCCCCCCCACGACCCGATATCCAACCCCAGCAGCCGGCTCGCCTTGGACCGTCACCCACGAGGACTACACTCCAGGGCCCCAGCCCACACAGGACGCAACGCCGGAAGCTCCACCACCCCTGCCGTCGCCACGTCGATCACAGCGGCAGACAAGACCTCCGGAGAGACTCCAATACACGAACTTTTAAATACACTTCACCCCGCCGGACTCATTTTTAAACAAGGGGTGAATGTGGTAAACCACTGTTATACCTGTCTGTAAGTGTATGTGTATTCCACTAGGTACAGGTCTGGACATGCCTCGGCTGACTCCTCCCACTATTCCAGGTATATAGGTGACTACCTCCCAGTCCCTTAGTATTCTGGACGGGTCGACCACTCGAGACATGACCTTCATTCTTTAGTTAATAAAAGCCTGGTTGTTACTCGCTTAACCTCAGTCTTTGGAGTAATTGATGGCGCATCACTGAGGGAGCGCCTCACTGTCGGAGGGGCAGTACTGAGGGAGCGCTGCTCTGTCGGAGGGGCAGTACTGAGGGAGCGCTGCTCTGTCGGAGGGGCAGTACTGAGGGAGCGCCGCTCTGTCGGAGGGGCAGTACTGAGGGAGCGCCGTACTGTCGGGCGGGCAATACTGAGGGAGCACCGCACTGTCGGAGGGACAGTACTGAGGGAGCGCCGCTCTGTCGGAGGGGCAGTACTGAGGGAGCACCGTACTGTCGGGCGGGCAATACTGAGGGAGCGCCTCACTGTCGGAGGGGCAGTACTGAGGGAGCGCTGCTCTGTCGGAGGGGCAGTACTGAGGGAGCGCCGCTCTGTCGGCGGGGCAGTACTGAGGGAGCACCGCACTGTCGGAGGGGCAGTACTGAGGGAGCGCCGTACTGTCGGGCGGGCAATACTGAGGGAGCACCGCACTGTCGGAGGGGCAGTACTGAGGGAGCGCCGCTCTGTCGGAGGGGCAGTACTGAGGGAGCGCCGCTCTGTCGGAGGGGCAGTACTGAGGGAGCGCCGCTCTGTCGGAGGGGCAGTACTGAGGGAGCGCCGCTCTGTCGGAGGGGCAGTACTGAGGGAGCGCCGTACTGTCGGGCGGGCAATACTGAGGGAGCACCGCACTGTCGGAGGGGCAGTACTGAGGGAGCGCCGCTCTGTCGGAGGGGCAGTACTGAGGGAGCGCCGTACTGTCGGGCGGGCAATACTGAGGGAGCGCCTCACTGTCGGAGGGGCAGTACTGAGGGAGCGCTGCTCTGTCGGAGGGGCAGTACTGAGGGAGCGCCGCTCTGTCGGCGGGGCAGTACTGAGGGAGCACCGCACTGTCGGAGGGGCAGTACTGAGGGAGCGCCGTACTGTCGGGCGGGCAATACTGAGGGAGCACCGCACTGTCGGAGGGGCAGTACTGAGGGAGCGCCGCTCTGTCGGAGGGGCAGCACTGAGGGAGCGCCGTACTGTCGGGCGGGCAATACTGAGAGAGCACCGCACTGTCAGAGGGGCAGTACTGAGGGAGCGCTGCTCTGTCGGAGGGGCAGTACTGAGGGAGCGCCGCACTGTCGGAGGGGCAGTACTGAGGTAGAGCCGCATTGTCGGAGGTGCCGTCCTACGGCTGAAACGTTAAACCGAGGCCCCCGTCTGCCCCCTCAGGTGGATGTAAAAGATCCCGTGGTGCTATTTCGAAGAAGTTATCCCCGGTGTTTTGAGCCCAATATTTATCCCTCAATCAACATGACAAAAAAACATTATCTGGTCATTATCACATTGCTGTTTGTGGGAGCTTGCTGTGCACAAATTGGCTGCCACGTTTCCCCACATTACAACAGTGACTACACTTCAAAGATACTTAATTGGCTGTAAAGCGCTTTGGGACGTCCGGTGGTCGTGAAAGGCAGTTAAGAAGGCAAATGGTATGCTGGCCTTCATTACAAGAGGATTTGAGTACAGGAGTAAAGAAGTCTTACTCCAATTATATCTTCTTCTTAGGCAGTTCATCGGAACCGAGGATGACTTGCTTCCACATTAAAAATTAGTTCTCGGGTGTAAGGGTAAACCAGGAGAGCTTCTTCTCCCCGAGACGGACCCTCTGATATAAAGGGTCGACTGGATCCATGTTTATCTGTAATTTAAACAGAGGTCTGGTCATCTTCCGAGCTCTTTCCCCTAGAGGAGAGGGTAGAATGGGGGTCTTTAGTGTTAAATGGTTTCACCTGGGTCCATTGCTTCCATCGCATACCCATCGGTTGTTGTAGACAAACACACGTATCACTTGTCATTAATACAGTACATGGCCCCATCCAACGGGGCCCATTCCCTTTCTTCCAATAACTTGCGTCATTACTTGTTGACCTATTCTGGGCAACTCATCTGGTTTAAGTCCAGCATTCTGCCTTTCTAGATCTTTAATCTGTTGTTGGTTCCTTACTTCTTTATTTAGTGCTTGTACCTCCTGATTTAGTTGTACTAAGTATCTCCTTAATCTATCTTGTACTGGTCCTGGTTCTCCCACCCCTCCAGCCAAATCCTCTGGTAGTCTCATAGCTCGTCCTGTCATTAATTCATAGGGGGTCAGTCTGGTCATTCGTCCTGGGGTGGCTCGCAGCCTCCTTAGTATGCTGGGTAATAATTCCGACCATCCTTTCCCTGTTTCCTGGATGGCTTTTGTCAGTGCGTTTTTCAGTGTCCTATTCATTCTTTCTACCATCCCCGAGCTCTGGGGGTGATATGATATGTGGTGTTTTTGTGTCACATGTAGCAGCTTACAGATTTCTTTCATTATTTTGCCGGTGAAATGAGTGCCGTTGTCTGAGTCAATTTGCAGAGGCACTCCCCAACGGGGTATAACCTCGGTAACCAATATTAGTGCAACTGTTTTTGCAGAGCAGTCTCGGGTGGCAAAGGCTTCCACCCACCTGGTAAATTGGTCAATTATTACCAGGCAATATTTCTTCCCCCGGTCCTGCGCTAAGGGGCCGGTAAAGTCAATTTGTAAGTTTTCCCAGCGTCCTTGGGGCCTGGGTTGGTTTGCTACTCTAACTCTACTTCTCTGTCCTACATTATTCTTGCACATATTATACAGCGGTGGCAATATTTCGCTACTACCCGATCTATCTTTGGCCACCACCAGTACTGTGTCAGTAGGTGCAACATGTTAGTTCTGCCAGTATGTGTTACACCATGGTATAGCGCCATCAGTTGTTGTCTACAACATTCCGGTGCCACCACCTGGTTACGTGGGCCCCATTTCCAAATTCCATCTTGTAATTGCGCGCCAACTTGTCTCCATTTCTCCTTTTGCTCTTTACTAGTATTTTCTTGTAGCTCCATTATATTCACTTCCTGTACCCCACTGACTATCATGACCATATTTATTTCGTTTTTGAACGCGTCCTCTGGTTGCATTTCTTCTGCAGCTAGTTTTGCACCTAGATCTGCATACCTATTCCCCACAGGGGCCTGGTCCTGGGGTTCATAGAAACATAGAAGATAGGAGCAGGAGTAGGCCATTCGGCCCCTCGAGCCTGCTCCGCCATTCAATGAGATCATGGCTGATCATCCAAATTCAGTACCCGGTCCCTGCCTTCTCCCCATATCCCTTGATCCCTTTAGCCTTAAGAAATATATCTAACTCCTTCTTGAATATATTTAATGAATTGGCCTCTACTGCCTTCTGTGGTAGAGAATTCCACAGGTTCTCCACTCTCTGGGTGAAGAAATTCCTCCTCATCTCTGTCCTAAATGGCTTACCCCTTATCCTTAGACTGTGACCCCTGGTTCTGGACTCCCCGACCATCGAGAACATCCTTCCTGCATCTAGTCTGTCCAGTCATAGAGTCATAGAGTTTTACAGCACAGAAAGAGGCCCTTCGGCCCATCGTGTCTGTGCCGCCCATCCATCCCTGTCCAGTCTAATCCCATTTTCCAGCATTTGGTCCATAGCCTTGTATGCAATGGCATTTCAAGTGCTCATCCAAATGCTTCTTGAATGTTGTGAGGGTTCCTGCCTCTACCACCCTTTCAGGCATTGAGTTCCACATTCCAACCACCCTCTGGGTGAAAAAGTTCCTCCTCAAATCCCCTCTAAATCTCCTGCCCCTTACCCTGAATCTATGCCCCCTTGTTATTGACCCCCCTACTAAGGGGAAAAGTTCCTCTTTGTCTACCCTATCTATGCCCCTCATCATTTTGTACACCTCAATCAGGTCCCCCCTCAGCCTTCTTTGCTCCAAGGAAAACAACCCCAGCCTGTCCAGCCTCTCTTCATAGCTGAGGCGCTCCATCCCAGGTAACATCCTGGTGAATCTTCTCTGCACCCTCTCCAAAGCAATCACATCCTTCCTATAGTGAGGCGACCAGAACTGCACACAGTACTCCAGCTGTGGCCTCACCAGCGTTTTGTACAGTTCCATCATAACCTCCCTGCTCTTATATTCTATGCCTCGGCTAATGAAGGCAAGTATCCCATATGCCTTTTTAACCACCTTATCTACCTGTTCCGCTGCCTTCAGGGATCTATGTACATGTACACCAAGGTCCCTCTGACCCTCTGTACTTCCTAGGGTCCTACCACTCATTGTGTATTCCCTTGCCTTATTTGTCCGTCCAAAATGCATCACCTCGCACTTTTCAGGGTTAAATTCCATTTGCCACTTTTCCGCCCATCTGACCAACCCGTTTATATCGTCCTGTAGCCTGAGGCTTTCCTCCTCACAATTTACCACCCCACCAATTTTCGTGTCATCTGCGAACTTACTGATCATACCTTTTACATTCTCATCCAAATCATTTATGTAGATCACAAACAACAAGGGACCCAGCACCGATCCCTGAGGTACCCCACTGGACACAGGCTTCCAGTCACAAAAGCAACCTTCGACCATCACCCTCTGCCTCCTGCCACTCAGCCAGTTTAGGATCCAACGCGCCAAGGCACCCTGGATCCCATGGGCTCTTACCTTCTTGACCAGTCTCCTATGCGGGACTTTGTCAAAAGCTTTACTGAAGTCCATGTAAACCACATCCACAGCATTTCCCTCATCCACCCCCCTAGTCACCCCCTCGAAAAATTCAATCAGATTTGTCAGACATGATTTACCCTTGACAAAGCCATGCTGACTATCCCCGATTAATCCTTGCCTCTCCAAGTGGAGACTAATTTTGTCCCTCAGAATTTTTTCCAATAATTTCCCTACCACAGATGTTAGGCTCACTGGCCTGTAATTCCCTGGTTTATCCCTGCTACCCTTCTTGAATAATGGTACTACGTTAGCTGTTCTCCAGTCCTCTGGTACATCCCCTGTGGCCAGAGAGGTTCTGAAAATTTGTGTCAGAGCCCCTGCAATCTCCTCCTTTGCCTCCCACAGCAGCCTGGGATACATCTCGTCTGGGCCTGGGGATTTATCCACTTTTTGGCCTGCTAAAACCGCTAGCACCTCCTCCCTCTCGATGCTAATATGTTCAAGTATGTCACAGCCCCCTTGCCCGATTTCTATGTCTGCATCGTCTTTCTCCATAGTGAACACAGATGCAAAAAATTCATTTAAAACCCCGCCTACATCATCTGGCTCTACACACAGATTGCCACTTTGGTCCCTAATGGGCCCTACCCTTTCCCTGGTTATCCTCTTGCCCTTAATATACTTATAAAACATCTTAGGATTTTCCTTTATTTTGCTCGCCAGTGTTATTTCATGGCCCCTCCTCGCCCTCCTAATTTCTTTTTTAAGTATGCCCCTGCATTTTTTATACTCCTCTAGGGCTTCTTCCGTCTTTAGTCTTTTGTAACTGCCAAAAGCCCCCCTTTTATTCCTAATGCATTTTTGTATATCCCTTGTCATCCAAGGTTCCCTTTGCTTGTTGGTCCCACCCTTGACCTTTACAGGAACATGTTGGCGTTGTACTCTCTCTATTTCCCTTCTGAAAGTCTCCCACTGTTTTGATGCGGATTTTCCTATAAGTAGCTGCTCCCAGTCCAATTTGGCCAGATCCTGCCTTATCATATTAAAATCGGCCTTCCCCCAATTTAGAACCCTTATTTCCGGGCCGTCTTTGTCTTTTTCCATGACCACCTTAAATCTCACCGAATTGTGGTCACTGTCGCCAAAATGCTCTCCTACTGACACTTCCACCACTTGCCCGGCTACATTCCCCAGAATTAGGTCCAGTACCGCCCCCTCTCTTGTAGGACTTTCTACATGTTGGCTCAAAAAGCTCTCCTGGATGCACTTTAAGAATTCTGCACCCTCTAAGCCTTTCACACTCTGACTATCCCAATTTATATTGGGGAAGTTGAAATCCCCCACTATTATTACCCTATTATTTTTGCACTTTTCTGAGATTTGCCTACATATCTGTTCCTCTATCTCCCCCTGACTGTTTGGGGGCCTATAGTACACTCCCAGCAAAGTGCTTGCCCCCTTTTTGTTTTTAAGTTCTACCCATATGGCCTCATTAGAGGAACCTGCTAATATATCATCCCTCCTTACAGCAGTAATTGACTCCTTAATTAATATTGCAACACCCCCTCCCCTTTTACACCCCCCTCTGTCTCGCCTGAAGATTCTATACCCCGGAATATTGAGCTGCCAGTCCTGACCCTCCCTCAACCATGTCTCCGTGATAGCAACAATATCGTACTCCCATGTGTTCAACAACAACTTCAGTTCATCCACCTTATTTGCAAGACTCCTTGCATTAAAATAAATGCCTTCCAGCCCTGCCATATTCTCTTTTGCCTTCACATATTTGCTTTGCCTTCCCAGCTGACTTGTTTTTCCCTCTGTATTTGGCTGTAAATCACCCCCTACTATAGCTCCACTCTGTACCCCATCCCCCTGCCAAGTTAGTTTAAACCCCCCCCAGCAGTGCTAGCAAACCTCCCCGCAAGGATATTGGTTCCCCTCTGGTTCAGGTGTAAACCGTCCGACTTGTACAAGTCCCACCTTTCCCAGAAGCAGACCCAGTGATCCAGGAAACTAAAGCCCTCCCCCCTGCACCATCCCTTTAGCCACGCATTCATCTGTTCTATCTTCCTATTTCTATACTTACTAGCACGTGGCACCGGGAGTAATCCAGAGATTACAACCCTTGAGGTCCTGCTCTTTAATCCTTCACCTAGCTCCCTAAATTCTTGCTGCAGGACCTCATCCCTCTTTTTACCTATGTCGTTGGTACCAATGTGGACCACGACCACTGGCTGTTCACCCTCCCCCTCCAGAATGCCCTGCAGCCGCTCAGTGACATCCTTGACCCTGGCACCAGGGAGGCAACAAACCATCCTGGATTCACGTCTACGGCCACAGAAACGCCTATCTGTTCCCCTTACTATAGAATCCCCTACCACTATTGCTCTCCCACTCTTTTTCCCCCCTTCCTGGGCAGCAGGAGCACCGCCAGTGCCAGGAAGTTGGCTGCTGCTGCCTTCCCCTGGTGAGTCATCCCCCTCAACAGTATCCAAAGCGGTATACTTGTTTGAAAGGGGGATGTCCGCAGGGGTTCCCTGCACTACCTGCCTGCCTTTGTTGCTCCGCCTGATGGTCACCCCCTGTGCTGCCCTACCCTGAGGCGTGAACAACTCGCTAAACGTGCTATCCACGAGCCTCTCAGCATCGCGTATGCTCCAAAATTCATCCACCCGCAGCTCGAGCGCCACAATGCGGTCTACAAGTAGCTGCAGCTGGATGCATTTCCCGCACACATGGTCGCCAGGGACACTGGCAGCGTCCCTGATTTCCCACATAGAGCAGGAGGAGCAGAACACGGGTCTGAGCTCTCCTGCCATGACTTACTCCTATAATTAATCTAAAAATTTATTCAATACCCCAGTTACAGGTATACTCTAGGGCACTTTATTTACCAACTGTCCTCACCACAACAGAGCCCCTAGAAATTTAACACCACAGAATTCAAGCTTGTAATGAAAAGAGAGAAATACTCACCAACCAATCACTTACCTGCTCCCTGGTGACGTCACACCCCGATTACTTTTTACCTCCCTGCAACTACCGAGCTCGCAGACTGGAGTTTGGTATGTCTCTCCTGGCCTCGCTGCCGCTTTTATACCTCGCCGCCGAGTCTCCCACAGGTCCCGCCTCTCGCTGCCTGCCGCCGCTGCTCTGAGGTCTCTCCTGGCCTCGCTGCCGCTTTTATACCTCGCCGCCGAGTCTCCCACAGGTCCCGCCTCTCGCTGCCTGCCGCCGCTGCTCTGAGGCCTCTCCTGGCCTCGCTGCCGCTTTTATACCTCGCCGCCGAGTCTCCCACAGGTCCCGCCTCTCGCTGCCTGCCGCCGCTGCTCTGAGGCCTCTCCTGGCCTCGCTGCCGCTTTTATACCTCGCCGCCGAGTCTCCCACAGGTCCCGCCTCTCGCTGCCTGCCGCCGCTGCTCTGAGGCCTCTCCTGGCCTCGCTGCCGCTTTTATACCTCGCCGCCGAGTCTCCCACAGGTCCCGCCTCTCGCTGCCTGCCGCCGCTGCTCTGAGGCCTCTCCTGGCCTCGCTGCCGCTTTTATACCTCGCCGCCGAGTCTCCCACAGGTCCCGCCTCGCTGCCTGCCGCCGCTGCTCTGAGGCCTCTCCTGGCCTCGCTGCCGCTTTTATACCTCGCCGCCGAGTCTCCCACAGGTCCCGCCTCTCGCTGCCTGCCGCCGCTGCTCTGAGGCCTCTCCTGGCCTCGCTGCCGCTTTTATACCTCGCCGCCGAGTCTCCCACAGGTCCCGCCTCTCGCTGCCTGCCGCCGCTGCTCTGAGGCCTCTCCTGGCCTCGCTGCCGCTTTTATACCTCGCCGCCGAGTCTCCCACAGGTCCCGCCTCTCGCTGCCTGCCGCCGCTGCTCTGAGGCCTCTCCTGGCCTCGCTGCCGCTTTTATACCTCGCCGCCGAGTCTCCCACAGGTCCCGCCTCTCGCTGCCTGCCGCCGCTGCTCTGAGGCCTCTCCTGGCCTCGCTGCCGCTTTTATACCTCGCCGCCGAGTCTCCCACAGGTCCCGCCTCTCGCTGCCTGCCGCCGCTGCTCTGAGGCCTCTCCTGGCCTCGCTGCCGCTTTTATACCTCGCCGCCGAGTCTCCCACAGGTCCCGCCTCTCGCTGCCTGCCGCCGCTGCTCTGAGGCCTCTCCTGGCCTCGCTGCCGCTTTTATACCTCGCCGCCGAGTCTCCCACAGGTCCCGCCTCTCGCTGCCTGCTGCCGCTGCTCTGAGGCCTCTCCTGGCCTCGCTGCCGCTTTTATACCTCGCCGCCGAGTCTCCCACAGGTCCCGCCTCTCGCTGCCTGCCGCCGCTGCTCTGAGGCCTCTCCTGGCCTCGCTGCCGCTTTTATACCTCGCCGCCGAGTCTCCCACAGGTCCCGCCTCTCACTGCCTGCCGCCGCTGTTAGAATTTTATAAGTTTCAATGAGATCCCCTCTCATTCTTCTAAACTCCAGCGAATATAAGCCCAATCGACCTATTCTCTCCTCATACGTCATTCCTGCTATCCCAGGTATCAGCCTGGTGAATATTCGCTGCACTCCCTCCATGGCAAACACATCCTTCCTCAGATAAGGCGACCAAAACTGCACACAATACTCAAGATGTGGTCTCACCAAGGCCCTGTACAACTGCAGCAAGACATCCTTGTTCTTGTACTCGAACCCTCTTGCTGCGAAGGCCAACATACCATTTGCCTTCTTAACCGCCTGCTGCACCTGCATGCTTACCTTCAGCGACTGGTGCACAAGGACACCCAGGTCTCGTTGCACTTCCCCTTCTCCCAATCTATTGCCATTCAGATAATAATCTGCCTTCCTGTTTTTGACACCAAAGTGGATAACCTCGCATTTATCAATGTTATATTGCATCTGCCATGCTTTTGCCCAATCACCCAACCTGTCCAAATCATACTAGAGTTTCTCAACATCCTCCTCACAGCACACACGCCCACCCAGCTTTGTGTCGGCTGCAAACTTGGAGATATTGCATCTCGTTCACTCGTCCAGATCATTAATATATATAGTGAATAGCTGGGGTCCAAGGACCGATCCCTGCGGTATCCCACTAGTCACTGCCTGCCACTCGGAAAAAGAGCCATTTATTCCAACTCTTTGCTTCCTGTCTGCCAACCAGTTCTCTATCCAAGTCAGTACCTTGCCCCCAATCCCATGTGCCTTAACTTTACACGCTAATCTCTTATGCGGGACCTTATCGAAAGCCTTTTGAAAGTCCAAATACACCACATCCACTGGTTCTCCCTTATCTATTTTACCAGTTACATCCTCAAAAAATTCCAGTAGATTAGTCAAGCACGATTTCCCTTTTGTAAATCCATGTTGACTTTATCCGATCCGGTCACTTTTTTCCAAGTGCTCTGCTATTACATCCTTTATAATGGACTCTAGCATTTTCCCCACTACCGATGACAGGCTTACCGGTCTGTAATTCCCCGTTTTCTCTCTACCACCTTTTTTGAACAGTGGGGTAACATTAGCTACCCTCCAATCCATGGGTACTGTTCCAGAGTCTATAGAATTTTGGAAGATGACCAGCAATGCTTCTACTATCTCTGGGGCCACTTCCTTAAGTACCCTAGGATGTAGATTATCAGGCCCTGGGGATTTATTGGCCTTCAATCCCATCAATTTCTCGAACACCATTTCCCTACAAATGCTGATTTCTATCAGTTCCTCCCTTTCATTTAGACCCTATGTTCCCCGACATCTCTGGGAGGTTATTTGTGTCCTCCTTTGTGAAGACAGAACCAACGTATGTATTTAAGACCAGGACCAGTGCAAGATAGATTAAGGCGATACTTAGTACAACTAAATCAGGAGGTACAAGCACTAAATAAAGTAGTAAGGGACCAACAACAGATTAAAGATCTAGAAAGGCAGAATGCTGGACTTAAACCAGACGAGTTGCCCAGAATAGGTCAACAAGTAATGACGCAAGTTATCGGAAGAAAGGGAATGGGGCCCGTTGGATGGGGCCATGTACTGTATTAATGACAAGTGATACGTGTGTTTGTCTACAGGAACCGATGGGTATGCGATGGAAGCAATAGACCCAGGTGAAACCATTTAACACTAAAGACCCCCATTCTACCCTCTCCTCTAGGGGAAAGAGCTCGGAAGACGACCAGACCTCTGTTTAAATTACAGCTAAACATGGATCCAGTCGACCCTTTATATCAGAGGGTCCGTCTCGGGGAGAAGAAGCTCTCCTGGTTTACCCTTACACCCGAGAACTCATTTTTAATGTGGAAGCAAGTCATCCTCGGTTCCGAGGGACTACCTAAGAAGAAAGAAGATATAATTGGAGTAAGACTTCTTTACTCCTGTACTCAAATCCTCTTGTAATGAAGGCCAGCATACCATTTGCCTTCTTAACTGCCTTTCACGAACACCGGACGTCCCAAAGCGCTTTACAGCCAATGAAGTACTTTTGAAGTGTAGTCACTGTTGTAATGTGGGAAACGCGGCAGCCAATTTGCACACAGCAAGCTCCCACAAACAGCAATGTGATAATGACCAGATAATCTGTTTTTTCATCATGTTGATTGAGGGATAAATATTGGGCTCAAAACACCGGGGATAACTTCTTCGAAATAGCACCACGGGATCTTTTATGTCCACCTGAGGGGGCAGATGGGGGCCTCGGTTTAACATCTCATCCGTAGGACGGCACCTCCGACACTGCAGCGTTCCTTCATTACTGTCCCTCCAACAGTGCGGCACTCCCACAGCACTGTCCCTCCGACAGTGCGGCGCTCCCTCAGTACTGCCCCTGCGACAGTGCGGCGCTCCCTCAGTAATGCCCCTCCGATGGAGCAGCGCTCCCTCAGCACCGCCCCTCCGACAGTGCAGCGCTCCCTCAGTACTGCCCCTCCGACAGTGCGGCGCTCCCTCAGTACTGCCCCTCCGACAGTGCGGCGCTCCCTCAGTAATGCCCCTCCGATGGAGCAGCGCTCCCTCAGCACCGCCCCTCCGACAGTGCAGCGCTCCCTCAGTACTGCCCCTCCGACAGTGCGGCGCTCCCTCAGTACTGCCCCTCCGACAGTGCGGCGCTCCCTCAGTAATGCCCCTCCGATGGAGCAGCGCTCCCTCAGCACCGCCCCTCCGACAGTGCGGTGCTCCCTCAGTACTGACCCTCCAACAGTGCGGTGCTCCCTCAGTACTGCCCCTCCGACAGTGCGGCGCTCCCTCGGTACTGCCCCCCCGACAGTGCGGCACTCCCTCAGCACTGCCCCTCCGACAGTGCAGCGCTCCCTCAGTACTGCCCCTCCGACAGTGCGGCGCTCCCTCAGTACTGACCCTCCGAAAGTGCGGCGCTCCCTCAGTACTCCCCCTCCGACAGTGCGGTGCTCCCTCAGTACTGCCCCTCCGACAGTGCGGCGCTCCCTCAGCACTGCCCCTCCGACAGTGCGGCACTCCCTCAGCACTGCCCCTCCGACAGTGCGGCGCTCCCTCAGTACTGCCCCTCCGACAGTGCAACGCTCCCTCAGCACTGCCCCTCCGACAGTGCGGCGCTCCCTCAGTATTCCCCCTCCGACAGTGCGGCGCTCCCTCAGTACAGCCCCTCCGACAGAGCGGCGCTCCCTCAGTACTGCCCCTCCGACAGTGCGGCGCTCCATCAGTACTGCCCCTCCGACAGGGCGGCACTCCCTCAGTACTGCCCCTCCGACGGTGCAGCGCTCCCTCAGTACTGCCCCTCCGACAGTGCGGCGCTCCCTCAGTACTGCCCCTCCGACAGTGCAGCGCTCCCTCAGTACTGCCCTTCCGACAGTGCGGCACTCCCTCAGTACTGCACCTCCGACAGTGCGGCGCTCCCTCAGTACTGCCCCTCCCACAGTGCGGCGCTCCCTCAGTACTGCCCCTCCGACAGTGCGGCACTCCCTCAGTACTGCCCCTCCGACAGTGTGCTGCTCCCTCAGTACTGCCCCTCCGACAGTGCAGCGCTCCCTCAGCACTGCCCCTCCGACAGTGCGGCACTCCCTCGGTACTGCCGCCCCGACAGTGCGGTGCTCCCTCAGCACTGCCCCTCCGACAGTGCGGCGCTCCCTCTGTACTGACCCTCCGGCAGTGCAGCGCTCCCTCAGTACTGACCCTCCGACAGTGCAGCGCTCCCTCAGCACTGCCCCTCCGACAATGAGGCACTCCCTCAGCACTGCCTCTCCGACAGTGCGGCTCTCCCTCAGTACTGCCCCTCCGACAGTGCGGCGCTCCCTCAGTACCGCCCCTCCGACAGTGCGGCGCTCCCTCAGCACTGCCCCTCCGACAGTGCGGCGCTCCCTCAGCACCGCACTGGAGTGTCAGCCTCGCTTTATATGCTCAAGTCCCTGGAGCGGGACTTGAACCCACAACCTTCTGACTCTGCTATCCACTGAGCCACAGCTGACTCCAGTCTTTTACACAGTTTCATCATAACTTCCTTGCTTTTTGCACTCTACGCCTCTCCTAAAGCAGGGGAGTTATGATGAATTGTTAAACAGTTTTTTTTGCAGAGTGACCCAGGCTGTCTGTAGGAAACAATTGTGCATTTGAAAGAAGCTTGTATTGTGAAGCTTGTGCCCCTTTGCCAGGCCCGCTGCCTGCGGCCCCTCTCCCAGATTCCAGCCCCAGCTCTGTGCTGACTGAGCTGCTCTCACCTGGGGACAGCGCGTCACAATCGGCCGCAGCGCACCTGAGCTGGAGAGGAGGCCCCGCCCCTATCCGCGCCGCCATTGGTTGGAGGACCAGGCCGCCCAGTTCAGCCCTCTTCCTATTGGTCAGAGCTCCCGTCAGTCACAGGCCCGGGCCGGCCTCCATCCACCTGACAGGCCTCTTCCTATGAAGACGTCACAATCGGGCCCCAGCCTCAGCGCCGGGGGAGGAAGGTCCCGCCCCCTTGCCGCGCCGCCATTGGTTGGAGGACCAGGCCGCCGAGTTCAGTCCACCCAGCTCAGCCCTCTTCCTATTGGTCAGCGCTCCCGTCAGTCAGAATCACATTGCTCCGGCTCACTCCGCCACCCTGCGCAACTCAATCCGCTCCGTTCGATGTCCGCGGAGGTCCCGCCCGCCCGACTCTTAAGTTTGGTTTTTCTCGTATTTTACTTTATAATCTCGCTCTCCGCTCCCTCCTCACCTCGATTTAAATCGATTCCCCAACACTTTACTTTACCCCGGCCGCTGATTCCGCCTCTTCCCCGGGCCCGGCCTTCCGTCTGCTGCTTGGAGGCCCTGGTCCCACCCCTTCCTGCACCTCATTGGCTGACACCGCTGTCAATCGACACCACGAGGGGGAAGAGGGTGATTGACAGGTGGCGATTGATAGAAGCGCCTGCCCGCGCTGTGATTGGTGCAGGGGAAGGCAAGTGGGCGTGTCCGGCCCCCGGGCCCACGTGGGGAGTCAAAGGCTGGCTGGAGCGCATGCGCAGCCCGCCTCGCACCGTTGGGAAGCTTTTGAAATATTTTTTTTTGCGAAACAAATTGAAAACACTCATTAATTCCCCGAACCTCCTCCCCTCTAAAGTGCGATTATTATTATTCTTGCTTTTCCTCATTTGTGTGGGGTGTCTTTTTTTTACCTTGCGGTGGCGTGCGCCGCTCCAACCGACCCCTGGGCGTTGCGTGCTGGCGTCGCCAGGGGTGATTGACGCGAGTCGCCCACCAATCAGGAGCGCGGAAAACGCTGGGAGGACCGGGCGGGCTGACGGTCCTCCAACCAATGGCGGCGCGGGAGGGAGGGGGGCGGGACCTCGGTGGGCTGCAGGCCACTTTCCTGCTTTCATTGTCTGCAGGAGCTGTTAAAGGGAAGAGGAGGGGGTGGAAAAAAACCAGCTTGTGAGTGTTTATTCCTTTGCATTACCTTTACTGCAAGGCTATTCATCAACTGCATTCATTGAAAAATAAGTGAACCTTTTCTCTTTTCGACTTTTATCCAGAACAAACAGCCCTGGTGCTGTGAACATTTTGGTGGGCAGACACTTTTAAAGGGACAAAGACCAGCATTCTTCCTCCTCTCTCTCTCTCTCTTGTGAGTATTTGTGGTGGGTGAGAGGGTGGGGGGTGAGGGGTGGGGGGGGGTGAGTCAAAGGGGACTGCGGCCCCTTTTCAACAAAAAAAAATTGCTTGGCCATTTAAAGGGGAATGGGTGCCCCCCAGGTATTTAAAGGGGCAGTGCCTCTCTCTGTATCATGTCAGAGCAGGGAGGTTCTGCTTCAACTGTACAAAACACCAGTTGGGCCACCGGCTCGTCCAAATCATCCTGTAGTTTCTCGGCATCCTCCTCACAGCACACACGCCCACTCAGCTTTGTGTCGTCTGCAAATTTGGAGATATTACATCTAGTTCCCTTGTCTAGATCATTAATATATATTGTGAATAGCTGGGGTCTGATACGCTTATCAATTACTTCATAAAAGGTGATGAGTCGAAGAAGAGATGATGAGTCGAAAGAAGAGATGAATAAGGCTTTTATTAGCTAAGAAGAGACCATGCTTCTTCGTGAGTGACTGAACAAGTCTGAACGAAACCCACACAGTGGTGGGTGGAGTCAGCTGAGGCATGCCTCCATACACAGCGCCACCCAGAGGTGGCAATATACAATACAGTGGTTTACCACATTCACCCCTTGTTTAATGTGAAGTCCGGCGGGGTGAAGGGTACTACAAGTTAAGTCTATCAGGAGGCCTTGTCTGACGTCCTGATCGTCGTGGTGGCGGCGGTGGTGTTGCAGCATCCGACGTCGGGTCTGGTGTCTGGGTGGTTGGCGAAGATTCCTGGGGCTTTGGCATGCCGTCTGCAGGGGTTGGGTTGGGAGGGGTGGTGGGGGATAACAGTGGTAAGGGGGATAATGGTGGTAAGGGGGATAACGGTGGTAATTCAGGGGTACCCGAGGGTGCGAGATCTCGTATGGAGACCGTGTCCTCCCGCCCGTCTGGGTATGTCACCCAGGCATACTGGGGGTTGGCGTGTAGGAGGTGCACCCGCTCGACCAGGGGGTCCGTTTTATGCGTCCTCACGTGCCTCCGCAGTAGGGCGGGCCCAGGAGAAGTCAACCATGCCGGTAGCGAGGTTCCCGATGTAGACTTCCGGGGGAAAACGAACATTTTCTCATGAGGGGTCGCATTAGTGGCAGTACAAAGCAGTGACCGAATGGAGTGAAGCGCTGCAGGGAGGACCTCCTGCCAGCGGGAGGTCGGAAGGCCCTTAGATTTTAGTGCTAAGAGGACTGCCTTCCAAACCGTCGCGTTCTCCCTTTCCACCTGGCCGTTCCCCCGGGGGTTGTAACTGGTGGTCCTGCTCGTGGCGATACCTCTTGTTAGCAGGTACTGCCGAAGTTCGTCGCTCATGAACGATGAGCCCCTGTCGCTATGTATATAGCTGGGGAACCCGAACAGAGCGAAGATGTCATTCAGACACTTGATGACCGTGGTACTGGTCATGTCTGGGCAAGGGATGGCAAAGGGGAAACGGGAGTACTCATCAACTATGTTGAGGAAGTACACATTGCGGTCAGCGGAGGGGAGGGGCCCTTTAAAATCGACGCTCAGGCGTTCGAAGGGGCGGGTGGCCTTGATCAGGCTTGCTCTGTCCGGCCTATAGAAGTGCGGTTTGCACTCGGCGCAGATTTGGCAGCTCTTGGTCATGGTCCTGACCTCCTCGATGGAGTAGGGCAGGTTACGGGATTTGATAAAATGGAAAAACCTGGTGACCCCCGGGTGGCAGAGGTCATTGTGGAGGGACTGCAGCCTATCACTCTGCGCGTTGGCGCATGTACCACGTGATAGGGCATCTGGGGGCTCATTGAGTTTCCCTGGCCGATACAAGATACCATAATTGTAGGTGGAGAGTTCGATTCTCCACCTCAAGATCTTGTCGTTCTTGATTTTACCCCTCTGCTTATTATTAAACATAAAAGCTACTGAACGCTGGTCAGTGAGCAGGGTAAATCGTTTCCCGGCCAGGTAATGCCTCCAGTGACGCACCGCTTCTACAATAGCCTGGGCCTCCTTTTCGACGGAGGAGTGTCTCGTCTCGGGGCCCTGGAGGGTCCTTGAGAAAAAGGCCACGGGTCTGCCCGCCTGGTTAAGGGTCGCGGCTAGGGCGAAGTCGGAGGCATCGCTCTCCACTTGGAAGGGGATGGACTCATCCACCGCGTGCATTGCGGCCTTCGCGATATCGTTCTTGATAAGAGTGAAGGCTGCACACGCCTCTGGTGTCAGGGGGAAGGAGGTGGCTTTGATGAGGGGCCTGGCTTTGTCTGCATAGAGGGGCACCCACTGGGCGTAGTAGGAGAAAAACCCCAGGCATCTCTTCAGTGCTTTTTGGCAGTGGGGAAGGGGTAGCTCCATTAGGGGGCGCATTCTGTCGGGGTCGGGCCCGATGACTCCGTTCTCCACCACGCAGCCGAGGATGGCCAGGCGCTTGGTGTGAAACATACATTTTTCCTTATTGTACGTTAGGTTCAGCCGTTGGGCCGTACGGAGGAAATTTGCTAGATTAACGTCGTGGTCCTGCTGGTCGTGGCCGCAGATGGTGACGTTATCCAAATAGGGGAAGGTTGCCCGCAGCGCGTTCTGGTCAACCATTCGGTCCATCTCCCTTTGGAAGACCGAAACCCCGTTGGTGACGCCGAAGGGGACCCTAAGGAAGTGGTAGAGGCGGCCGTTTGCCTCGAAGGCAGTATACTGGCGGTCCTCATGGCGGATGGGCAGCTGGTGGTACGCTGACTTAAGGTCGATGGTGGAGAATACTTTGTATTGCGCAATCTGATTGACCATATCAGATATGCGAGGGAGGGGGTACGCGTCCAGCTGGGTGTACCGGTTTATGGTTTGGCTGTAGTCGATTACCATGCGGCGTTTTGCAGTGGTTTTAACGACTACAACCTGGGCTCGCCAGGGGCTAGTGCTACCTTCGATAATGCCCTCCTTCAAGAGCCGCTCCACCTCAGAGCTGATAAAAGCTCTGTCCCCGGCACTGTACCGCCTGCTTTTGGTAGCGATGGGTTTACAGTCGCGGGTGAGGTTAGCGAACAGGGGAGGGGGGGGGACTTTTAATGTGGAAAGGCTGCAGGTGGTTTGCAGCGGGCGATTTAAAAGTTGTTGGTTGCAGACTGTGAGTGGGGGGAGGGGTCCACCGTATGCTAGTGTGACACTCTTAAGGTGGCACTGAAAATCCAACCCTAGCAGGACGGCAGCGCAAAGACGGGGCAGGACTAGCAGTTTAAATTTTTGATATTCAGTGCCCCCTACTGACAGGGTCACCACACAGTAGCCGCTGATGTCCATTGACTGGGACTTGGACGCCATAGAAATGCGATGGTGCGTTGGCAGAATCGTGAGGGAGTGGCTACGTACCGTGTCGGGGTGGACGAAACTCTCTGTGCTCCCGCTGTCGATCAGGCAACTGGTGGCGCGGCCGTTTACCGCGATATCCATCATGGAGCTGGATAGATGGTGAGGGTGGCCTTGATCCAGCGTCACGGAGGCCAGTATGTGGCTTAGTGAGTCACTATAGTCATCCGCCGAGACGGTGGTCGGTTCCGGTGACGAAATGGCGGTTGAGTGCGTTGGATACGATGGCGGCGGATGCCATGCGGCCGGGGGTACACAAAATGGCGGATAAGATGGCTGCTCCCACGGCCCGCACGCTGCGCTGCTGGCTGGCTTCCCCTTGCAGGCGTTAGCGTAATGGCCTTTCTTCCCGCAGCCCGAGCAGGTAGCTGTCTTAGCTGGGCAGTGCGCTCTGGGATGTTTTAACTGGCCACAGAAATAGCATTTTTGGGCCTGGTTACTGGGCATCGAAGCAGTTCTTACCGGAGGCTGCTGTCTCGGTTGGGTCGCTGCAGCGGTTGGTGCCGGGGGCGGCGGTCCCGTGTCCCACGGTTTCGATTGCCATGTCTCGGCGCCGTTACGGGGGTATGCCTCGAGGTTTCGGTGGGCCTCCTCTAACGAGAGCGCAAGGGCAATGGCCGTCTTCAGGTCGGGTTCCTTGCTTTCTAGCAGTCTCTGCCGGGTGTGGTCTGACTGGAGGCCCCTGACGAAGGCATCACAGGCGAGTCCCTGCGCGTGCTCCACAGCCGTTACCGCTTTACAATCGCAGTCTCTGCAGAGTGCCAGTAGCGCCCGTGCAAATGCCCCAACCGATTCTCCCGGTTGCTGCCTGCGGGATCCCAAGAGGTGTCGGGCGTAAATTGTGTTCACTGGGCGCGTATATTGCCCTTTTAGTAGCTCGAGGGCCGCCACGTACGTATTAGAGTCCCGGATTAGCATATATACTTGATGGCTCACCTGGGCGGTCAAAATTTTCAGTTTGTGATCCTCCTCTGTAACCTGTGAGATTGCGAGGAAGGATTCAAAGCAGCTCAGCCAGTGTTCAAACTTGGCTGATGCACCCACATCTTGAGGGTCGAGGTCCAGGCGTGGTGGTCTGAGGGCTCTCAGCAATGTCTGCTGTATCCGTTGCTGTTGTTGCTCCTCAGGTGTCGCCATTTAACTTTTAGCTAATAAAATTGATACGCTTATCAATTACTTCATAAAAGGTGATGAGTCGAAGAAGAGATGATGAGTCGAAAGAAGAGATGAATAAGGCTTTTATTAGCTAAGAAGAGACCATGCTTCTTCGTGAGTGACTGAACAAGTCTGAACGAAACCCACACAGTGGTGGGTGGAGTCAGCTGAGGCATGCCTCCATACACAGCGCCACCCAGAGGTGGCAATATACAATACAGTGGTTTACCACAGGGTCCAAGGACCGATCCTTGCGGTACCCCTCTAGTCACTGCCCGCCACTTGGAAAAAGACCCGTTTATTCCAACTCTTTGCTTCCTGTCTGCCAACCAGTTCTCTATCCAAGTCAATACCTTGCCCCCCAATCCCATGTGCCTTAACTTTACACGCTAATCTCTTATGCGAGACCTTATCGAAAGCCTTCTGAAAGTCTAAATACACCACATCCACTGGTTCGCCCTTATCTATTTTACTCGTTACATCCTCAAAAAATTCCAGTAGATTAGTCAAGCACGATTTACCTTTTGTAAATCCATGTTGACTTTGTCCGATCCTGTCACTGTTTTCCAAGTGCTCTGCTATTACATCTTTTATAATGGACTCTAGCAGTTTCCCCACTACCGATGTCAGGCTTACTGGTCTGTAATTCCCCGTTTTCTCTCGACCACCTTTTTTGAATAGTGGGGTAACATTAGCAACCCTCCAATTCATGGGTACTGTTCCAGATTCCATCGAAAACCCAGCAGCTTCTCCTCCATCTCCATTCCAGCTCAAACTGCTGCAACAAAAAGACCTACACAGGCGGCCAGGGACCGACTTCCGTCACCTGCAATAAAACTCTTACCGACAACCGCTGACTAATGGCGGCTGCAGCACCCACAATTCCCCGCGCCCCAGAAACTGCTCTATCCAACGCGCTGATTTACCCGCTGAGAGTGCGCATGCTCCCCGGGGCCGCGGGCCATTCTGGGAGCCTGGCTCCTGTCCTTTGTCCCGAGTCTGACGCAGTGGAACCGGCTGAAGAAACCGGGAAGCGACGGCTCGGTTGGGGGAGGCGCTGCACCCTGGATTTCCTGGTGCCGGGGCTCTGGCCGCAGGTCCGCCGGACCCGCTCTGATTCTGATTGAGGTTTTTGATGAGGTAACAGAGAGGGTTGATGAGGGCAATGAGGTTAACGTGGTGTACATGGATTTCCAAAAGGCATTCGACAGCGTGTAAAGTTAGGCACATGGGATTGGGGGCAAGGTACTGACTTGGATAGAGAACTGGTTGGCAGACAGAAAGCCAAGAGTTGGAATAAACGGCTCTTTTTCCAAATGGCAGGCAGTGACTAGTGGGGTACCGCAGGGATCGGTCCTTGGACCCCAGCTATTCACAATATATATTAATGATCTGGATGAGGGAACTAGATGTAATATCTCCAAGTTTGCAGACGACACAAAGCTGGGTGGGTGTGTGTGCTGTGAGGAGGATGCCGAGAAACTCCAGTATGATTTGGACAGGTTGGGTGATTGGGCAGAAGCATGGCAGATGCAATATAACATGGATAAATGCGAGGTTATCCACTTTGGTGTCAAAAACAGGAAGGCAGATTATTATCTGAATGGCAATAGATTGGGAGATGGGGAAGTGCAACGAAACCTGGGTGTCCTTGTGCACCAGTCGCTGAAGGTAAGCATGCAGGTGCAGCAGGCGGTTCAGAAGGCAAATGGTATATTGGCCTTCGTAGCGAGAGGTTTTGAGTACAGGAACAAGGATGTCTTCCTGCAGTTGTACAGGGCCTTGGTGAGACCACATCTTGAGTAGTGTGTGCAGTTTTGGTTGCCTTATCTGAGGAAGGATGTTCTTGCCATGGAAGGAGTGCAGCGAAGATTCACCAGGCTGATACCTGGGATGGCAGGAATGATGTATGAGGAGAGATTGGGTCGATTGGGCTTGTACTTGCTGGAGTTTAGAAGAATGAGAGGGGATCTCATTGAAACTTATAAAATTCTAACAGGACTACACAGACTAGATGCAGGAAAGATGTTCCCGATGGCCGGGGAGTCCAGAACCAGGGGTCACAGTCTAAGGATAAGGGGTAAGCCATTTAGGACAGAGATGAGGAGGAATTTCTTCACCCAGAGAGTGGTGAACCTGTGGAATTCTCTACCACAGAAGGCAGTTGAGGCCAGTTCATTAAATATATTCAAGAAGGAGTTAGATATATTTCTTAAGGCTAAAGGGATCAAGGGATATGGGGAGAAGGCAGGGACAGGGTACTGAATTTGGATGATCAGCCATGATCTCATTGAATGGCGGAGCAGGCTCGAGGGGCCGAATGCTCCTATCTTCTATGTTTCTATGTTCAGCCTCAGACAAATGTTAGGGAGAGGGATGGAGTCAGTGGCTGGGGAACGGAGTTTGTGGGGTGTCTGTCCCTTTAACTACAATTCATAAAATTATAGAAATTTACAGCACAGAAGGAGGACATTCTGCCCATCTTGTCCGTGCCGGCTGACCAAGAGCTCTCCTCCCTAATCCCACTTTCCAGCACTTGGTCCGTAGCCTTGTAGGTTACGGCACTTCAAGTACTTTTTAAATGTGATGAGAGTTTCTGCCTCTACCACCCATTATGGCAGTGAGTTCCAGACCCCACCACCCTCTGGGTGAAGAAAGTTCCCCTCAACGCCCCTCTAAACCTCCGACCAATTACTTTAAATCTACGCCCCCTGGTTATTGATCTGTCTGCTAAGGGAAATACGTCCTTTGTATCCACTCTCTCTCTGCCCCTCATAATGTTATACACCTCAATCAGGTCTCCCCTCAGCCTCCTCTGTTCCAAAGAAAACAACCCCAGCCTCTCCAATCTTTCCTGGTAGCTAAAATTCTCTAGTCCTGGCAACATCCTCGTAAATCTCCCCTCTCGAGCAGTCACATCTTTCCTGCAATGGGGCGACCAGAACTGCACGCAGCACTCTAGCCGGTGGCCTAACTGGTGTTTTGTACAGTTCAAGCAGAACCTCCCTGCTCTTACATGATACAGAAAGAGAGAGGCACTGACATATGAGGAGAGATTGGGTCGATTGGGCTTATACTCGCTGGAGTTTAGAAGAATGAGAGGGGATCTCATTGAAACGTATAAAATTCTAACAGGACTAGACAGACTAGATGCAGGAAGGATGTTCCCGATGGCCTGGGAGTCCAGAACCAGGGGTCACAGCCTAAGGATAAGGGGTAAGCCATTTAGGACAGAGATGAGGAGGAATTTCTTCACCCAGAGAGTGGTGAACCTGTGGAATTCTCTACCACAGAAGGCAGTAGAGGCCAATTCATTAAATATATTCAAGAAGGAGTTGGATATATTTCTTAAGGCTATAGGGATATGGGGAGAAAGCAGGGACAGGTTACTGAATTTGGATGATCAGCCATGATCGCATTGAATGGCGGAGCAGGCTCGAGGGGCCGAATGACCTACTCCTGCTCCTATCTTCTATGTTTCTATGTTTCCCTCACTGATCGTGGCTCTTCACCAACACCGACTTTACAAAGAAAGCCCCGTGCAGCAGCCTGGAGCTCAGGGGCCCAGCGCGCAGGCACGGGGGAGGATGATTGACAGGGGCCCAGGGTGTGTGCTGAGCATGCGCGGTGCGGGCCGGGCACCTGTGGAGCAGGAGAAGGCGGGGCCATGGGGCGCATGCGCGGGGTCAGGCACAACTCAGCGCGGCGGCTGGAGCGTAGGGATTGCAGCCGCCATTACTGTTGATACTTTCAACCAACCTGTGCAGCAGCTGGGGCCTGAAAATCAGCTTCACTGCCCCAAGGCTGGGAAAGGGGGACATGAGACAACATTCTCCCTCTTACCCCTTTCTAAACTCCTTTTACAGGGTTTTAGAAATGGAGCATTTACAGACAGGAAGCTCAGACCAAACATCACGTCAGGATCTGACAGAGTCGCTCAATTCATCAGGACCTGAATATCATCGGCCTTTGCACATGGAAGGAGAGAGCAGCGATCGCAGTGCAGACAAACCGCACACGTGTTCCGTGTGTGGACTCGGATTCAGCCGATCGCCTGACCTGGCGAGACACGTGCTCCGTCACACCGGGGAGAAACCGGGTAAAGGCGGGGACAGCGGGAAGGGATTCAGTTCCCCGTCTACATCAGAAGTTCATCCGCACAGTCACCCTGGGGACAGTCCGTTCACCTGCTCCGTGTGTGGGAAGGGATTCACTTGCACATCCCACCTGCTGAGACACCAGAGAGTTCACACTGATGAGAGACCGTTTCAATGTTCCGAGTGTGGGAAGAGCTTCAAATTCTCCAGGGATCTGCAGGAACACCAGCTTGTCCACACTGATGAAAGACCGTTTACATGTTCTGACTGTGGGAAGAGTTTTAAAAGCTCCAGGGTTCTGACCAGTCACCAGCGAGTTCACACCGGGGAGAGGCCATTTCACTGCTCTGTGTGTGGGAAGGGATTCGCTGATTCATCTACCCTGCTGACACACCAGCTTGTTCACACTGATGAGAGACCGTTTACATGCTCTGACTGTGGTAAGAGTTTTAAAAGCTCCGGGGCTCTGACCAAACACCAGCGAGTTCACACTGGGGAGAGGCCATTTCCCTGCTCTGTGTGTGGGAAGGGATTCACTGATTCATCTAACTTGCTGATACACCAGCTTGTTCACACTGATGAGAGACCCTTTAAATGTTCTGACTGTGGGAAGAGCTTTAAAAGATCCGGGGCTCTGACTACACACCAGCTTGTTCACACTGATGAGAGGCCGTTTACATGTTCTGACTATGGGAAGAGCTTTAAATACTCCCGGGACATGAAGCAACACCAGCTTCTTCACACAGATCAGAGACCGTTTACATGTTCTGACTGGTAAGAGTTTTCAAAGCTCCAGGGCTCTGACCAGACACCAGCAAGTTCACACTGGGGAGAGGCCATTTCCCTGCTCTGTGTGTGGGAAGGGATTCTTGCAGTCCACCAACCTGCTGGCACACCAGCTTGTTCACACTGATGAGAGCGTTTACATGTTCTGATTGTGGGAAGAGCTTTAAAAGCTCCAATCACCTGCTGCCACACCAGCGAGTTCACACTGATGAGAGAGCGTTTACATGTTCTGACTGTGGGAAGAGCTTTAAAAGCTCCAATCACCTGCTGAGACACCAGCGAGTTCACACTGTTCTGTAGCGCAGGGCCCTGTAGACAGCTGGGGTGACATGAATGTGGAATGGATGAATGTTTTATAAATTCTTGTACTACTGTTTAATCTTTCAATCTGTTGTGCTGATGATTCCCTTGATTTGACTGTTAATGTTATTTTTGTTTTTCTCCTTATCACAGGCAATTGCCTATTAAAAGTCAACCATCACAACCAATAAAACCTGTAACATAACCAAAAAAAGTTTAAAGGAAACTTAAATTAAATTAAAATTCTATTTTCGGTGGTGGTGATGCACGCCAATCCCTCCGGTACCCACTGGTCACGGAAGGCCTCGAGCGCGCCGGTGGACTGTTCATGTTATTACTTCGAATGTACAGCACAGAAACAGGCCATTCGGCCCAACTGGTCCATGCCGGGGTTTATGCTCCACGCGAGCCTCCTCCGACATATCCTCCTATGTTTATCTGGCTTCTCCTTAAATACATCTATACCACGATATAAACGGGTTGGTCAGATGGGCGGAAAAGTGGCAAATGGAATTTAACCCTGAAAAGTGCGAGGTGATGCATTTTGGACAGACAAATAAGGCAAGGGAATACACAATGAGTGGTAGGACCCTAGGAAGTACAGAGGGTCAGAGGGACCTTGGTGTACATGTACATAGATCCCTGAAGGCAGCGGAGCAGGTAGATAAGGTGGTTAAAAAGGCATATGGGATACTTGCCTTCATTAGCCGAGGCATAGAATATAAGAGCAGGGAGGTTATGATGGAGCTGTACAAAACGCTGGTGAGGCCACAGCTGGAGTACTGTGTGCAGTTCTGGTCACCTCACTATAGGAAGGATGTGATTGCTTTGGAGAGGGTGCAGAGAAGATTCACCAGGATGTTACCTGGGATGGAGCGCCTCAGCTATGAAGAGAGGCTGGACAGGCTGGGGTTGTTTTCCTTGGAGCAGAGAAGGCTGAGGGGGGACCTGATTGAGGTGTACAAAATGATGAGGGGCATAGATAGGGTAGATAAAGAGGAACTTTTCCCCTTAGTGGGGGGGTCAATAACAAGGGGGCATAGATTCAGGGTAAGGGGCAGGAGATTTAGAGGGGATTTGAGGAGGAACTTTTTCACCCAGAGGGTGGTTGGAATGTGGAACTCAATGCCTGAAAGGGTGGTGGAGGCAGGAACCCTCACAACATTCAAGAAGCATTTGGATGAGCACTTGAAATGCCATTGCATACAAGGCTATGGACCAAATGCTGGAAAATGGGATTAGACTGGACAGGGATGGATGGGCGGCGCAGACACGATGGGCCGAAGGGCCTCTTTCTGTGCTGTAAAACTCTATGACTCTATGACCATTGGCCTCAACTACTCCTTGTGGGAGTGAGTTCCACATTCTCACCATTCTCTGGGTAAAGAAGTTTCTCCTGAATTCCCTCCTGGATTTATTAGTGCCTTTTATATTGATGGCCCCATAAATATGATGAGATTCTGTTAAGCTGCCCAGTATGTTGTTGTACTTTGTCTTTTTCTGATGAATGAAACATTACTGAGCCCCTGTACCCGTGTTATGGGATGAAGTGCCAGACAAGTGAAGGCACAACGTCTGGGTGTGAATCTGATAATAACCTCACGGACCGTATAGGTGTGATAACCAGACGGCTTGTGGTTATAGTCTGGTCACAGATGGACTAAATTCCCTGAATTAACAGGAGTTCAGGAGGCGGTCAACAGACGGGTCCAAACAATCCCATTTCCTGAGCGGTAACCAAGCTTGTGCATAAGAACAGGCCACTTAAGCCGTTGTCAGT
Organism: Somniosus microcephalus; assembly: GCF_052327205.1. NCBI lineage: Eukaryota > Metazoa > Chordata > Chondrichthyes > Squaliformes > Somniosidae > Somniosus > Somniosus microcephalus. Next base: position 42,346 of record NW_028225452.1, on the reverse strand, counting down.
TGGAACAGACTCGAGAAGATCGCGCGTGAATCCACTGTACTTCTATTCTCCAGATTGATGGAATTTTCACCCGATCTGTGTTATGCAGCGCTCTTAATAAAGCCTGGAGAGACAGTTTGTGTTCTTGTTGTGGTGTATGTGCCTTTAAGAGCCCCAGGTGTGCGTAATGCCGGTAATTGCCACTTGGACTATATAAGCCTGTGTATTGTGTATATCCTTTAGAACCCCCCCCAGACTTGCTTAGTAAATACCTATGAACCAACTCCTGTCTTCAGTGTCTTTATCTACACACGGACACTACAGTGGCGACGAAGTGGAAACGGACTTACCTGCAATTCGGCAGCACCTCAAGGACATCGATTCCTCCCGCGTCCAGAAGACTCAAGGAAGTAATAGAAACTGTGGTTTCACCAGCTGGCCAAGCTGGTGACAGGTACTGCGCTAATCCTTCCTGGGCGTCAGGCTGGGTCTCCAGCGTCGGGCTCTACAGCTGAGACAGGCAGCGAAATCGGAGGCAAGCAATAACGGACTGGGAGGGTGCACTCGGGAGACGGCCGGCGCGGCAAGCAGGTCAGCGTTTAGACCTCCGTCGGGAACGAGTCTCCAACAGTGAATAAACGGAAACCACAGTAAAACAGCGTTGTTATCGGTAGCAGCGGCGGGAAAGCGCAGGAAGCGCCATATCGTTGCTACAGAGAGAGAAAAAAAGCGCGGGAAGCGCCATATCTTTTTTGAAATGCCTAAGTCTGGCAATATTGATGCTTTTGATAACGAAACAGAGCCTAACTTTGGCAATATTGATGTTTTTGATAACAAGATAGAGGATTGGACCACATATGTAGAAAGAGTGGAGGTGTTTTGCACCGCAAATGGAATAGAAGATGAAAAAAAAGCTTCAGTGCTTCTGGATCTAATGGGCGCAGAAACATACAAGCTGTTACGCAACTTAATCACTCCAGCCGAACCGATGGACAAGAATTTTGAGGAGATTGTTGATACCCTACACTGCCAATTCGAGACAGGACTGGCAGATTCTCTGCAAGACAAATTCATCTGCGATCCCCTAAGTGTAGAAACACAAAAAAAGGTATCTTCTGAAAAAGATTTAACACTGGACAAGGCTTTCAGTGCAATAGGAGCGGCAAAGATACAGCAAAGGCCACAGGACTTCGGCACCCATGAAATGACACGGGGTTTCGAGAGATGTTATCGCTGCGGCAGATCCAACCATGACCAGAGGGATTGCTGGTTCAAAGAAAAAGCATGCAGGCGATGCGGAAAGATGGGACACATTCCACGTGTATGCCGATCTGAAAATAAAAAATCCACTAACGGGAAAAGAATCAATAAGGAAAAGCACAGAAAGGTACAAATGATGACGGACAGTAGCTCCAAAGACCAGAAGAGTGATAGCGACTCCGGGAACAAGAGACTAAGCTCTCTCAAATTACATAATGTAATTGCCAATGAAGATTACCAGACCATTTGGGTTACCCTCATAATAGCAGGGTCACCAGTTAAAATGGAGCTAGATACAGGATCAGCTCTAACCGTAATAAATCGACGAGATTACGAGAGGCTATTTTCGCATATACCTCTAAAAGACACATCCATTATCTTAAAAACATATACGGGGCAGAAAGTATACCCCAAAGGAAAAATAAAGGTGCCTGTGGTATACAACGGCAAAGAAATACAAAAGTTGTATTTATACATTCTACAAGATGGTGGTCCACCGTTATTGGGACGTGAATGGATAAGGAAGATACGTTTAGACTGGCACTCCATTCAGGCACTGACGGTCATAGAGTCATAGAATTTTACAGCACAGAAAGAGGCCCTTCGGCCCATCGTGTCTGCGCCGCCCATCCATCCCTGTCCAGTCTAATCCCATTTTCCAGCATTTGGTCCATAGCCTTGTATGCAATGGCATTTCAAGTGCTCATCCAAATGCTTCTTGAATGTTGTGAGGGTTCCTGCCTCTACCACCCTTTCAGGCATTGAGTTCCACATTCCAACCACCCTCTGGGTGAAAAAGTTCCTCCTCAAATCCCCTCTAAATCTCCTGCCCCTTACCCTGAATCTATGCCCCCTTGTTATTGACCCCCCTACTAAGGGGAAAAGTTCCTCTTTATCTACCCTATCTATGCCCCTCATCATTTTGTACACCTCAATCAGGTCCCCCCTCAGCCTTCTTTGCTCCAAGGAAAACAACCCCAGCCTGTCCAGCCTCTCTTCATAGCTGAGGCGCTCCATCCCAGGTAACATCCTGGTGAATCTTCTCTGCACCCTCTCCAAAGCAATCACATCCTTCCTATAGTGAGGCGACCAGAACTGCACACAGTACTCCAGCTGTGGCCTCACCAGCATTTTGTACAGCTCCATCATAACCCCCCTGCTCTTATATTCTATGCCTCGGCTAATGAAGGCAAGTATCCCATATGCCTTTTTAACCACCTTATCTACCTGTTCCGCTGTCTTCAGGGATCTATGTACATGTACACCAAGGTCCCTCTGACCCTCTGTACTTCCTAGGGTCCTACCACTCATTGTGTATTCCCTTGCCTTATTTGTCCGTCCAAAATGCATCACCTCGCACTTTTCAGGGTTAAATTCCATTTGCCACTTTTCCGCCCATCTGACCAACCCGTTTATATCGTCCTGTAGCCTGAGGCTTTCCTCCTCACAATTTACCACCCCACCAATTTTCGTGTCATCTGCGAACTTACTGATCATACCTTTTACATTCTCATCCAAATCATTTATGTAGATCACAAACAACAAGGGACCCAGCACCGATCCCTGAGGTACCCCACTGGACACAGGCTTCCAGTCACAAAAGCAACCTTCGACCATCACCCTCTGCCTCCTGCCACTCAGCCAGTTTAGGATCCAACGCGCCAAGGCAGTTGGCGCGTTGGATCCTAAACTGGCTGAGTGGCAGGCAGACGGTGACCAGTAATGAAAAAAACAATGATGACATCATACCTGAACGATTAAAAGACATCTTGGCCAACGCCAAAGAAGTGTTTCAAGAGAAACTAGGAACCTTGAAAGGCATCACCGCCTCAATAAAAGTGGAAGATGTAGCAATTCCAAAATTTTTTAAGGCAAGACCGGTGCCATACGCAATACGTCCAGCAGTCGAGGCAGAGCTGGAGAATTTGGAAAAGGCAGGCGTATTATCCAAAATAGATTGGAGCGAATGGGCAACACCCATCATTCCAGTCATGAAAAAAGCATTGAAAAATAACTCTGAGGAACAGAGAAAAATTCGCATCTGTGGGGACTTTAAGGTGACTGTAAACCCGGTCCTTCACACGGTACACTATCCTCTTCCGAGGATAGAAGATATTTTCGCCTCACTATCCGGAGGAAAACGTTTCACAAAAATTGACTTGGCACAGGCATATCTACAGATGGAGGTTGAGGAGACCTCTAAAAAGTATCTCACAATAAACACACACAAAGGCCTGTACCAGTACAATCGACTGGTTTTTGGAGTAGCATCAGCTCCAGCTATCTGGCAAAGAGCTATGGAGCAAGTCCTGCAAAGGATTCCGGGGACTCAGTGTTACCTAGACGACATCCTTATAACAGGAGAAAACGACAACGAGCACCTTGCCAATTTGGAGCAGGTGCTCACTAGGCTGAAAGAACGGGGCCTACGAGCAAATCGCCCCAAGTGCGAATTTTTCCAAAATCAGATATCATATTGTGGCCACATAATTAATAAGGAAGGGTTGCATAAGTCACCTGAAAAAATTGAAGCAGTTATAAAAGCACCAGCACCTGAAAATGTTTCACAATTGAGGTCATTCCTGGGATTAATAAATTACTATCATAAATTTTTACCGAACTTATCAACTATTCTACACCCTCTTAATGATCTTCTACACACAGGAGTGATTTGGAAATGGAACGAAGACTGTAAACGTGCCTTCCATAAATGTAAAGACTTAATCACATCCGAGAAAGTTTTGGCTCATTACAACCCATCACTACCAATCAGACTGGCGTGCGATGCATCCCCTTACGGCATAGGAGCGGTATTGTCCCATAGATTCCCTGATGGCTCGGAACGGCCGATAGCTTTTGCGTCACGCTCATTGAACTCAGCTGAGCATAACTATTCCCAGATAGACAGGGAAGCACTCAGCCTGGTATGGGGAGTGAAGAAATTCAACCATTACCTACACGGACAAAAATTTACCTTGCTGACTGACCATCAACCCCTCATCTCCATATTCAACCCTAAGAAAGGTGTCCCCATTATGACGGCACAAAGACTACAGAGGTGGTCCCTTTTTCTAGGGGCACACCAATACAACATTGAATACAAAGGGTCAAAACAGCATGGGAATGCTGACGGTTTATCGCGCCTGCCGTTGCCAACGATAGAAGAGGCACCTACAGTAGACCCAGTAGAGATATTCCACTCTACCATAGTGGAATGTCTACCGGTGACAAATTCTGCCATTGAAAGAGAGACCAGAAATGACCCTACTCTCTCACGGGTCTACAATTTAACAATGAAGGGATGGCCAGCACATGGCGAACCACTGTTGCCAGCATTCTCACAAAGAAGAGAACAGCTGTCAGTGTGCCGAGGAACCTTGATGTGTGGATCCAGAGTGGTGATTCCACCCAAACTCCAGGATAAAGTGCTAAAGGAGCTTCACGAGGGGCATCTGGGTGGAGTGAAAATGAAGAACCTAGCTAGGGCGTTTGTATGGTGGCCAGGTATCGATGGAGACATCGAAGACATGACCAAGAGCTGCCTAGGATGCCAGAAGGTCCAAAATGCTCCACCACAGGCCCCTCTACATCCATGGGAGTGGCCCTTATCTCCCTGGCAAAGGGTGCACATCGACTTTGCTGGTCCATTTATGGACTCAATGTTCTGAATCACAGTTGATGCACACTCCAAGTGGCCGGAGGTAATAAAGATGTCCTCCACCACCACGGAAAAAACCATCACAGTATTAAGGACCATATTTGCCAGGAATGGGCTGCCGGAACAGATATGTTCTGATAATGGACCGCAATTTGTGTCCGAAGAATTCAGAAAGTTCTTAAAGAACAATGGGGTAAAGCACTACACGTCCGCCCCATACCATCCCGCCACCAATGGATTGGCTGAAAGGTTTGTCCAGACCTTCAAGAAGGCCATCAAGGCCATGGGTAATGAAGACATAAAACTTCAGCACAAGGTGGATAACTTCTTATTTGCATATAGGAATGCAACACATATGGTTACAAACCAAACTCCCGCCATGATGTTCTACAATAGAAACCTAAGATGCCGGCTGGATTTGGTCAAGCCCAACATCCGAAGGGACGTGGAGAACCGGCAGTTTCAGGGCATGAATGAAAGGCCAACTGGGGCCTTCCAGATAGGCCAACCGGTTTTGGCCCGGGACTACCGTACCGAGAAATGGCAGCCTGGAACTATCTGCACACAACTAGGACCACTGATGTATACCGTGGACATCGGAGAAAGCATAATAAGGCGCCATGCTGACCAAATCATCAAGTCATCCGAAAAGGGACAACCTACACCACCACGCTATACATCTAACGATGAAGTAGAGATACCCATATCTACCTCCGATCCGGTGATACTGGAACCCGATGAACCCGACACTGGCCTTCAAGCCGAATCAGCCTTGCCAGAAGAACCTACTACACCACCAGAAACTACTACACCCCCGAGGCATTATCCGGACCGAGTCAGGAAGCCTCCTGAGAGACTAACTTATAATTAATTAATACAGCAATGTATATTATTTTGCATATAACATGTAATTAATAATTACTTAAAATATGATGTACTAGTTAGCTAGAAGGGGAGGAATTGTGGTGTATGTGCCTTTAAGAGCCCCAGGTGTGCGTAATGCCGGTAATTGCCACTTGGGCTATATAAGCCTGTGTATTGTGTATATCCTTTAGAACCCCCCCCAGACTTGCTTAGTAAATACCTATGAACCAACTCCTGTTTTCAGTGTCTTTATCTACACACGGACACTACACTTGTGAGCTTGATTATCTGGTGTCTGAAACGCTGGGACTCCCGATCATTAGAGTCAACCTCAGTGTGTGGAAAGGGATTCCCTGGTGTATCCCACCCGCTGACACACCAGAGTGTCCACATTGTGACTGGTGGGTCGATTCCACTGTTTCCGATGCCTTTAATCACATCCAGGACTGAACCATTCAGGCAACTGAGGCTTGTTAAAGTTAAAACCCCAATAACTGGGCTGGATTTAATGATTATTCCCTGTTCTCTCAGTACTAGTGAGCAGAGAGAAGCTGATGTTATAGAATCATAGAGCACAGTAGGATGCCTTTCGGCCCATCGTGCTGGTGCCGGCTCTCTGAAAGAGCGATGCAATTAGTCCCACTGCCCTGCTCTTTCCCCACAGCCCTGCACATTTCTGCCTTTAGTATATATCCAATTCCCTTTTGAAAGTTACTATTGAATCTGCTTCCACCTCCCATTCAGGCAGTGCATTCCAGATCATCACAATTCGCTGTGTAAAAAAAGTGTCCTCATTTCCTCTCTAGATTCTTTTGCCAATGATCTGAAATCTGTGTCCTCTCGTTACCGACCCTCCTGCCAGTGACAACAGCTTCTCCTTGTTTGCTCGATCAAAACCCCTCATAATTTTGAGCACCTCGATCACCGCTCCACTTAACTGTCTCTGCTCCAAGTTATATTGCCAGTGTTTTGTGAATTGTTGCTGTGATCAAGGTGCTGGATGTCCGTGCCTGGGGAATGGGACATTCTATCCTCGTGAGCACCGAGTGTCAGCATCCAGCAATCTCTGGTCAGGGACTGTCTTTTTAAACTGCCTCACCTGAGCTTTTTGACTCCCTGATTTCATTATTAAACATTTCAGAGTTTTTGCAGACTGACCAAGGCTGAACAGATAAATGTGAGGTATTACATTTTGGTAGGAAGAATGGGGAGGTCACTTATCACTTGGAGGGTGCGAGTCTAGGTGGGGTAGAGGAACAAAGGGATCTCGGAGTACAAATACACAAATCACTAAAAGTTGCGACACAGGTTAGCAAGGCCATAAAAAAAAGCAAACCAAACACTAGGGTTTATTTCTAGAGGGATAGAATTGAAAAGTAGTGAAGTTATGCTAAACCTGTATCGAACCTTGGTTAGACCACACTTAGAGTACTGCGTACAGTTCTGGTCGCCATATTATAAAAAGGATATAGAGGCACTGGAGAGGGTGCAGAGAAGATTTACAAGGATGATACCAGAAATGCGAGGGTATACATATCAGGAAAGGATGAACAGGCTGGATCTCTTTTCTCTTGAAAACAGAAGGCTGAGGGGTGACCTAATAGAGGTCTTTAAAATTATGAAAAATGTTGATAGAGTGGATACAGAGAGAATGTTTCCACTTGTGGGGAAGAGCATAACTAGAGGCCTCAATATAAGATAGTCACCAAGAAATCCAATAGGGAATTTAGAAGAAACTTCTTTACCCAGAGAGTGGTGAGAATGTGGAACTCGCTGCCACAGGGAGTGGTTGAAGCGAATAGTATCGATGCATTTAAGGGGAGGCTAGACAAGCATATGAGGGAGAAGGGAATCGAGGGTTATGCTGACAGATTTAGATGAGGAAAGACGGGAGGAGGCTCGAGTGGAGCATAAACACCGGCATGGACTGGTTGGGCCGAATGGCCTGTTTCTGTGCCGTATATCCGATGTCATCCTATGTCAAGTATCCCAGCTGGCTTAGCTCCAGGCACTTTAGCTCAGTGGGCAGCACTCTCACCTCTGAGTCAGAAGGTCGTGGGTTCAAGTCCCAGTCCAGAGACTTGAGCATAAAAATCTAGGCTGACACTCCAGTACTGAGAGAGTGCTGCGCTGTCAGAGGTGCCGTCTTTCGGATGAGATGTTAAACCGAGGCCCCCGTCTGCTCTTTCAGGTGGATGTAAAAGATCCCATGGCACTACATTGAAGAAGAGCAGGGGAGTTCTCCCCGGTGTCCTGGGGCCAATATTTATCCCTCAATCAACATCACTGAAATAGATTATTTGGTCATTGTCACATTGCTGTTTGTGGGAGCTTGCTGTGCGCCAATTGGCTGCCGCTTTTCCGACATTACAACAGTGACTACACTTCAGAAGTACATCATTGGCTGTAAAGCGCTCTGGGATGTCCTGAGGTTGTGAAAGGTGCTATATAAATGCAAGTCTTTCTCAGCAAGAGGGCGAGTGTCAGTGGTTGGAGGGAGGAGCTCAGTGTTGTCACTGGGTGGACACAGACAGATTGAAGCTAAAAGACAGAGAATGCTGAAGTTTGGAATGATAACACCCAAAGTCAGGAGGTGAGCCCTTTGCCTAGATAAGGGAGCTGGTTGCTAAGAGACCCACAGACCCAATAACACTGCAAACTGCTCAGGCAGCAGACTTGTTGCAACATGTGAGGTCACGAGTGAGTTGGTGCACACACAACAGAGCCTTGGGTATTCCTGAGAGAGACAAACTGGTTCTGTAACCAGGAGAACAGGTTGAGGGAGTCACCCTACGTGGGACGGCTCGTCTTGAGGTGTTAACACAGAGGCATCTTGGGAATGGGATGATCAATGAATCATAGAATCATAGAAATTTACAGCACAGAAGGAGGCCATTCGGCCCATCTTGTCTGTGCCGGCCGAAAAAGAGCTATCCACCCTAATCCCACTTTCCAGCACTTGGTCCGTAGCCTTGTAGGTTACAGCACTTCAAGTGCATATCCAAGTACTTTTTAAATGTGATGAGGGTCTCTGCCTCTACCACCCTTTCAGGCAGTGAGTTCCAGACCCCCACCACCCTCTGGGTGAAAGAATTTCTCCTCAAATCCCCTCTAAACTTCCGACCAATTACTTTAAATCTGTGCCCCCTGGTTATTGACCTCCCTGCTAAGGGAAATAGGTCCTTCCTATCCACTCTATCTAGGCCCCACATAATTTTATACGCCTCAATTAGGTCTCCCCTCAGCCTCCTCTGTTCCAAAGAAAACAACCCCAGCCTATACAGCCTTTCCTCATAGCTAAAATTCTCCAGCCCAGGCAACATCCTCGTAAATCTCCTCTGCACCCCCTCTAGTGCAATCACATCCTTCCTGTAATGTGGTGACCAGAACTGCACGCAGTATTCTAGTTACTGCTCGGTCTCTCCAACAGGAAACCAGGACTGGTTCGACAAGAACGACCAGGAGATCCAGGAGCTAATAAGCAGCAAGCGCAAGGCATTCCTGATCTGGAAACAGCAACACAACTCGAGAGCAAGATAGCAGCTCTACAGACGCCTGAAGGCCGAGGTCCAACAAAAAACTCGCGACCTAAAGAACAGATGGTGGAGAAAGGGTAGGAGTTCCAGCAGCTAGCTGACAACCATGACATGCGTGGATTCTTTAGTGCAGTCAAGACCATCTACGGCGCAAGGTCCTACCCCACTGTGGGCCAAGAATGGAGAGGTAATCATCAAGGACAGAGAGGCAGTCAGTGCCTGCTAGAACAAGCACTTCGGAGATCTCCTTAACCGAGACGCTGTCTTTGACGCGAGTGTCCTCAACTCCATCCCGCAGCATGCTACCCGCCACCATCTCAGCACAACCCCAGCCCGGCATGAGGTTGAAATGGCCATCTGAGAACTGAAGAACAACAAGGCCTCAGTAGCAGATGGAATAGAAACATAGAAGATAGGAGCAGGAGTAGGCCATTCGGCCCCTCGAGCCTGCTCCGCCATTCAATGCGATCATGGCTGATCATCCAATTTCGCTACCCTGTCCCTGCCTTCTCTCCATATCCCTTGATCCCTTTAGCCTTAAGAAATATATCCAACTCCTTCTTGAATACATTTAATGAATTGGCCTCAACTGCCTTCTGTGGTAGAGAATTCCACAGGTTCACCACTCTCTGGGTGAAGAAATTCCTCCTCATCTCAGTCCTAAATGGCTTACCCCTTATCCTTAGACTGTGACCCCTGGTTCTGGACTCCCCGACCATCGGGAACATCCTTCCAGCATCTAGTCTGTCTAGTCCTGTTAGAATTTTATAAGTTTCAATGAGATCCCCTCTCATTCTTCTAAACTCCAGCGAGTACAAGCCCAATCGACCCAATCTCTCCTCATACGTCATTCCTGCCATCCCAGGTATCAGCCTGGTGAATCTTCGCTGAACTCCTTCCATGACAAGAACATCCTTCCTCAGATAAGGCGACCAAAACTGTACACAATACTCAAGATGCGGTCTCACCAAGGCCCTGTACAACTGCAGCAAGACATCCTTGTTCCTGTACTCAAACCCTCTCGCTAAAAAGGCCAACATACCATTTGCCTTCTTAACCACCTGGTTATCTATACATCTATACTATTTGCTTCAACCACTCCCTGTGGCAGCGAGTTCCACATTCTCACCACTCTTTGGGTAAAGAAGTTTCTTCTGAATTCCCTATTGGATTTCTTGGTGACTATCTTATATTGATGGCCTCTAGTTATGCTCTTCCCCACAAGTGGAAACATTCTCTCTGTATCCACTCTCTCAACATTTTTCATAATTTTATAGACCTCTATTCGGTCACCCCTCAGCCTTCTGTTTTCAAGAGAAAAGAGATCCAGCCTGTTCATTCTTTCCTGATATGTATACCCTCGCATTTCTGGTATCATCCTTGTAAATCTTCTCTGCACCCTCTCCAGTGCCTCTATATCCTTTTTATAATATGGCGACCAGAACTGTACGCAGTACTCTAAGTGTGGTCTAACCAAGGTTCGATACAGGTTTAGCATAACTTCACTACTTTTCAATTCTATCCCTCTAGAAATAAACCCTAGTGCTTGGTTTGCTTTTTTTATGGCCTTGCTAACCTGTGTTGCAACTTTTAGTAATTTGTGTATTTGTACTCCGAGATCCCTTTGTTCCTCTACCCCACCTAGACTCGCACCCTCCAAGTGATAAGTGACCTCCCTGTTATATCTGACATTGGTGATAGGTACTCGATTGCCTTGGCCTGAGCACATGGAGTTTGATGGTGCTGCTATCGTTGTATTGTGTCTGACATTGGATATAGGTATTCGATTGCTTTTGCCTGTGAGAGTGTGTTTGGATCAGCCATTAAAAGCAACATGAACTGAGCTCTGCAAACGGCCTCTGGATTATCTTTGCAAACGCAACATTTGGCGACGAGGATGGCTGAAATCCCTCTTCCACCACCTCCTCCCTTCCTTGCACTACCCGGTGAGCCCCCGATCCCATGGGTTCGCTGGTTACAGTCCTTTGAAACCTACCTCATTGCTCTTGGACTAGAAAATGTGAGTACAGCACGGAAAAAGGCACTGTTATCCCATTGCTTGGGAGCGGAGGGCCAGCGTGTTCTTGGGACATTATGCACAGCAGACTCAATTCAAATGTATGATGTGGCTGTGGCTCTGTTACGCACACACTTCTCTGCCCCACAAAGTACCCTCCTGCGGTGATTCATTTTTAGACAGCGTCACCAACTCCCCGGTGAGTCGGTGCATCAATACGTGGCTAATTTGAGGGGGTTAGCTAGCTCGTGCAAGTTCGGTGCACTACAAGACGAGATGGTGCGTGATCAACTAATAGAGCACACCAACAACGTGAGAGTGCGTGAAAGACTGTTACTCGAGTCCGACGATCTGTCGTTGTCACAGGCAGTTAACATTGCCTTTCAAGTGGAGTCTGCAGCCAAATGTGCAGCGAAACTAGCACACACACCCAGTGACGGCGCCCTCAGCGCCGACAGCCCTGACACTGTAATGCTCGCACGACGGCAGCAACGTGCGCTACCGCGGCAACAGTGTGGAAACTGCAGATCTCGTTCACATGCTACCAGAGTGCAGAATTGCCCCGCGCGCAGCCAAGCCTGTCGCAATTGTGGAAAACAAAATCACTTTGCCAATGTCTGCCACTCTGCCCCTGTTGCTACAGATGAACACTCTCAGTTCTCAAGCAGTTGGCCTATAATTCACAACGTGAGCTCTGGGCCAGTAGTGGCTTTCAAGTCATGCACAATTAACCTGAATGACGTGTGCATCCCTCTGTTATTGGATACCGGTGCCAGCGTCTCACTGCTGAATGTGGACACATTCAAATGCTTTTTCAGCTCCCTGCCACTCTCTGCGCCCTCCACTGCCCTTTGCGGGTATGGTAATTTGAAAATTGGACTAGTTGTTAGATCCGTGTGTTAATGGAGACACGGAATGCAGGAGTTGATTTAACAAGTGTTTACTGAACAAAGTCTGGAGGTGAACTAACTTCGCAAGACGCTATACAGGCTTATATACCCGAGTGGTTACTACTGGTACTACAGTATACAGGGGCTTCAAAAACATAGTTCCTCTTAAAGGTACATACACTACAATTCCTCCCCTTTTAGATAAATAGTACATAACATTTTAAGTAATCATTAAATAACATTTTTACAAGAACAATAATGTACACATTTGCTGAAGTTAATCAATTACAAATTCAGTCTCTCTGGAGGCTTTCTGACTCGGTCCGGATAACGCCTCGGTGGTGTAGTAGGTTCTTTTGGCAAGGTCGATTCAGCTTCAATGCCACTGTCAGGTTCATCTGGTTCCAGTATCACCGGATCAGAGGTAGATACTATGGGTATCTCTGCTTCATCACTAGGCGTATAGAGTTGTGGTGTAGGTTGTCCTTTTTCGGATGACTCTATGATCTGGTCAGCATGGCGCCTTATTATGCTTTCTCCAATGTCCACGGTATACATCAGTGGTCCTAGTCATGTGCAAATAGTTCCAGGCTGCCATTTCTTGGTACGGTAGTCCCGGGCCAAAACTGGTTGACCTATCTGGAAGGTTCTAGTTGGCCTTTCATTCATGCTTTGAAATTGCTGGTTCGCTATGTCCCTTCTGACGTTTGGCTTGACCAAATCCAGCCGGCATCTTAGGCTTCTATTGAAAAACATCATGGCGGGGGTTTGGTTTGTAACCACATGTGTTGCATTCCTGTACGCAAACAAGAAGTTATCTACCTTATGTTGTAGATTTATGTCTTCATTACCCATGGCCTTTATGGCCTTCTTGAAGGTCTGGACAAACCTTTCAGCCAATCCATTGGTGGCGGGATGGTATGGGGCGGACGTGTAGTGCTTAACCCCATTGTTTTTTAAGAACTTCCTGAATTCTTTGGATACAAATTGCGGTCCATTATCAGAACAGATCTGTTCAGGCAGCCCATTCCTGGTGAATATGGTCCTTAATACTGTGATGGTTTTTTCCGTGGTGGTGGAGGACATCTTTATTACCTCCGGCCACTTGGAGTGTGCATCCACTGCGATTAAGAACATTGAGTCCATAAATGGACCAGCAAAGTCGATGTGTACCCTTTGCCATGGAGATGAGGGCCACTCCCATGGAGGTAGAGGGGCTTGTGGTGGGGCGTTTTGGACCTTCTGGCATCCTAGACAGCTCTTGGTCATTTCTTCGATGTCTCCATCGATACCTGGCCACCACACAAACACTCTGGCTAAGTTCTTCATTTTCACTCCACCCAGATGCCCCACGTGAAGCTCCTTTAGCACTCTATCCTTGAGTTTGGGTGGAATCACCACTCTGGATCCACACATCAAGGTTCCTCGGCACACTGACAGCTGTTCTCTTCTTTGCGAGAATGCTGGCAACAGTGGTTCGCCATGTGCTGGCCATCCCTTCACCATTAAATTGTAGACTCGTGAGAGAGTCGGGTCATTTCGCGTTTCCTTTTCAATGGTAGAATTTGTCACCGGTAGACATTCCACTATGGTTGAGTGGAACATCTCCACTGGGTCCACTGTAGGCGCCTCTTCTACCGTTGGCAACGGTAGGCGCAATAACCCATCAGCATTCCCATGCTGTTTTGTTCCTTTGTATTCTATGTCATATTGGTGTGCCCCTAGGAAAAGGGACCACCTCTGTAGCCTTTGCGCTGTCATAATGGGAACGCCCTTTTTAGGGTTGAATATGGAGACGAGGGGTTGATGGTCAGGCAACAAGGTAAATTTTTGTCCGTGTAGGTAATGGTTGAATTTCTTCACCCCCCACACCAGGCTGAGTGCCTCCCTGTTGATCTGGGCATAGTTACACTCAGCTGAGTTCAATGAGCGTGACGCAAAAGCTATCGGCCGCTCCGAGCCATCAGGGAATCTATGCGATAATACCGCTCCCACGCCATAAGGGGATGCATCGCACGCCAGTCTGATTGGCAGTGATGGGTTGTAATGAGCCAACACTTCCCTGGACGTGATCAAGCCTTTGCATTTATGGAAGGCACGTTTACAGTCTTCGCTCCATTTCCAAACTACTCCCATTTGTAGCAGTGCATTAAGAGGGTGCAGAACCGTCGACAAGTTCGGTAAAAATTTATGATAGTAATTTACTAATCCCAGGAACGACCTTAATTGTGAGACATTTTCAGGCGCTGGGTCCTTTACGACCGCTTCAATTTTTTCAGGTGACTTATGCAACCCTTCTTCGTTAATGACATGGTCACAATATGATATTTGTTTCTGGAAAAATTCACACTTGGGGCGATTTGCTCGTAGGCCCCGTTCTCTCAGCCTTGTGAGCACCTGCTCCAAGTTGGCAAGGTGCTCGTTGTCGTTTTCTCCTGTTACAAGGATGTCGTCTAGGTAGCATTGAGTCCCCGGAATCCCTTGCAGGACTTGCTCCATAGCTCTTTGCCAGATAGCCGGAGCTGATGCCACTCCGAAAACCAGTCGATTGTACTGGTACAGGCCTTTGTGTGTGTTTATTGTGAGATACTTTTTAGAGGTCTCCTCAACCTCCATCTGTAAATATGCCTGTGCTAAGTCAATTTTGGTGAAACGTTTCCCTCCGGATAGTGAGGCGAAAATATCTTCTATCCTCGGAAGAGGATACTGTACCATGTGAAGGACCGGGTTTACAGTCACCTTGAAGTCCCCACAGATGCAAATTTTTCTCTGTTCTTCAGATTTATCATTATTCAACGTTTTCTTCATGACCAGGACGATGGGTGTTGCCCACTCACTCCAATCTACCTTGGATAACACGCCTGCTTTTTCCAAATTCTCCAGCTCTGCCTCGACGGCTGGACGAATTGCGTATGGCACCGGCCTTGCCTTAAAGAACTTGGGAATTGCCGCATCTTCCACTTTTATTGAGGCGGTGGCGCCTTTCAGGGTTCCTAGTTCCTGTTGAAACACTTCTTTGGCGTTAGCCAAGATTTCTTTTCATCGTTCAGGTATGACGTCATCATCGTTTTTTTTTCTTACTGGTCACCGTCAGTGCCTGAATGGAGTGCCAGTCTAAACGTATCTTTCTGATCCATTCACGTCCCAACAACGGTGGACCACCATCTTGCAGAACGTATAAATACAACTTCTGTATTTCCTTGCCATTGTATACAACAGGGACCCTTATTTTCCCTCTGGGGTATACTTTCTGCCCCGTATATGTCTTCAAGATAATGGATGTGTCTTTCAAAGGTATATGCGGAAATAGCCGCTCGTAATCCCGTCGACTCATGACGGTCAGAGCTGATCCTGTATCTAGCTCCATTTTGACTGGGGACCCCGCTATCATGAGGGTAACCCAAATGGTCTGGTAATCTTCTTTGGCAATTACATTATGTAATTTGAGACAGCTTAGTCTCTTGTTTCCGGAGTCGCTATCGCTCTTCTGGTCTTCGGAGCTACTGTCCGTCATCATTTGTACCTTTCTGTACTTTTCCTTATTGACCTTTTTACTGTCAGCGGATTTCTTTCCAGATCTGCATACACGTGCAATGTGTCCCATCTTTCCGCATTGCCTGCATGCTTTGTCCTTGAACCAGCAGTCCTTCTGGTCATGGGTGGATCTGCCGCAGCGATAACATCTCTCGAAACCCCATGTCATTTCATGGGTGCCGAAGTCCTGTGGCTTTTGCTGTATCTCTGCAGCTCCTCTTGCTGCTGCTTTGTATGATACAGCCACACTGAAAGCCTTGTCCAGTGTCAAATCTTTCTCAGAAAGTAGCCTTTTCTGTGTTCCTTTGCTTAGGAGACCGCAGACGAATTTGTCTCGTAGAGAATCTGCCAGTCCTGCCCCGAATTGGCAGTGATTTGACAGCTTTCGTAATTCGGTGAGGTAATCAGTGTTACTTTCATTCTTGTGCTGATTCCTCCTGAAGAATTTGAATCATTCCGCTATCAGCAGCGGTGTTGGGTTTAAGTGCTCCTGTAAGGTATCAACAATCTCCTTAAAATTCTTGTCCATCGGTTTGGCTGGAGTGATCAAGTTTCATAACAGCCCGTATGTCCTTGCGCCCATCAGATTTAGAAGTACCGATGCCTTTTTATCATCCGCTACTTCATTCGCCTTGCAATATACCTCCACTCTTTCCACATATGTGGTCCAATCTTCTATATCACTATCAAAAGCAGTAATAGTGCCAGTCTTCGGCATCTTGAAAATCTAAAGTGGCACTTCCCGCGCTTTTCCCCCATCCCCGATGGATCAAAATGGCGCCTCCCGCACTTTTCTTTCTTCCCCGCCAAGTTAAGATGACACCTCCTGCACTTTCCCGCCGCTGCCGCTGCTGTCAACGCTGTTCTCCGCAGTTCCCGTTGCGACCTGCAGCTTTTCGCGGTATTTCTATATTTAAAACAAAATTTTTTTTATCGCTTCAATAGTTTCTCTGTTACTTGGAGAACCGTTCCCATCGTGGAGCACTCTGGGACTTTCCCCTCCCTCTGCTCGGTCTGAACGCTGACCTGCTTTGCAGCACCGGCCGCGCCCTGAGTGCTCCACCCTCTGTCTCTCTTTGCTTCTGCTTCCCGACTCGCTGCCCGGCCCCGTTGCAGAGCCACCCGATCGGGCTCTAGCCCGCCCCAGCCCAGGAAGGATCAGTGTACTACCTGCCACCAGCCCGTTTAGCTGGGGAAACCACCGTTTTTTTGTTTTTTTTCTTGCTTCTGGCTTCGACCTTCATCTGAGGAATCGATCTCCTTGAGGTGCTGCCGAATTGCAGGTAAGTTCGTTTCTAACTCGTCGCCACTGTTAGATCCATGTGTTAATGGAGACACGGAATGCAGGAGTTGATTTAACAAGTGTTTACTGAACAAAGTCTGGAGGTGAACTAACTACACAAGACGCTACACAGGCTTATATACCCGAGTGGTTACTACTGGTACTACAGTATACAGGGGCTTCAAAAACATAGTTCCTCTTAAAGGTACATACACTACACTAGTGGGCTAAGTCAACCTCACTGTATGCTATGGAACAAAAGTTTTGCCAGATTTTTGTTTTCAGGTGGCACGCCAAGGAGCTAACCTGATGGGACTGGATCTTTTCACTGACCTGGGTTTTCTCTCTTGGACACCGGCGGGTCTGCAATTCTGCACGTCACCTCACCATGGCGCCAAACATGACCAGCACTCTTCGAGGGTCTGGGCTGCCTGACTGCCTTCACCCACCAGCCCATGGTTGACTCCACCGTTACCCCAGTCATTCAGCCACTGCGCCACATCCCGCTTGCTCTCTGTGACGGGGTCACAGCTGAACTAAAGCAGCTACTGGAAGCTGGCATCATCGAACCAGTTGATGCCTCCCCAGGGGTCTCCAACCTGGTGGTCACAATGAAAAAGTCAGGTGGTCTATGTGTCTGTGTTGATCTTCGAGCAGTGAATAAGGCCGTAATCCCTGACAAATATCCACTGCCCACGTCAGAGGAAATCACAGCGCAGTTCTATGGTTCCATCCTGTTCTCGAAACTGGACCTTCGATAGGGCTATCTACAGGTTCCCCTCCACCCCAGCAGCAGGGACCTCACTGCTTTTGTGACACATGCTGGCATCTTTCGGTACACCAGGATGCCATTTGGACTTAGCTCTGCACCCAGCTGCTTCCAAAAGGTGATGTCCTCTGTGCTCGCGGGCATTCTTGGGTGGCCATCTACCTGGATGACATCATCATGCATGGGCCCTCGACCTCCAATCACGATGAACGCCTTCACAGAGTTTTCACGGCTCTAGCAAAACACAAGCTCACGCTGAATGGCGAAAAGTGTGTCTTTGCTGTTTCAGAGATCGAATTTGTGGGGTTTCAGTTGTTGGCTGATGGTATATCCCCACTCCAGTCAAACGTGAATGCCATTCACAGCATCCCAGAACCCAGCTCTGCAGCACAGGTTGCCTCCTTCCTTGGCATGACTGGGTACTACCTGAAGTTTTTGCCTCAGTACTCAGCCACCACAGCCCCACTGCGCCAGCTCCTGCGAAAGGATGAGCCCTGGGTGTGGTCACAAGCCTATACAGAAGCTGTTCACCTCCTCAAATCGCAGTTCACGTCGCCTCCAGTGTTGGCTCACTTTGACGTCGCCTCCAGTGTTGGCTCACTTTGACGTCGCCAGCCCCACCCTCGTCACCTGCAACGCGTCCGCTGCAGCTGTGGGGGCGGTGTTATCACAGATACAGAATGGAGTGGAGAAACCAATTGCCTTTGCCTCCCGAGCCCTTAGCCCCACTGAACAGAAGTATTTAGTAGGCGAGCGTGAGGCGCTGGCGTGCATCTGGGCATGTGAGCGGTGGCACCTGTACACGTATGACCATGCCTTCACCCTGCAAGCTGATCACCAGGCTCTCACTGCCCTGCTGTCGACATCCGGCATGGGCCACAGACCACTGCGTCTACACCGCTGGTCTGACCGCCTCCGCCAGTACAATTTCAGTCTCCAGTTCACACCAGGACGTGACAATGTTGTTGCAGATCTGCTCTCCCGCACTGTCTCTGCCCCAGCCCCACTCGTCGGGTCTGAACATGTGGAACAGGATATCGTCCAGATGCTGCACACACCCCTCCAAACCACAGTCTCCAGGAGCTCAAAGAGGCCTCTGAACAGGATCCAGCTCTCTCCCAGCTGTGCACCTTCATCAGAGATGGCTGGCCTCGCAAGTTGCCTGAGGAACTGTCTGCCTACTCCAGAGGTAAAGAGGAGCTCTCCTGCTGGAATGACTCCTGTGTTGCACGTGGGCTCTGCACTGCGGTCCCAAGTGCCCTTCGTGCGCGTGTTTTATCCATGGCGCATGAGGGCCACTTGGGCATAGTGAAGCTCAAACAACGATGCCGAGACCTAGTGTGGTGGCTGGGTATTGACAGGGAAATCGAGGCCCTGGTCAAGGACTATGCAGCCTGCCTTGTAAGTGGCAAGACTGGCCACCAAGCTCCTCCACCCCTGCAATCCCTTGCCTGGCCCTCTCAGCCCTGGGAGCACCTGCAGCTGGACACCTGCGGGGAGATCCATGGTGTCCCCCACCATCAACGGTTCCTAGTGGTGACATATGACCTGCACTCAAAATGGCCAGAGGTCACTGCCATGTGCTCCGTCAACTCTCGGGTCATCATCGATATCCTTGAGTCCCTCTTCTCCCGCTGGGGGCATTCAAAGGCCATCACCACAGACAATGGCCCCCAAATGGTCTCTTCGGAACTCTCTTACCTTGAGAGCAAGGGCATCCGTCACATTCGCACAGCGTACTATCACCCCGAGTCAAATGGGGGGGTGGAGCGTTTTAACCAGATACTGAAAAATGGCCTCAGAGCACACTTATCCCAGGGGTGTGCGTTTGACAAGGCCCTCCTCCACATACTGCTGCACTACAGAGCCTCCCAGCATTCACTACAGGGATCTCACCCACATCCCTCATGCTGGGCCGTGAGCTCATGCTGCCCCTTGGCAGGCTCCGCCCCTCGCTAGCTCAGAGCCCTGCTCCACGGGCTCAAGCCACAGTCGCTAGACAGCAGGAGAAGATGAAGCTCCGCTTCGACCAGTCGAAGAGGGCCAAGGCACCCAACATCTCAGTCTCCGATTGGGTCAGAGTCCGCAGGCCTCACCGCAACAATAAGATGGCCTCATTCTGGTCCTCCCCTCTCCAAATCAGCCGCCAACTTGGACCAGCCACTTTCTGCCTCACTGACGGCTCTCGGTGGCATGCCAGCCGCCTTCGGAAGGTGCCAGCACCCCCTGATGCAGGATTATATGGACCTAATCCCCAAACCTTACCCCCAGAGTGGCAGGATGCACATGTGGCTCAGCCAGCCAACCCTCAAGCAGATATTGTGCCTCAGCCTGCTCTTCACCAGTCCACACCTCAGCCTGTCCGTACACGTTCTCGCCCTGGCCACCTACAGGACTTTGTCACATTTCATGTTTGAAATTCTGTGAGGGGGGAGGAAATGTTATGTCTGACATTTGGTGATAGGTACTCGATTGCCTTGGCCTGAGCACATGGAGTTTGATGGTGCTGTTATCATTGTATTGTGTCTGACATTGGATATAGGTATTCGATTGCTTTTGCCTGTGAGAGTTTGTTTGGATCAGCCATTAAAAGCAACATGAACTGAGCTGTGCAAACGGCCTCTGGATTATCTTTGCAAACGGAACACTCCCCATTCTTCCTACGAAAATGAAATACCTCACATTCATCTGTTTAGCCTTGGTCAGTCTGCATAAACTCTGAAATGTTTAATAATGAAATCAGGCAGTCAAAAAGCTGAGGTGAGGCAGTTTAAAAAGACAGTCCCTGACCAGAGATTGCTGGATGCTGACACTCGGTGCTCACGAGGACAGAATGTCCCATTCCCCAGGCATGGACATCCAGCGCCTCGATCACAGCAACAATTCACAAAACAACGGCAATATAACTTGGAGCAGAGACGGTTAAGTGGAGCTGTGATCGAGGTGCTCAAAATTATGAGGGGTTTTGATCGAGCAAACAAGGAGAAGCTGTTGTCACTGGCAGGAGGGTCGGTAACGAGAGGACACAGATTTCAGATCATTGGCAAAAGAATCGAGCGAGGAAATGAGGAGACTTTTTTTTACACAGCGAATTGTGATGATCTGGAATGCACTGCCTGAATGGGAGGTGGAAGCAGATTCAATAGTAACTTTCAAAAGGGAATTGGATATATACTAAAAGCAGAAATTTGGAGGGCTGTGGGCAAAGAACAGGGCAGTGGGACTAATTGCATCGCTCTTTCAGAGAGCCGGCACCAGCACGATGGGCCGAAAGGCATCCTACATAAGAACATAAGAAGTAGGAGCAGGAGTAGGGCACACGGCCCCTCGGGCCTGCTCCGCCATTCAATAGGATCATGGCTGATCCGAACCTAGACTCACGTCCACTTCCCTGCCTTCTCCCCGTAACCCCTTATTCCCTTATCAGTTAGGAAACTGTCTATCTCCGTTTTAAATTCATTTAATGTTGCATCTTCCACAGCTCTCTGGGGTAGCAAACTCCATAGATTCATCACCCTCTGAGTGAAGAAGTTTATCCTCATCTCAGTTTTGAAAGGGCAGCCCCTTATTCTAAGATTATGCCCCCTAGTTCTAGTCTCACCCATCAGTGGAAACATCCTCACCGCATCCACCTGATCAAGCCCCCTCACAATCTTATATGTTTCGATAAGATCGCCTCTCATTCTTCTGAATTCCAATGAGTAGAGGCCCAACCTACTCAACCTTCCCTCATAAGTCAACTGCCTCATCTTCGGAATCAACCGAGTGAACCTTCTCTGAACTGCCTCGCGAGCAAGTATATCTTTTCTTTAATATGGAAACCAAAACTGCACGCAATATTCCAGGTGTGGCCTCACCAGTACCCTGTATAACTGCAGCAAGACTTCCCTGCTTTTATACTCCATCCCCATTGCAATAAAAGCCAAGATTCCATTGGCCTTCCTGATCACCTGCTGTACCTGCATACTAACCTTCTGTGTTTCATGCACCAGGACCCCCAGATCCCTTTGTACTGTAACACTTTGCAGTTTCTCTCCATTTAGATAATAACTTGCTCTTTGATTTTTTCTGTCAAAGTGCATAACCTCACACTTTCCAACATTATATTCCATCTGCCAAATTTTTGCCCACTCACCCAGCCTGTCTATGTCTTTTTGCAGGTTTTTTATGTCCTCCTCACTGTGGTGATTATTCTTGTTTTATAAGAAGCATTGTAATTGGTTGCCTGTTTTCCTGCCTTGAGATATATGCTGTAAACTTATTGGTTAGTTGATTCCATGTGACCTGTGGTGGCCATCTTAAATTCAGTTTTCTACAGTTTGGTTGAGACTGGGTGCTCAACATGTACTGCTGGTTTTTTAAGGTTAATAAAGCCTAGCTTTTGAAAGGCAATCTACTCTTTATTTCAATTTATTAACCTTTTGCTATAATGGAACGATATCTTCGACCGGAACGATTTAATGCTGACCCTAATTCTGCAGGAGTGGATGATCAATGGAAACATTGGTATCGTACATTTAAAAACTTTTTGGGTGTGTTGGATCAGCAATCTCGAAATAAGTTGGATATACTAATCAACTACATTGCTCTGGATGTGTATAAGTATATTTTGGACTGTGAAACTTATGAATTGGCTATTGCTACGTTGGAATTTTTTTTTGTTAAACCCAAAAATGAGGTATTTGCACGTCACCTTTTATCTGCCCGTAGGCAGCAGGCAGGAGAATCCTTGGATGCTTATTTACAAGCACTCTGGCGCCTTGGTGCTAACTGTAATTATAAGGCCGTGTCTGCAGAAGAACATAGAGAAGAGTCGGTACGGGATGCATTTATTAATGGATTACTGTCTAGATCAATTCATCAGCGGTTATTAGAAAATAAGATCTTGGATCTTAAGAGTGCTTTTGAGCAAGCCTCTACATTGGATTTGGCTCAGAGAAGTTCGGATTCTTATGCTCTTTTTGATCGGCCTGCGACCGTGGTTTCGGCAGTTCCGGATGAAAGGGAGTTACATGGATTTAATAGGAGTGGTTTGCCAGATTCCGAAACAGTTTCTACTTCGGCAGCTGTTGCCTCTAGGATTCAGAAGTGTTATTTTTGCGGGAACGCCCGGCACCCCCGTCTGAAGTGCCCTGCCTGGGAGGCTGTGTGTAGTAAATGCGGCAAGGGAGGTCATTACGCACGTGTTTGCAAATCGGTTGCCTCCTCTGCGACCATTCAGCCTTTAGATAGGGCATTTATTGCATCAGTTTCTGCCGCCTTTTCCCATGGCCTAAACAAAGCTATAGTTATGGCCCAAGTTAATGGGTTAGAAGTGAAGGCCCTTATAGATACGGGCAGTACTGAGAGCTTTATAAGTCTTCAGTTTGTGAGGGAGAAGCGTTTGAAAACTTCGCCTGTTTCCTATCAGGTGTGTATGGCTCAGACGACTCTCACCTCACAAGTAGCTGGTTGTTGCCTTGTGAAATTAATTCTCCTAGGTAATACGTATACTGATATACGCCTATCCGTTCTGCCTAATCTCTGTGCGGACATTTTGATTAGTCATGATGTGCTTCAATTACATGAGTCCCTCAGTCTTTCTTTCGGAGGAACCAAGCCACCTTTGTCTATTTGTGGATTAACTTCTTTATTCATTTCTCCATTATCACTTTTTTCCAATTTGATGCCGGATTGTAAGCCAATTGCTACCAAGTCAAGAAGGTATAGCAGTCAGGATAAAGAATTTATGAATTCTGAAGTTCAACGTCTTTTATCGGAAGGAATCATTGAACCTAGTTTTTCGCCCTGGCGGGCACAGGTAGTTGTCACCACTAATGAGAGACATAAGAAGCGAATGGTGATAGACTACTCTCAAACTATTAACAGCTATACTCAATTAGATGCGTACCCCCTGCCTAAGATTGATGAGCTTATCAATAAAGTATCTCAATATAAGGTTTTTAGCACTATTGATCTAAAGAGTGCTTATCATCAGATTCCTATCGCTAAGAGGGATAAACCATATACGGCCTTTGAAGCTGGCGGAAAGCTGTACCAGTTTTGCTGAGTACCATTCGGTGTTACTAACGGTGTTGCCTGTTTTCAACGGGCAATGGATGCTTTTATAAGTGATAATTCTCTCTCTGACACTTTCTCATATTTAGATGACATCACGGTGTGTGGCAAATCAAGGGTGGAGCACGATTTTAATCTAGAAAGATTCCTTCAAGTTGCGGAAAAAGTTGGCTTAACTTTCAATAAAGAGAAGTGTATCTTTTCGACCACCGAGGTAAATTTACTGGGGTATATTACCTCGGGAAACAAGATTAAACCAGATCCAGAACGGCTGCGACCACTGATTGATTTACCTTGCCCTACTAATTCTAAGGCCTTGCAACGAGTTGTTGGACTGTTTTCTTATTATTTTAATTGGATTGCAAACTTCTCACAGAAGATCCGGCCCCTTATTCGGGTTACGACATATCCTCTATCATGGGAGGCCAGGATGTGTTTTGATAATCTTAAAAAGGATATCCTTGGAGCAGTTGTGCATTCTATTGATGAGCAGGTTCCCTTTGTGATTGAGACAGACGCTTCCGATTTTGCAATTGGGGCTACCCTGAACCAAAATGGAAGACCTGTGGCCTTTTTCTCACGTACTCTGAGCAATAGTGAGCAGAGACATTCATCAATAGAGAAAGAGGCGTACGCAATAGTAGAAGCACTGCGTAAATGGAGACATTATTTATCTGGGCGACATTTTACGTTAGTAACTGACCAAAAATCTGTGTCCTTCACGTTTGATGTCAAACATTTCGGAAAGATTAAGAATGATAAAATAGTGAGGTGGAGGATCGAGTTGGCATGCTACCATTTCGATATGGTCTATCGTCCGGGGAAGGATAATGTTGCCGCTGATGCGCTGTCGAGGGCTTATTGTTCTGTGCTTCACGGAGATACGCTTATTAATCTTCATAATGCTTTGTGCCATCCTGGTGTTACGAGGATGATACACTTCGTACGCAGTAAGAATTTGCCCTTTTCAGTTGAAGATGTCAAGCGGATGACTTCGTTATGCTCTGTCTGCGCCCGGTGTAAACCGAATTTCTTTAAGCCTCAACGAGCTCATCTTATAAAGGCTACTTCTCCCTTTGAACGCCTGAGCATTGATTTTAAGGGGCCTCTTCCTTCAACGACTCAGAATCGATATATATTTACTGTTGTGGATGAGTTTTCAAGGTTCCCTTTTGCTTTTCCTTGTGCAGATGTATCAGCTGCTACAGTTATTAAATGTCTGACTCAACTTTTTGTCATCTTTGGGATGCCTGCGTATATCCATTCGGATCAGGGAAGTTCTTTTATGTCTTCCCAGTTGAAGGAATACCTCCAGAGTCGGGGAATTTCTACTAGCAGAACTACCCCGTATAATCCCCAGGGTAATGGACAGTGCGAACGATACAATGGGGTGATCTGGAAGGCAGTTATGTTGGCTTTGACATCCCGGAACCTTAAGAATACAGAGTGGGAAATGATACTGACTGATGCCCTGCATTCCATTAGATCATTGCTTTCAACGGCTACTAATGTGACCCCCCATGAAAGGCTCTTCAACTATCCGCGGAGATCCACTACGGGATATTCGGTACCTTCATGGCTTACTATGCAGGGACCTGTGCTGCTCCGACGCCATGTTAGACTGTCAAAGTATGATCCTTTAGTGGAGGAGGTGGAGCTATTGGAGGCAAATTCCCAATATGCTCACATTCGATTCCAAGATGGGAAAGAAAGTACGGTTTCAGTTAAAGACTTAGCTCCTTGTGGTGGCCAGCCCTCTCCTGAGGACATTAACAATAGCCATAATTCAGATAATGTTGATGTCGTCACAGATACTACGAACATTTCCAATCCTATTGCAGACACTTACAATTCTCTTAGTCTGCCCCCGATGGATGTTCATGACCCTCCCAGTCTACCTTCTAATGGGACTTCCAATCCGGAAACCGTTGATAATCGGGATATTGATAGCCTCCCTGCGGAAGATATTTCTGTGTCTCCTGGTGTGGGAGGGCAAGGAACTCCACCAAGGCTAAGAAGGTCGACACGAACAAGATATCCAGTCGACCGATTAAAAATGGACTT
The DNA here is from genome assembly GCF_052327205.1 of Somniosus microcephalus. NCBI lineage: Eukaryota > Metazoa > Chordata > Chondrichthyes > Squaliformes > Somniosidae > Somniosus > Somniosus microcephalus. The sequence goes on along the minus strand of NW_028225452.1, from coordinate 16,436 downwards.
TTAAAATAATTAATAATTTAATAGTAAAATTTTAAAATTGTTGAATGCATTATACATGTATTGCTCTAGTCATAAATAACTAATTGTAAACTGTAAAGGCTACCTAGGTTGAAGTATATTTTAAAAGGAGGGGTGAATGTGGTGATTATTCTTGTTTTATAAGAAGCATTGTAATTGGTTGCCTGTTTTCCTGCCTTGAGATATATGCTGTAAACTTATTGGTTAGTTGATTCCATGTGACCTGTGGTGGCCATCTTAAATTCAGTTTTCTACAGTTTGGTTGAGACTGGGTGCTCAACATGTACTTGCTGGTTTTTTAAGGTTAATAAAGCCTAGCTTTTGAAAGGCAATCTACTCTTTATTTCACTCACTCACTGCTTTCCCTCCTATCTTTGTATCGTCGGCAAACTTGGATACGTTGCACTCGGTCCCTTCCTCCAAATCGTTAATATAGATTGTAAAGAGTTGGGGTCCCAGCACCGACCCCTGCGGAACACCACTAGTTACTGATTGCCAACCCGAGAATGAACCATTTATCCCAACTCTCTGTTTTCTGTTAGATAGCCAATCTTCCACCCATGCCAGTATATTGCTCCCAATCCCGTGATTTTTTATCTTGTGCAGTAATCTTTTGTGTGGCACCTTGTCGAATGCCTTTTGGAAGTCCAAATATACCATGTCCACTGGTTCCCCTTTATCCACCCTGTTTGTTACATCCTCAAAGAATTCGAGCAAATTTGTCAAACATGGATTCCCCTTCGTAAAACCATGCTGACTCTGTCCGATTAAATTATGCTTATCCAAATGTCCTGTTACTGATCCCTTAATAATGGACTCCAACATTTTACCAACCACAGATGTTAGGCTAACTGGTCAATAGTTTCCAGCCTTCTGTCTACCTCCCTTTTTAAATAAGGGCGTTACATTAGCAGTTTTCAAATCTGCTGGGACCTTTCCTGAATCCAGGGAGTTTAGGAAAATTACCACCAATGCCTCCACAATCCCGACCGCTATTTCTCTCAAGACCCGAGGATATAAGCCATCAGGTCCAGGGGATTTATCCACCTTTAGTCCCATTATCTTACCGAGTACCACCTCCTTAGTGATTTTAATCGTGTTTAGCTCCTCCCCCCCCATAGCCCCGTTTGTCCAGTGTTGGGATATTTTTAGTGTCCTCTACGGTAAAGACTGATACAAAATATTTGTTCAGCGTTTTTGCCATCTCCATGTTCCCCACCACTAATTTCCTGGTCTCGTCCTCTAAGGAACCAACATTCACTTTAGCCACCCTTTTTCTTATTATATAACTGTAGAAACTCTTGCTATCTGTTTTTATATTTTTTGCTAGTTTACTTTCATAATCTATCTTCCCTTTCTTAATTAATCTTTTAGTTATTCTTTGCTGGCTTTTAAATGCTTCCCAATCTTCTATCCTTCCACTAGATTTGGCTACTTTATATGCCCGTTTTCAGCCGGATACTATCCTTTATTACTTTACTTAGCCACGGACGGCTGTCTTTTCTTTCACAGCAACAATTCACAAAACGTTGGCAATATAACTTGGAGCAGAGACGGTTAAGTGGCGCTGTGATCGAGGTGCTCCAAATTATGAGGGGTTTTGATTGAGCAAACAAGGAGAAGCTGTTGTCACTGGCAGGAGGGTCGGTAACGAGAGGACACAGATTTCAGATCATTGGCAAAAGAATCGAGAGAGGACATGAGGAGACTTTTTTTTACACAGCGAGTTGTGATGATCTGGAATGCACTGCCTGAATGGGAGGTGGAAGCAGATTCAACAGTAACTTTCAAAAGGGAATTGGATATATACTAAAAGCAGAAATTTGCAGGGCTGTGGGGAAAGAGCAGGGCAGTGGGACTAATTGCATCGCTCTTTCAGAGAGCCGGCACCAGCACGATGGGCTGAAAGGCATCCTACTGTGCTCTATGATTCTATAACATCAGCTTCTCTCTGCTCACTAGTACTGAGAACAAGGAAGAATCTTTAAATCCAGCCCAGTTATTGGGGGCTCTTAACATTAACAAGCCCCAGTTGCCTGAATTAACATGGTTCACTCCTGGATGTGATTAAAGGCATCGGAAACAGTGGAATCGACCCACCGCAGTCACACTGTGGACACTCTGGTGTGTCAGCGGGTGGGATACACCATGGAATCTCTTTCCACACACTGAGGTTGACTCTAATGATCGGGAGTCCCAGGGTTTCAGATACCAGATAATCAAGCTCACAAAAACACAAATTGTCTCTCCAGGATTTATTAAGAGCGCTGCATAACACAGATCGGGTGATAATTCCCTCAATCTGGAGAATAGAAGTACAGTGGATTCACGCGCGATCTTCTCGAGTCTGTTCCAACTGACAACGGCTTAAGTGGCCTGTTCTTATACACAAGCTTGGTTACCGCTCAGGAAATGGGATTGTTTGGACCCATCTGTTGACCGCCTCCTGAACTCCTGCTAATTCAGGGAATTTAGTCCATCTGTGACCAGACTATAACCACAAGCCCGTCTGGTTATCACACCTATACGGTCCGTGAGGTTATTATCAGATTCACACCCAGACGTTGTGCCTTCACTTGTCTGGCACTTCATCCCATAACACAGGTACAGGGGCTCAGTAATGTTTCATTCATCAGAAAAAGACAAAGTACAACAACATACTGGTCAGCTTAACAGAATCTCATCATGTTTATGTGGCTATAAATATAAAAGTCACTAATAAATCAAGGAGGGAATTCAGCAGAAATGTCTTTACCCAGAGAATGGTGAGAATGGGGAACTCGCTACCACAGGGAGTAGTTGAGGTGAACAGCACAGATGGATTTATGGGGAAGCCACACAAGGGAGAAAGGAATGGGAGGAGATGTTGATCGGGTTAATTGAAGTAGGGTGGGTGTGGGGCATAAACACCGGCATGGACCAGTTGGGCCGAATGGCCTGTTTCTGTGCTGTACATTCTCTGGAACACCATCTAAGGATAAGGGGTAAGCCATTTAGGACAGAGATGAGGAGGAATTTCTTCACCCAGAGAGTGGTGAACCTGTGGAATTCTCTACCACAGAAGGCAGTAGAGGCCAATTCATTAAACATATTCAAGGAGTTAGATATATTTCTTAAGGCTAAAGGGATCAAGGGATATGGGGAGAAGGCAGGGACAGGGATGATCAGCCATGATCTCATTGAATGGAGGAGCAGTCTCGAAGGGCCGAATGGCCTACTCCTGCTCCTATCTTCTATGTTTCTATGAACAGTGAAACAAAGGGAATCATCAGCACAACAATCTTAAAGATTAAACAGCAGTACAAGAATTTATAAAACATTCATCCATTCCATGTTCATGTCACCCCAGCTGTCTTCAGGGCACTGCGCTACAGAACAGTGTGAACTCGCTGGTGTTTCAGCAGATTTGAGGACCAAGTAAATCCCTTCCCACACACAGAGCAGGTGAATGGTCTCTCCCTAGTGTGAGTTCGCTGGTGTCCGTTCAGATTCCTGGAGCTTTTAAAGCTCATCCCACAGTCAGAACATGTAAATGGTCTCTGATCGGAGTGAACTCGCTGGTGCTGCTTCAGATCTTCAGAGGTTTTAAAGCTCATCCCACAGACAGAACATTTAAATAGTCTCTCATCAGTGTGATATCGCTGGTGTGTCAGTAGGTGGGATGACCGAGTGAATCCCTTCCCACACACAGAGCAGGTGAACGGCCTCTCCCCAGTGTGAACTCGCTGGTGTGTCAGTAGGTGGGATGACTGAGTGAATCCCTTCCCACACACGGAGCAGGTGAATGGCCTCGCCCCAGTTTGAACTTGCTGGTGTCTCACCAGGCTTGATGACCGAGTGAATCCCTTCCCACACACGGAGCAGGTGAATGGCCTCTCCGCAGTGTGAACTCGCTGGTGTGTCAGTAGGTGGGATGACTGAGTGAATCCCTTCCCACACACGGAGCAGGTGAATGGCCTCTCCCCAGTGTGAACTCGCTGGTGTCTCACCAGACTTGATGGCTAAGCGAATCCCTTCCCACACATGGAGCAGGTGAACGGCCTCTTTCCTGCTCTCTCCAGCTGGTGTCCCTTCAGCTCCTGGGACATTTGAAAGTTTTTCCCAGTGTCGGACTGTTTCACCCGCCTCTCCCCAGTGTGAACTCGCTGGTGTGCCAGCAGATTCGAGGACCGAGTGAATCTCTTCCCACACACGAAGCAGGTGAACAGAATCTCTCCTGCTCTCTCCAGCTGGTGTCTCTTCAGATCCTGGGACCTTTTAAATCTCTTTCCACAGTCAGAACATTTAATGTGAACAAGCTGGTGTCTCAGGAGAGTGGCAGAATGAGAGAATCGCTTCAAAAACATGGAGCAGGTCAACGGTCTCACATCGGTGTGGACAAGCTGGTGTCTCAGCAGCACGGAGGGTGCAATTAATCCCTTCCCACACACGGAGTGGGTTAAAGGTCTCTCCCTAGTGTGAATTTGCTGGTGTATCATCGGAGCGGATGACTGAGTGAATCCCTTCCATACACGGGGCCGGTGAACGGGCTCTCCCCAGTGTGTAGCCACTGGTGTCTCTTTGGGTACTTGTAGATTTTGAAGCTCTTCCCACACTCGGAACATTTAAAAGGTCTCTCATCAGTGTGAACTCTCTTGGGTGCCAGCAGATTGGAGGAGCGATTGAATCAGGTCCTGATGAATTGAGCGACTCTGTCTGTTCTTGACGTGATGTTTGGTCTGAGCTTCCTGTCTGTAAATGCTCCACTTCTAAAACCCTGTAAAAGGAGTGTAGATAAAATTCAATACAGAAAAGTGTGAGCGGATACATTTTGCTAGGATGAGGAGAGAAAATACCTGCTAAATGGTACAATTTTAAAGTGGGTGCTACAAGGGAGCTTGTGCTCAATTCTTTAAAGGTGGCAGGACAGGTTAACAAAGCAGTTAATAAAGCTCATGGGGTCCTGGGCTTTATAAATAGAGGCAGAGAGTACAAAAGCCAGGAAGTTATGCTAAACCTTTATAAAACACGAGTTCAGCCCCAGGGGAATATTGTGTCCAATTCTGGGCAGCACACTTTAGGAAGGATGTGAAGGCTTTGGAGAGGGTGCAGAGATATTTACTAGAATGGTTCCAGGGATGAGGGATGACAGTTCCGTGGATAGACTGGAGAAGCTGGGGTTGTTCTCCTGAGAGCAGAGAAGGCCAAGATGAGGTTTGATAGGCGGTAAAAATCATGAAGGCTTTAAATCTATCTATCTATCGAAATAAACGAATCGATCTGTCTGTCTGTCTGTCCTTCTGTCCTCGGGTGTGCGTCTGTCTGGCTATGCGCTCGAAAGTTATAGAGCGTACCTACACGCGCGTTACCTCCGAAGAAAGCTTACGGTTCCGGGACGGTCGTAAGCGTATTTACTGTTCGGTCGGATGAAAATTGTTCGCGCCTTATGCAAAAAACCTTCAAAATTAAACTCATTATCTGCTACTTAGCATTGATTGACTGACGTCAAGGTTCAACCAATCCTGTGCCATCACGATTAACCAATCCTACAGTACAGTCCCCTGATGGTTGGCCAATTGGTGTGTGTGTGTGGGCGGGACTAATTGTTTTCATCTCAGGGATCTGGCAGCCATTGTTTCACTGCCATTACTTCAGCTTCCAGCTCAAACTACTTTGATCATCCAGCTTTGAAAAAGTTAGTATCTCTTTTAAAAATAACATAAGATTTACCAAAAACGTTTTATAAGTACTTTCACTTTCATCTTTCAAGGTATTAAAAGGTAGAAATGTTGCCCGGCAGCAGATTGAGAGAGGGACACAGACAGGGCCCAAAAGCCTGGGACTCGATTTAAAATGTTGCCCGGCAGCAGATTCATAGAGGGACAGACAGACAGGGCCTGAAAGCCTGGTACTCGATTTAAAATGTTGCCCGGCAGCAGATTGAGACAGGGACACAGAGACAGGGCCCAAAAGCCTGGGACTCGATTTAAAATGTTGCCCGGCACCAGATTCACAGAGGGACACAGAGAGGCCCCAAAGCCTGGCACTCGATTTAAACCGCCCGGCCCAAAACAGCCCTGGCAAAGCCGGGCTCCCCCAGCTAGTCTATCTATATATTTAAAGCGGTTGGTTTGTCTGTCCGTCTGTCTGTACGCTATACACTCAAAAGTTAGAGAGCGTACCTACACATATGATATCAAAAGAAAGGTTATGATCAGGGGAGTGTCATAGGCATATTTACCTTTTGGTCAGACAAAAATTGTTCGGACAGTATACAAAAAACGTTCAAAATCTTCTCATTAGCGGTTGACCAATCCTACCGCTCTTAGCGTTGAGTGACGTGAAGGTTCACCAATTGTACAGGGGATACCATTGACTGACGTAATGGTTGACCAATCCTACACTTCAATGACCTGATGGTTGACCAATTGGTGCGTCACCGGGGGCGTTTCATTCCATGTGTGGGCGGGCCTAATCCTGCAGCCTCCCGAAACTTCGCCGCCATTTTTTAAATGCTGAACGAGGGCACCCGCCACATTAAGTAACACAATTAAATAGTTTTTAAAAAAGGTAAATTAATTTGTAAATATATTTTTTAAGCTCATTAATTTTCCTAGCTTTCACCCTATTTTTTGGCTCTTGACTCGCTGCCTCCGCCGGGCGCTGCAACCTTGGAGGGTTACCCCGGCAACTGGGCCCGGACCTCTCTCACAGCCTGTAGCCGCTCAGGAGGGCGGGGAAGAAGGTTTTCCCCGGCAACCGGGCCCGGGCCTCTCTCTCAGCCTGTAGCCCGGGGACTCGGGCTTTCCCCCCCTATACTAGGCCGCAGCCAAGCCGCTGCGATGGTCCGGAGCGGGAGTGGCCTCGCACGGCCTTCCCCGCGGTGTCAACCGCGCAGCCCGAGAGCCTGACCGAAACCGCGCAGGTGAGCGGCGGCGTCGGTCGCACGGGGGCTCCAGGTCATAGAAACATAGAAGATAGGAGCAGGAGTAGGCCATTCGGCCCCTCGAGCCTGCTCCGCCATTCGATGAGATCATGGCTGATCATCCAAACTCAGTACCCCGTACCTGTCTTCTCCCCATATCCCTTGATACCTTTAGCTCTAAGAAATATATTGAACTCCTTCTTGAATATATTTAAAGACTTGGCCTCAACCGCCTTCTGTGGTAGAGAATTCCACAGGTTCACCACTCTCTGGGTGAAGAAATTCTTCCTCATCTCTGTCCTAAATGGCTTACCCCTTATCCTTAGACTATGACCCCTGGTTCTGGACTCTCCAACCATCGGGAACATTCTACCTGCATCTAGTTTGTCCAGACCTGTCAGAATTTTATACGTTTCGATGAGATCCCCTCTCATTCTTCTAAACTCCTGCGAGTATAAGCCCAATCGACCCAATCTCTCCTCATACGTCATTCCTGCCATCCCAGGGGTCAGCCTTGTGAATCTTCGCTGAACTCCTTCCATGGCAAGAACATCCTTCCTCAGATAAGGTGACCAAACTGCACACAGTACTCAAGGTGTGGTCTCACCAAGGCCCTGTACAACTGTAGCAGGACATCCTTGCTCCTGTACTCAAACCCTTTTGCTATGAAGGCCAACATACCATTTGCCTTCTTCACCACCTGCTGCACCTGCATGCTTACCTTCAGCGACTGGTGCACAAGGACACCCAGGTCTCGTTGCACTTCCCCTTCTCCCAATCTATTGCCATTCAGATAATAGTCTGCCTTTCTGTTTTTGACACCAAAGTGGATAACCTCACATTTATCCAAGTTATATTGCATCTGCCACGCTTCTGCCCAATCACCCAACCTCTCCAAATCATCGTGGAGTTTCTCGGTATCCTCCTTGCAGCACACACGCCCACCCAGCTTTGTGTCGTCTGCAAACTTGGAGATATTACATCTAGTTCCCTTATCTAGATCATTAATGTATATTGTGAATAGCTGGGGTCCCAGGACCGATCCCTGCGGTACCCCACTAGTCACTGCCCGCCACTCGGAAAAAGACCCGTTTCTTCCAACTCTTGGCTTTCTGTCTGACAACCAGTTCTCTATCCAAGTCAATACCTTGCCCCAATCCCATGTGCCTTAACTTTACACGCTGTCGAACGCCTTTTGGAAATCCATGTACACCACGTTAACCGCATTGCCCTCATCAACCCTCTCTGTTACCTCATCAAAAACCTCAATCAGAATCAGAGCGGCCGGGCCCGGCGGACAGGGCCCCGGCACCAGGAAACCCAGCGTGCAGCGCCTCCCCCATCCGAGCCGCCGCTTCCCGGTTTCTTCAACTGGCTCCACCGAGTCCAACTCGGGACAAAGGACAGGCGCCAGGCTCCCAGAATGGCCCATGGCCCCGGGGAGCATGCGCACTCTCAGCGGGGAAATCAGCGCGTTGGATAGAGCAGTTTCTGGGGCACGGGGAATTGTGGGTGCTGCGGCCGCCATTAGTCAGCGGCTGTCGGGAAGAGTTTTACTGCAGGTGATGGAAGTCGGGCCCTGGCCGCCTGCGTAGGTCTTTTTGTTACAGCAGTTTGAGCTGGAGTGGAGATGGAGGAGAAGCTGCTGGGTTTTTGATGGAATCTGGAACAGTACCCATGGATTGGAGGGTAGCTAATGTTACCCCATTATTCAAAAGAGGTGGTAGAGAGAAAACAGGGAATTACAGACCGGTAAGCCTGACATCGGTAGTGGGGAAAATGCTAGAGTCCATTATAAAAGATGTAATAGCAGAGCACTTGGAAAACAGTGACAGGATCAGACAAAGTCGACATGGATTTACAAAAGGTAAATCGTGCTTGACTAATCTACTGGAATTTTTTGAGGATGTAACTAGTAAAATAGATAAGGGTGAACCAATGGATGTGGTCTATTTGGACTTTCAGAAGGCTTTTGATAAGGTCCCACATAAGAGATTAGCATGTAAAGTTAAGGCACATGGGATTGGGGGGCAAGGTATTGACTTGGATAAAGAACTGGTTGGCAGATAGAAAGCAAAGAGTTGGAATAAACGGGTCTTTTTCTGAGTGGCAGGCAATGACTAGTGGGGTACCGCAGGGATCGGTCCTTGGACCCCAGCTATTCACAATATATATTAATGATCTAGACAAGGGAACTAGATGTAATATCTCCAAATTTGCAGACGACACAAAGCTGGGTGGGCGTGTGTGCTGTGAGGAGGATGCCGAGAAACTCCAGTATGATTTGGACAGGTTGGGTGATTAGGCAGAAGCATGGCAGGTGCAATATTATGTGGATAAATGTGAGGTTATTCACTTTGGTGTCAACAGGAAGGCAGATTATTATCTGAATGGCAATAGATTGGGAGAAGGGGAAGTGCAACGAGACCTGGGTGTCCTTGTGCACCAGTCACTGAAGGTAAGCATGCAGGTGAGGTGAGAGTGACTGCCCTTGACATGAAGGCAGCATTTGATCGAGTATGGCATCAAGGAGCCCTAGCAAAACTGAAGTCAATGGGAATCAAGGGGAAAACTCTCCATTGGTTGGAATCATACCTAGCACAAAGGAAGTTGGCTGTGGTTGTTGGAGGTCATTCATCTCAATCACATGACATCACTGCAGGAGTTCCTCAGGGCAGTGTCCTAGGCCTAACCATCTTCAGCTGTTTCATCAATGACCTTCCCTCCATCATAAGGTCAGAAGTGGGGATGTTCGCTGATGATTGCACACTGTTCAGCACCATTCGAGACTCGTCAGATACTGACGCAGTCCGTGTCCATATGCAGCAAGACCTGGACAACATTCAGACTTGGGCTGACAAGTGGCAAGTAACATTTGCACCACACAAGTGCCAGGCAATGACCATCTCCAACAAGCGAGACTCTAACCATCTCCCCTTGACATTCAATGGCATTACCATCGCTGAATCCCCCACCATCAACATCCTGGGGGTTACCATTGATCAGAAACTGAACTGGACCAGCCATATAAATACTGTGGCTACAAGAGCAGGCCAGAGGCTGGGAATTCTGCGGCGAGTGTCTCACCTCCTGACTCCCCAAAGCCTTTCCACCATCTACAAGGCACAAGTCAGGAGTGTGATGGAATACTCTCCACTTGCCTGGATGAGTGCAGCTCCAACAACACTCAAGAAGATCGACACCGTTTGATTGGCACTCCATCCACCACCGTCAACATTCACTCCCTCCACCACCGGCGCACTGTGGCTGCAGTGTGTACCATTTACAAGATGCACTGCAGCAACTCGCCAAAGCTCCTTCAACAGCACCTTCCAAACCCGCGACCTCTACCACTTAGAAGGACAAGGGCAGCAGATGCATGGGAACATCACCACCTACAAGTTCCCCTCCAAGCCACACACCATCGTGACTTGGACCTGTATCGCCGTTCCTTCACTGTCGCTGGGCCAAAATCCTGGAACTCCCTTCCTAACAGCATTGTGGGTGCAACTACACCATATGGACTGCAGCGGTTCAAGGCGGCGGCTAACCACCATCTTCTCAAGGGCAATTAGGGATGGGCACTAAATGCAGGCCGAGCCAGCCAGCGACGCCCAGATCCCATCAATGAATTTTAAAAAAGGTGCAGCGGGCAGTTAAGAAGGCAAATGGTATGTTGGCCTTCATAGCGAGAGGGTTTGAGTATAGGAACAAGGATGTCTTGCTACAGTTGTGCAGGGCCTTGGTGAGACCACATTTTGAGTATTGTGTGCAGTTTTGGTCACCTTATCTGAGGAAGGATATGCCATGGAAGGAGTCCAGCCAAGATTCACCAGGCTGATACCTGGGATGGCAGCAATGATGTATGAGGAGAGATTGGGTCGATTGGGCTTGTACTCGCTGGAGTTTAGAAGAATGAGAAGGGATCTCATTGAAACTTATAAAATTCTGGCAGGACTGGACACACTAGATGCAGGGAGGATATTCCCGATGGTCGGCGAATCCAGAACCAGGGGTCACAGTCTAAGGATAGGGGTAGGCCTTTTAGGACAGAAATGAGGAGGAATTTCTTCACCCAGAGAGTGGTGAACCTGTGGAATTCTCTACCACAGAAGGCAGTAGAGGCCAATTCATTAAATATATTCAAGAAGGAGTTGGATATATTTCTTAAGGCTAAAGAGATCAAGGGGTATGGGGAGAAAGCAGGGACCCGGTACTGAACTTTGATGATCAGTCATTATCGCATTGAATGGTGGAGCAGGATCGAGGGGCCAAATGGCCTACTCCTGCTCCAATATCTATGTTTGTATCTCTTATGTGGGACCTTATCAAAAGCCTTTTGAAAGTCCAAATACACCACATCCACTGGTTCGCCCTTATCTATTTTACCAGTTACATCCTCAAAATTCCAGTAGATTAGTCAAGCACGATTTACCTTTTGTAAATCCTTGTTGACTTTGTCCGATCCACTCACTGTTTTCCAAGTGCTCTGCTATTACATCTTTTATAATGGACTCTAGCATTTCCCCCACTACCGATGTCGGTCTGTAATTCCCCGTTTTCTCTCTACCACCTTTTTTGAACAGTGGGGTAACATTAGCTACCCGCCAATCCATGGGTACTGTTCCAGAGTCTATCGAATTTTAGAAGATGACCAGCAATGCATCGACTATTTCTAGGGCCACTTCTTTAAGTACCACAGGATGTAGATTATCTTCTATGTTTCTATGTATTCAATCTTTCCTTGTAGCTGAAATTCTCTAGTCCTGGCAACATCCTCGTAAATCGCCTGTCTCGAGCAGTCACATCTTTCCTGCAATGGGGCGAGCAGAACTGCACGCAGCACTCTAGCCGGTGGCCTAACTGGTGTTTTGTACAGTTCAAGCAGAACCTCCCTGCTCTTACATGATACAGAAAGAGGCACTGCCCCTTTAAATACCTGGGGGGCACCCATTCCCCTTTAAATGGCTAAGCAATTGTTTTTGTTGAAAAGGGCCCGCAGTCCCCTTTGACTCAGCCCCCACCCTCTCACCCACCACAAATACTCACAAGAGAGAGAGGAGGAAGAATGCTGGTCTTTGTCCCTTTAAAAGTGGCTGCCCACCAAAATGTTCACAGCACCAGGGCTCTTTGTCCTGGATGAAAAGAGAAAAGGTTCACTTATTTTTAAATGAATGCAGTTGATGAATAGCCTTGCAATAAAGGTAATGCAAAGGAATAAACACTCACAAGCTGGGTTTTTCCACCCCCTCCTCCCCTTCCCTTTAACAGCTCCTGCAGACAATGAAAGCAGGAAAGCGACCTGCAGCCCACCGAGGTCCCGCTCCTCTCCCTCCCGCGCCGCCATTGGTTGGAGGATCGTCAGCCCGCCCGGTCCTCCCAGCGTGTTCCGCGTTCCTGATTGGTGGGCGCCTCGCGTCAATCACACCCTCCTCCGATTACGCGCTGACGCCAGCACGCAACGCCCAGGGGTCGGTTGGATCGGCGCACGCCACCGCAAGGTTAAAAAAAAGAAACCCCACACAAATGAGGAGAAACAAAAATAATAATAACCGCACTTTAGAGGGGAGGAGGTTGGGGGAATTAATGAGTGTTTTCAATTTCTTTCGGAAAAAAAAATATTTGAAAAGCTTCCCAACGGGGCCAGGCGGGCTGCGCATGCGCTCCAGCCATCATTTGCCTCCCCCACGTGGGCCCGGGGGCCGGACACGCCCACTTGCCTTCCCCTGCACCAATCACAGCGCGGGCAGGCGCTTCTATCAATCGTCACCTGTCAATCACCCTCCCTTCCCCTGCCAGTGCGCCTGCGCGGGGCCTCCGGGGAGCAGCGGGAAGGCCGGGCCCGGGGAAGAGGCGGAATCAGCGGCCGGGTAAAGTCAAGTGTTGGGGAATCGATTTAAATCGAGGTGAGGGGGGAGCGGAGAGCGAGATTATAAAGTAAAATACGAGAAAATCAAACCTGAGAGTCGGGCGGGGTGGCGGAGTGAGCCGGAGCAATGTGATTCTGACTGACGGGAGCGCTGACCAATAGGAAGAGGGCTGAGGTGGGCGGACTGAACTGGGCGGCCAATTCATCATAACTCCCCTGCTTTAGGAGAGGGGTAGAGTGCAAAAAGCAAGGAAGTTATGATGAAACTGTGTAAAAGACTGGAGTCAGCTGTGGCTCAGTGGATAGCAGAGTCAGAAGGTTGTGGGTTCAAATCCCGCTCCAGGGACTTGAGCACATAAAGCGAGGCTGACACTCCAGTGCGGTGCTGAGGGAGCGCCGCACTGTCAGAGGGGCAGTAGTGAGGGAGCGCCGCACTGTCGGAGGGGCAGTACTGAGGGAGCGCCGCACTGTCGGAGGGGCAGTACTGAGGGAGCGCCGCACTGTCGGAGGGGCAGTACTGAGGGAGCGCCGCACTGTCGGAGGGGCAGTACTGAGGGAGCGCCGCACTGTCGGAGGGGCAGTACTGAGGGAGCGCCGCACTGTCGGAGGGGCAGTGCTGAGGGAGCGCCGCACTGTCGGAGGGGCAGTACTGAGGGAGCGCCGCACTGTCGGAGGGGCAGTACTGAGGGAGCGCCGCACTGTCGGAGGGGCAGTACTGAGGGAGCGCCGCACTGTCGGAGGGGCAGTACTGAGGGAGCGCCGCACTGTCGGAGGGGCAGTACTGAGGGAGCGCCGCACTGTCGGAGGGGCAGTACTGAGGGAGCGCCGCACTGTCGGAGGGGCAGTGCTGAGGGAGCACTGCACTGTCAGAGGGGCAGTGTCATAGAGTCACAGAGTTATACAGCACAGAAAGAGGCCCTTCGGCCCATCGCGTCCGTGCCGGCCATCAAGCCCTGTCTAATCTAATCCTGTTTTCCAGCACTTGGTCCCTATCCTTGTATGCTATGGTGTTTCAAGTGCTCATCCAAATGCTTCTTGAATGTTGTGAGGGTTCCTGCCTCTACCACCCTTTCAGGCAGTGAGTTCCAGATTCCAACCACCTTCTTGGTGAAAAAGTTCTTCCTGAAATCCCCTCTAAACCTCCTGCCCCTGACCTTGAATCTATGCCCCCTTGTTATTGACCCCTCTACTAAGGGAAAAAGTTCCTTTCTATCTACCCTATCTGTGCCCCTCATAATTTTGTACACCTCAATCAGGTCCCCCCTCAGCCTTCTCTGCTCCAAGGAAAACAACCCCAGCCTGTCCAGTCTCTCTTCATAGCTGAAGCGCTCTAGCCCAGGTAACATCCTGGTGAATCTCATCTGCACCCTCTCCAAAGCAATCACATCCTTCCTATAGTGTGGCGACCAGAACTGCACACAGTATTCCAGCTGTGGCCTTACCAGCGTTTTGTACAGCTCCATCATAACCTCCCTGCTCTTATATTCTATGCCTCGGCTAATGAAGGCAAGTATCCCATATGCCTTTTTAACCACCTTATCCACCTGTTCTGCTGCCTTCAGGGATCTGAGTGCATGCACACCAAGGTCCCTCTGATCCTCTGTCTTTCCTAGGGTCTTACCATTCATTGTGTATTCCCTTGCCTTGTTAGTCCCTCCAAAATGCATCACCTCACACTTTTCAGGGTTAAATTCCATTAGCCACTGTTCCGCCCATCTGACCAACCCATCTATATCGTCCTGCAGACTGAGGCTACCCTCCTCGCTATTTACCATCCCACCAATTTTCGTGTCATCTGCGAACTTACTGATTATACCTTTTACATTCATATCCAAATCATTAATGTAGACCACAAACAGCAAGGGACCCAGCACCGATCCCTGCGGTACCCCACTGGACACAGGCTTCCAGTCACAGGGAGCTGAGGGAGCGCTGCACTGTCGGAGGGGCAGTACTGAGGGAGCTCCGCACTGTCGGAGGGGCAGTACTGAGGGAGCGCCGCACTGTCGGAGGGGCAGTACTGAGGGAGCGCCGCACTGTCGGCGGGGCAGTACTGAGGGAACACTGCACTGTCGGTGGGGCAGAACTGAGGGAGTGCCGCACTGTCGGAGGGGCAGTACTGAGGGAGCGACACACTGTCGGAGGGGCAGTACTGAGGGAGTGCCGCACTGTCGGAGGGGCAGTGGATGTGGCGTATTTGGATTTTCAAAAGGCTTTCGATAAGGTCCCGCATAAGATATTAGCGTGTAAAGTTAAGGCACATGGGATTGGTAGCAAGGTATTGACTTGGATAGAGAACTGGTTGGCAGACAGGAAGCAAAGAGTTGGAATAAACGGCTCTTTTTCCGAGTGGCAGGCAGTGACTAGTGGGGTACCGCAGGTATCGGTCCTTGCACCCCAGCTATCACAATATATATTAATGATATGGATGAGGGAACTAGATGTAATATCTCCAAGTTTGCAGACGACACAAAGCTGGGTGGGCGTGTGTGCTGTGAGGAGGATGCCGAGAAACTCCAGTCTGATTTGGACAGGTTGGGTGATTGGGCAGAAGCATGGCAGATGCAATATAACGTGGATAAATGCGAGGTCATCCACTTTGGTGTCAAAAACAGGAAGGCAGATTATTATCTGAATGGCAATAGATTGGGAGAAGGGGAATTGCAACGAGACCTGGGCGTCCTTGTGCACCGGTCGCTGAAGGTAAGCATGCAGGTGCAGCAGGCGGTGAAGAAGGCAACTGGTATGTTGGCTTCGTAGCGAGAGGGTTCGAGTACAAGAACAAGGATGTCTTGCTGCAGTTGTACACGGCCTTGGTGAGACCACATCTTGAGTATTGTATGCAGTTTTGGTCGCCTTTTCTGAGGAAGGATGTTCTCGCCATGGAGGGAGTGCAGCGAAGATTCACCAGACTGATACCTGGGATGGCAGGAATGACATATGAGGAGAGATTGGGTCGATTGGGCTTATACTCACTGGAGTTTAGAAGAATGAGAAGGGATCTCATTGAAACTTATAAAATTCTAACAGGACTGGACAGACTGGATGCAGGAAGGATGTTCCCGATGGTGGGGGAGTCCAGAACCAGGGGACACAGTCTAAAGATAAGGGGTAAGCCATTTAGGACAGAGATGAGGAGGAATTTCTTCACCCAGAGAGTGGTGAACCTGTGGAATTCACTCACACCAAGCTCGCACAGATAACAGTGTGATAATGACCAGACAATCTGTATTGGTGATGTTGGGTGAGCGATAAATATTGGTCCCAGGACACAGGGAGAACTCCCCTTGCCCTTTTTAGGTTTTTAAACTGTCATTCAAGTTTCCCTCCCACTATTGTGAAGGGCGGGTATCCGCTGGGATACAGTCCCACAGTCACTGGTTGCCTTCTAGTGCCCCTCCGAGTGACCAATGTGTGAGGGTGTGCAGTGATTGTTGGCAGCCTATTCAACCTTGGGGGCATCACAGACAAAATCAAGCCCCCTTTGCAGACTCGGCCTTTGCTGCCAGGGTGACTGGACAGTGATCAGTAGCAGGAGCCCAGGGCACTGAGACTAACTGCAGTCTCCCCAACTGCATCCCAGGCCGGGATCAGCTGAGCTCCCTCACAGTGTGCAGCTGGAATGTGCAACCTATCCTGGGGAGC